>NC_057797.1:192868827-193196927 GCF_018294505.1 Triticum aestivum
AGAAGTGAGAGGGGGTCGAGGAGGCGCGTGGCTGTCTCCGTGGCACTAGAAGGGCCTCGAGGGCGTGAGGCAGGCAGGGAGGAGGCCACGGCGTCGCTAGCGCTCTCGCCACGCACCTGCCTGTCCTCCTGGCAGGAGGAAGAAGACCACACAGCCCCTGGTGGGCTGGGCCTCTTCTGCCAGGTAAAGCCTAGGTGAGGTTCTGTCTTTCTCTCTTATTTCTTCTGTTCTGTTTATTTTTTTATTTAATCTTTGCCACTGTTTGAATTTAAAATAATTCAAACAATGCCAAAAACTCCTCTGAATATTTTATATTGCTAGATGGACTTTTCCAAAAGCTTATAAAATATTTCAGGGGTATTTGAAATTATATTCTAATTATATGAATATAATTCAAATTCAAATAGCTAATGAATTAAATCCAAAGTCCCAAAAATAAATCCTTAAAAATGTTCAATATTTTGGTTGGGACCAGAACCCTTACCAAAATTATCAAACATTTAAGAAGAGCATTTTGGAGCAATGAATGAGATTTCTAGGGTTTTTGCCCCTCTTTTATTTAAGTTTTTGAGGCTTCCAAAATTCCTCAGTTCAAGTTTCGAAAATATAGACATGATGCACACATGAAGCTAGCCTAGAGCACTACCAGCAGCTAGGGATGTGAGAACTCACCCCCACTAAACAAGAATCTCGTCTCGAGATTCAAGCGTAGGGTAGGATGAAGGGGAAATGCAAACTAGTACCATCTTCACGATCCAGGTTGCACTTCAAATGAACGTTGATTTGAACACCATCTTTGTCTTGTCGTCTTGCTCTGAGAACTCCAGCTAATCATGACAAGAAGAGGAAAGGAAAACTCTGGAAGGATCGGTCTTCTCGAAGGTCGAACAACTCAGGATTAACTCCCGGAATGTGACATAGCAACATCTCTCGAGCTGAGGGACGAAGCACACATCCATAAGAATGGAGTGAGGCAGATGACGAAAGTTCACTAGGTAGACAACAATTTCACGCTTAAGAAGGTGGTAAACGATTGTCAACGTAGCGAGGAGTTAAGTTGACATGACACCATAATGATGCACCTTAGGGAGGGTGACTCGAAGATATATCCCCTTAAGTGGCAAAAAGAATTACTTTGATATAGAGATCATTGAGAACTCTCTATATCAGCCGAAGGCAAATCACAGCAATCGATTGGCGGGGTCGGTAGAATGGCATACTTGGACTTGGATGATGTGGATTACCTTGTTGAAGACAACGTAATGGATGAATTTGCTTATCACCGGAAATGGAAGAGACCCATGGTAGAATGGCACATTGGCGGTGCAAGCTGGGAACAAAATGCAAATGCTGGGAATGATTCTGGTAACTGGGGAAGAACCCAACAATAGAGAGTGAATTCACTGTTTGAAAAGGTCATAGCATTGCCGAGGAAACTGAGAGCAATCCCAGTTAGTGCCGATGATAACACGTAGCGCTTGTGCGTGCTCTCAAGAACTTGAGCATTTCCACATTCATCAAGGTTTTACCAACATCCGTGTCAAGGATCCTGGCAACACAACTTGCTACCATGATGAATGATGATGGATGATGCAGATGCAAAGGAAGATAACACTTCTCAGATTTCACCTTAGCGAGGCCAAGGAAACAAAATCTGGATGATCGACCGAGAGACATTTAGCACTCCGCTTCTAATGTTCTCCTTGACGTGCTAGTGTAACCCATTCATAGATATGGTTTGATAACTAGAACATCAAGTAAAGGTCGGACTTCGGGAGCACAAGAATCCATAAGGAACAACTACGGAGGTAAATCCTACGAAATCCTTATGGGGAGGTGGCCAACTTCCTCAAACAAGATACTACAATAATAGGTCTTCTGGCTGGGTGTGTTGGCCACGACATCCACTTTACCGGTTATCGAGGGACCAATATTATAGTTCTTGGGAAATATTCCAACCATCATATCTGCCTGAGACTCAGATCTGGTTGGTGTCAGGATATTCCAGACTCATCAAGTCTAGGAAGAAAAATGAAAGTTTGCAACACAAATCGACGAGATGACGTTGCGAGACTCTCGAGGGACGAACTGCGATAGCAAGCTCCAAAACATGAGCTGGTTCTGCTACAAACATGTGAACATGTTGTCCCAGACAAGCATGTCCACATGGTAGTCTTATAATAAAACACTACCGAGTTTTGGTTGGGAACCATCATCGAGGATATCAAAGTTCTTGATTAAGCCCGGGTTAGCTCTTAAAAAGAACTCCTTCTCGTAGAACAAATCAATTAGTGGCTTGGGGTGCTACGGAATACATATGGAGTGGAGGTAATTAATCTACCAAACCATAGTATACTTTGCACATGCATGACTGACTTGGGACGATTCCAGAGGAAACAAAACAAACCTTTCTCAAACCCACGGCGGCAACTTACATCAAATGCACGTGAATCAAAGGAAGTCACTTCCTTCATCCAGCATATGCTTCATGAGTTAGCATGAACAGATGCTTTCAAAAGTTTCCAACACTAGCTTAATGTTCAGCAAAATTATGGAGAAGACCAGGATGTTGTCGATGGGCTCAACAACAATTCATCCGGTTTCCCTTTTTAAAAGGAATTCCATAGTTAAGTGAACACGGTGATAGCATTGGTCAGACCAAAAGATATAATGGTGTATGCTCGAGGAAAAACCACGAATAAGACAGCATTACAAACATCGTTGGTTCTAATTTGATTTGAAGATAGCCCACACTCAAATCAAAGGATTGATAAGACAATAGGTCCACCAACTGATCATAGGGACCAATCGATGAAGATATCATCGTTCTTCAACACACACTACACCAGAATATCCCTTTGGAACGAACTAAGTCAGGCAAGCTTTTATCTTCCAACTCTCCAAGTTGTTGTCTAGCTTAACCAACTAGCTTCGGGATATCCAACACAGATTCTTGGAGAAAGGGTGGTTCACAAGAAACCAGCTTGATCACGAGCCCAACATAACAGTCAGGAAATAACCCGGTAACGCTTCCAAGAAGATATTTGGAAAGTCACGAACCACCGGTATGTTACTAAGCTCGAGAACAATCTTGCCTTTCAGGGCAAGACTATATGATCAAATGAGCAAGGACTTGACAAAATCCTAACTCATCAATCAAAGAGTGCACCAGGAAATAAGGACTAGGTAGCACAATCAACCTTAGGGCGATGATTCAAAATCAACATGCTAAGAATGAGGTTATTGTCCATTAACTACCAAACAACGAGGTTGCTGGGAGTATTGATTTCACACATCACAATTCATTTGTCGGTATTCCGGTTGCATCAACACGATGGCCGAGGAATGACTAATGATGGTGAGAAGTATTACTACGTCAAAATTCATGAGAGTTGGTGCAGTTCTCATGACAATTCTGACATAAAGGGGTTAATACTCCAAGGTAGAACAGAACCAAAAGCTGGATTGGCATTTGATCTGCGGAATACAACTACTTTGACCCAATCCTAGATATGGATGAGGTACTGGAGTTTGTTTCTCCAAGTCATTCGGGACAGAATGGCTTGACGGACCACAAGAGTAATAGGCATCGATAAACGAACGCACGCATACTCTTGACTATCAATTGATAGACGAGGGTCAGAAGCAACTAAAGAGAACAACTCAAAGGAACATATATTTTTCTGAGTTGTGGATGCATAGATTAGTATGTCGACCAAGTTCAACATATTTCTTCCGGATAACCCATGCAGAAAGGTAGAACTGGCAGAGTCACGATTTATGAATGGAGAACTCATCAAGAGTACTCCTGTTGTGATTTTTGATCCAACGAGAACTTCTGCCATAAGTAGTTCATGGTATTTGGAAGAAGAAGATACCACGGACTTCAAGGACTATCGCAAAGGTTACTAATATCCTAAGGCACTAGCAATACTATCAACATGAAGTAGGTAGAGTGAATCTCGGGTTCAGAACCCAGGAGTAGAATACCTACTACTAAGTAGCATCACGGGATGCTTTCGAGAATGATGGCCAGAATCATCACACTGGGAACACAAATCATGGCTAAATTACTAGATGATCCCCTAAGACACCTAGGGTCATAATACTAGCTCCAACATATATGTCAAGGCAATAAAGTACCTCAACTCACTGATTTGTGTGATTAATCTGACCAAAGGCACATCGGAAACAGGAGGAAGGGATTTGCAAATGCATCCGACTATTTAGAAACCTGGGATGACTCGGACAGCATAACGGCTGTAAATGCTCAGAAAAGATTTGAGACATTCACAAAAATGGTGGCATAACCACTCAGAAGCACAATATCAAGGTTTCGAGATCAACAGTTAACATACAGAAGTAGTAGGAACTGAACTGAGGCTTAATCCAACAATCTTATAAGTCTACGGATTAGTAACACGTGATCCTGATAGAAAGAAGAGATAGCCTAGTTCTTAATCCCCGTAGAAGAGAAGATGATGACTCAGATCAGAAGGCCATAAGGTATAAGGAGTAAAAAGAGCCTTACGTTCCATCCCACAATCAATTCCCTTATATAACTAAAGAATTTCTAGACTCAACTTCGACCAGTTTGGCTTGGTAATCCTACAGGCAGTCAAGCTCTGATACCAACGCTGTCAGGACCCCGACTCAATGCCACATCGATCTAGCATGTAACACCTCATATCACTTTGCGGCCTCACGCACGGTATTCCCACGGGTGTCGCCTTACCTTAGCCCGGGACCGTTTGCGCCTTTTGGCACACGTATATGACAGTGTCGCTAGCATCCATATGATAAGGAGCCCGGGCTGACATGGCTAGTCGTAAACCCAAAGTGGCACAGACTTACAGGGACAGGCATCCATGACCCAGCATCGAACGTGTCGGTCATCAGCGAGTGAATCCAGGCTGTAGCACTGGGCTAGCAGGACTCCGGTGAACCGGGCTGTAGCGGGCTAACAGGACTCCGGTATTCATCGCGTGACATTTCCCCGAAGGGACAGACACAGGAACGAAGAAGGACACATGCCGGCCAGCCTAAGTGTTCCGGAGCAGTAGCAAGCTACCATGGCTCAGTGGAAACACTAGGAGACATTTCCCGGTAAGAGAGGCTACTAAAGATAAACAACTAGATAGTCAGATCCCACACATACCAAGCATTTCAATAACATACACACAATATGCTCGATATGTGCAATACAACATGGCATCACAAAATGACTCTACGACTCAAGTATTTATTCAATAGGCTCCGAGGAGCGAGATATTACAAACATGGGTCTCATGACCCAACAATCAGAGCATACAAGTCAAAGCACAAGCGGAAGCTATCATGTCTGAGTACAGACATCTATAAATGAAAAAGGCTGAGAAGCCTGACTATCTACCAGATCCTGCCGAGGGCACAAGATCGTAGCTGAGGTAACAAGCTAAACGTCGAAGTCCACGCGGAACTACTAGTGAGACTGAAGTCTCTCTGCAAAAACATAAAATAGGCAAACGTGAGTACAAATGTACCCAGCAAGACTTACATCAGATCTATCTACATATGCATCATTATCAACAAGGGGATGGTGGAGTTTGACTGCAGCAAGCCAGCTTTGACTCGGTGGCTATCCTGAACTACGACTGCAAGTAACTCTTTTGAGGTGGCGCACACGAGTCCACATATTCACCATATCAATACACCACTATGGATCCGCTCCCGTCTCCCTACGAGAACGCCATCCATAGCACTCACGCTTATCTTGCGTATTTTAGAGTATCCACTTTCACTTGTCTATGAACTATGCAAGGGGTCCAAGTTTCCATATCCGAGGAATCCGGCTATTCGAATAGATGATGTTAACCCTGCAGGGGTGTACTTCTTCACACACGCTCTCGCCACTTACCGCCCTGTACACGTCATGTACCTCGGCAACCTTCAAGCGGAAGCCGGGCGAGGGAGTCGGCCACGACCTGACTAACCGAACAAGTCTCTAGTCCAGGTTTATCGCCTATTCGGGTTCCATCCGCAAGGAGATCCGGCCGGGGTGTCGCTTACGGCCCCAAACGATGTGTGCAGGGTTCCCAAGCCCACCAACCGGGTGCCACTTGGTACACCGGGCCACTGTGCCTAGTCTGTCCCAAGCCCACCTGTACCGGGTGCCACTTGGTAGACTACTAACACTACCTACAAACACCAGAAACTAGTTGCAACTCCTGGACAGAGATCATGTTGATTAATAAGTCGAGAGGGGCACTTAAGCATCCAATGTGTGGTAGTAGCTGGTCATGGATCACAAACACAGAACTCAGTTCCTGAGGACGGCTGCAATGAGACAACCCACCATGTACTCCTACATGGCCTCTCACCGCTACCTTTACCAAATCGTGTTCACACACTTAGCTCACACACAGTAGGACATGTTCACACGCCTCTGATTCATCCCCGATGAATCAGACCTGACTCAACTCTAAGCAGTAGCAGGCATGACAACAAGCATGAATGAGTAGGCACATCAGGGCTCAAACAACTCCTACTCATGCTAGTGGGTTTCATCTATTTACTGTGGCAATGACAGGTCATGCAAAGGATAAAGGGGTTCAGCTACCGCAGCAAGTAACAAATATGTCGTTGTTGTCCTAATGCAGTAAAAGAGAGCAGGAGCGAGAGAGTGGGATTTTATCGGAATGAACAAGGGGGTTTTGCTTGCCTGGCACTTCTGAAGATAACATTGAGTCTTCATCAGTGTCAACGATCACATCATCGGTATCACGTCTATCGAGAGGGGACAAATACCGGCAACACAGAAGGAACACAATCAATGCAATGCACAATATGATGCATGATCATGACATGGCAAAATGAATGTGTTTGAGCTAATGCAACTAGCAACAGATTAAATGAAGTTGGTTTGAATACAAGATTCAAATTTAAACTCCATATGTGATTATTCAAATGCCATTAAATTGATTTGTGCTAAACAGCAGCTATAAGTTGTTCTAACATGCATGAAAATGGTACAGATGGATTCCTTGAATTTTTCTAATAATTTTTCATATATAAATTATTTAATTTGGAGTTACGGTTGAATTTCTATGATTTTTAGAAGTTTTAGGCATTTTCTGGAATTTCCTGAATATTAATAAATCCAGAAAATACTTATTGCGTCATCACCACGTCACTGTGACGTCAGCAGAGTCAACTGGGCTGGTCCGGGTCAAACCTGACGTGTGGGGGTCCACACGTCAGTGACACGGGCTGGTTAGTGTCAATGACAGGTAGGGCCGGGTCAACAGACACGTCATCAAGTCAACTCTGTCATGTGGGGCCAGTCAACGTGTGACGTGGCCAGGTCAAACTGACCTGTGGGCCCGTGGGGGTTAGTTTAATCTAAACACAGATAAAACCTGGGTTAGTTAGGGCGTGGGGCCCAGGTGTCAGTGAGCTAGGAGGTTGGTTAGTGGGGCTGTTAGCTGCTAATGACGGCCCACGTCAGCACGGCCGGAGTTAAACCGCCGGCAAGGTCAGTGACGGCCGAACGGCTCGGGTTTCGCCCTCCGGCGACCAAACGCCGCGCGGAGAGGCTCTGTGGGTTCCTAGCGCTCGTGCGCATCCGGAGGAGGCGACGGAAGGACGCGGGGTGGCCAGCACTCGCCGGAGCGGAGCTTGCGGCGGCGGCCGGAGTTCGGACCTCGGCAAAAACGGCGTTGTGGGGCACGGGCGAGTGAGGTAAAGCACTGCGCAGCCTCCTGGAGTCACCATGAGTTCGGTGAGATGCACGGGCGCGACCCGTTCGAGCTCAGGCCACGGCGGCCACATGGCCGGCGGAGCCGAGCTCGCGGCTCCGGTGGAATCGAGGCTACAGGGCGCAATCGAAGGGGGGAAGAGGGAGGGGAGGCGTAGGAGCTCACAGCGGTGCCGTAGGGATGGTTAGCCGGCTCGGGGACGCGACGATGGTGGCGAATTGACGGTGAAGATCCTCGGCGGCCGGCGATGGAAACGGCGATGCCGGCGACGTTGTGGCGCGTCCGTAGTTCCATGGCTTGGTGGGGAGGTCGAGGATGTCGTGACAGAGCTCTCGAGCATGCTGGATGGGCGAGGGAGGGCTGGTGGCCACGGTGGTTGCGAGCGACATCGACGGCGGCTTTCGGTCATGGGGGGGGGGGAAGCAGAGGAGCGAGGGGGAGGGAGGTCCAGAGAGCGAGGGAGAAGTGAGAGGGGGTCGGGGAGGCGCGTGGCTGTCTCCGTGGCACTAGAAGGGCCTCGAGGGCGTGAGGCAGGCAGGGAGGAGGCCACGGCGTCGCTAGCGCTCTCGCCACGCACCTGCATGTCCTCCTGGCAGGAGGAAGAAGACCACACAGCCCCTGGTGGGCTGGGCCTCTTCTGCCAGGTAAAGCCCAGGTGAGGTTCTGTCTTTCTCTCTTATTTCTTCTGTTCTGTTTATTTTTTTTATTTAATCTTTGCCACTGTTTGAATTTAAAATAATTCAAACAATGCCAAAAACTCCTCTGAATATTTTATATTGCTAGATGGACTTTTCCAAAAGCTTATAAAATATTTCAGGGGTATTTGAAATTATATTCTAATTATATGAATATAATTCAAATTCAAATAGCTAATGAATTAAATCCAAAGTCCCAAAAATAAATCCTTAAAAATGTTCAATATTTTGGTTGGGACCAGAACCCTTACCAAAATTATCAAACATTTAAGAAGAGCATTTTGGAGCAATGAATGAGATTTCTAGGGTTTTTGCCCCTCTTTTATTTAAGTTTTGAGGCTTCCAAAATTCCTCAGTTCAAGTTTCGAAAATATAGACATGATGCACACATGAAGCTAGCCTAGAGCACTACCAGCAGCTAGGGATGTGACAGCTATGCATTGCCAAAGCAAGGAAAAAATAGCCAAGATGGCCATTGAGTTGAAAGATGCCGCCGACCGTTACCAGCTTCTTGAAAAAGAAAGCCGAGCGAAGGCGACGTACCTAGAAAAGGCCATGGTAGCAGCCAAGGAAGCCCGCTCCAAAATTAGAGCGACGAAGGAGGAGCTGCGTCAAGCTGGAGATATCGTAGCTGCGAAGCCCTTTTTGTTGCGGACGAAGTTCAGAGATCCGAAGTATGCCCCTCTTGATCAACTATGGAGTTCTATAGACGCATACGTGGATTTGGCAGCAAGTGCTGCTGATGCGGCCGAGTACTTCAAGGATCAAAAAGATCGTGAAGTGGAAAAGCTGTTCTGGTCACAGTTCAATGTTCCAGTGCATCCGCTGCTGTTGAATGAGCGATTGGCCGAGTGGGCCGAGTTCCATAGGCTGTCCGGACTTGCCATGAGGTCTGTTGTGGATCATCTGTGGCCGGAAGGGTCAAGGCCGAAGAGTTATTTCAGTTTAGTGCAACAATTCCTTGGTGCTGTGCCGCACATCAACGCTATGAAGAGGTCGGCGTGCATAGTGGGTGCGCGGATGGCACTTTCCCGTATCAACACATACTGGGCAGAGATGGAGGCCACCACTATTGCAACCCAGAGTTCGGCCGTGGGTCGAGTATCTGCCGTGCACTACTTTGAAGAAGTCCTCGAAGGCGCTCGTTCAATAGAGGCTCAGTGCTCGAAGAATATTATGTTCTAGTGACATGTATTCCCATTGTAAAAAACAATGTTTTATTGAATTGTAAAGGCTGTGTTTATACTTTTGCCTGATTGTATTATGTTGCCTCCTGTGCGGCCATTTATGTATATATGTATATAACCTGAATGTTTGCAGTCGTCGGCTTCAGCCCCCACGCATATAATGCGGGGGTGTTCACAAAAAACGTGTATTCACACTTGATCCAATGTCTTGGTACATTAAGGAGGTGGTAGCGCAGCGAACGAGGCAATCGGACTATATTGCTTTAACACTTTCACTTAGCCATAGGAGTTTGATGGTGGGACTACTATATAGCCCCTGGCACTTCCGCGCTTGTCTGAATACGGTGAGCGTACGTACATGACCGGGAAATGGGCCTTCGTTAATGCGGAGGAATCCCGAAGATTCCGCTAAGTCATCGAGTGGTTGACTAGTCTCGCGCTTTATCATGAAAGTCAGTTTTCGGCTTTCTGTACTAAGGTGCTCATCCGGATGAACTAGGGCACAATCGCAGTTGTTCTCCCGGTGCCACCTTAGCCGATAGAGCGGAACGTAAGGTATCAAAACACGGGAGTCGGGCAAACCCAACATTTGACCAAAGACATGATTCGGAGCTGATGCATATAAGGCCAAACTCGCGACGCCGAACACTCCCTAAGGTATTCTATCTTTATAACATATATGCCGGGCTGAACAATGCCCTTAATAATAAACCCCGAGTGTCCAGGTACGTGCAATATTCTGACATGGCGAAATGCCAATAATGTCAGCATCCTTCTCGGTTATACTGAGTAACCGGGGGATGTGAACAACAAGAGACAGTAAAAAAGGTTTACACAATGGGTCTTAATCTGAAAAGAAACCTTTGAGCGGGTCCCTGCTGCATGTCTGCGCCTGTGTCTCCGTTGTGCCATGCCCTGGACGGGTGTAGCACGATTGTCATCTGTAAAAGAGAAGAACTTAGGTGAAAGTTGTCGTGCCAAAAAAATTGGTTATTCTCGATAAACCATTAAAATTCAATATAAGTCAAGTTGAGTCGAACTAGCCCTGATTACACGCGGGAAGCCCCTGGTACCGTCTATGAGGGTTTAACCATCAAACCAATCTCAGGTATATCTAGTGATGCGCCGGACTCGTCTAACCGTGTCCGCGGTCTTGACGACTTGTCATTTATTCTGGTTGGTGAGGCCGTCTAGTGCTCGTCTGCTAAAGTCGCTGCACGTTCTTCCGCACGTAGAGAATCTCAATATTTCCACTAACTGTGATGGTGCCACGTGGACCAGGCATCTTAAGCTTAAGAGAAGCGTAATGTGGTACCGCATTAAAACGAGCGAAGGCTGTTCTTCCGAGTAGTGCTTGATAGTCGCTTCGGAATGGAGCAATGTCGAAGTCTAACTTCTCACTCTGGTAGTTGTCGGGTGAACCGAATACAACCTCTAAGTATTAGAGAGCCCGTGGAGCGGGCCTCTGGGCCTGGTATTACTCCCTTGAAGGTAGTATTACTGTGGCTGATTTTTGTTGAGTCTATCCCCATTTTGCGGACTGTGTCCGGATATATCAGATTTAGACCACTGCCGCCGTCCATAAGGACTCGTGTGATATGGTATCCATTTATTATTGGGTCTAACACCAAGGCAGCTAATCCTTCATGCCGGATGCTTGTCGGGTGATCCCTGCCATCAAAAGTGATTGGGCAGGCCAACCAGGGATTGAACTTAGGGGTGACGACCTCTACGACGCGTATGTCTCGGAGTGCATGTTCGCTTCTCCTCTTCGTCATGTGGATCATGTTTACTGTTTTAACCTCTGGTGGGAATTTTTTTGTCCTCCAATGCTTTGCTGGCGAGGTTCATCCTCGTCTTCGCTTGGTGTCTCCCTCCCATTGTGTTCGGCATTTAGCTTACCGGCCTGCTTGAAGACCCAACATTCTCTATGGGTGTGATTTGCAAGTTTATCGGGGGTGCCGTGAATCTGACATAGTTTGTCTAGAATCTTGTTTAGGCTAGACGGTCCATCTTTGTTGCCTTTGAAAGGCTTTTTCCGCTGACCTGGTCGAGAGCCCCTGAATCTGGCGTTTACCGCCGTATTATCTAGGCTGTATTCTTTATTTCGACGCTTGCTTTTACTGCGTCGTGGTTTTCCATTGCCATCCCTGACTTTAGATGTGCTTGGGTCGCTGGTGCTACTGCGGGCTAACCAGCTATCTTCACCCATGCAAAAGTGGGTCATGAGGCTTGTCAGGGCTGCCATTGTTCTCAGTTTTTCTTGGCCGAGGTGTCTAGCGAGCCATTCGTCTCGGACGCTGTGCTTGAAAGCTGCTAAGGCTTCGGCGTCCAGCCAGTCGACGATTTGGTTCTTCTTAGTGAGAAACATGTTCCAAAGCTTTCGGGCTGACTCTCCGGGCTGTTGAATTATATGACTTAAATCATCTGCATCCGAAGGTCGGACATAGGTCCCTTGAAAATTAGCCCGAAAAGCATCCTCGAGCTCCTCCCAACTTCCAATTGAGTTTTCAGGGAGGCTTTTCAGCCAGTGCCGAGCTGGTCCTTTAAGCTTGAGGGGCAAGAACTTGATGGCGTGGAGATCGTCTCCATGAGCCATAAGGATATGGAGGATAAAGTCCTCAATCCAGACCCCAGGTTCTGTGGTCCCGTCGTATGCCTCTATGTTCACTGGTTTGAATCCTTCTGGAAATTCGTGGTCCGGCACCTCATCGGTGAAACATAGGGGGTGTGCAGCACCCCTGTATTTGGATGTGTCATGGCATTCAGACGATTGTAGTATTCGGTTTTGGTTTTGTGCCGGAGCGCACTTCCTAGATCCATAGATGGATCTAGTCATACTGGATTTTTGGCGCAAGTCCTCACATAGATCGTGTGTTGACTTATGTGCGGCCTTGTTAGCCGCTCTATCGCGGTCACAAGGTGGTTGATCCGGCCGGTTGGCCGTTTTATTTTTCGGTTGTGTGGGCTCTAAGGCCTCATCATCGACTTCAGGTAATAGCTTGCGCTTTGGATAGCTCTTTGTGTGGTAACTTCCACCATACTTTTCTTCGTTGTCGAGCACTTTGTTCCACCTGCTGTTGAGTGTATTTTGTGCAGCCTTAAGCCTTTGCTTCTGCTTCTTGAGACTCCTCGCTGTGGCAATAAGCCTTCTACGGAGCTTCTCTTGTTCCAAGTGCGTTTCCGGGGTTATGTGTGCATCTTCGTCCGGACTGTTTTCCTCCCCAGAGGGGGTTTGATGAGGTTTATCCTTGGTGTCACCGTGTTCGGACATTGGATCCGTACTATGTTCGCCGTTTGCAGTTTGATCATGATCTGCCGCTGGGTCAATGTGGTCGTCGTTTCCTCTGGAGTCGACTGGAGTGTTATTTTCTCTTGCGCTGTTATCGCTGTTTTTGCCGAGGCGGGATTTTGAGCGGCGCCTATGCCGATGCTTTGCTTGCTTCTCGAGGGAGCTATTCCTTGCTGCATCCTGCCGTTCTTCGTCATTGTTTTCTTTGGGTGTATCCACCATGTATATGTCATGTGGTGAAGTGGCTGTCCAGCGCCCTGTGGGCACTGGTTCCTGTTCCTCTCCTGCATTGTCGTCTATGTCGTCGATGTCTTCAGAGTCGAAATCGAGCATGTCAGTTAAATCATCGACAGAGGCTACTAAGTGGGTGGTGGGTGGGCAGCGAATTTCTTCATCGTCTGCATCCCATTCTAGCCGGACATAGTTCGGCCAAGGATCTCCTGACAAGGAGAGAGATCTTAATGAATTTAGCACGTCGCCGAAAGGTGGGTGCTGAAAGATATCCACACAGGTGAACTCCTTGATCGGCGCCCAATCGGATTCGATAGGCACGGACGCAGACGGCTCGGAGTCCGTGGCCGGAGACGAATCCAGTGGTTTGGCAACACGGCTCTCGTAAGGGGTGAAGTCAGTATCCGGCTCCATCGCCACTGAGAGTGCGGCCTCCATGGCGGGGTCTATCCTCCCGTCCTCGGATGGCGCAATTTGCTCCAGATTGAGGGCCGGAGTAGTTGCAGGTGTGATCTCCCGAACACTGTCCGACGGCAGAGTTACGTCATGCTCGTCGTGATTGTGTAGCGCACCTGACATGGGCTCGAATCCGTCGAAGATCAAGTCTCCGCGGATGTCGGTAGTGTAGTTTAAGTTTCCGAACCTGACCTGATGGCCAGGGGCGTAGCTCTCGATCTGCTCCAGATGGCCAAGCGAGTTGGCCCGCAGTGCGAAGCTGCCGAATACGAAGATCTGTTCGGGGAGGAAAACCTCACCCTGGACCGCATCGTTACCGATGATCGAAGGATCCATCAAGCCTTATGGTGACGGCAAAGTGGAACTCTCAATGAAAGCACCAATGTCGGTGCCAAAACTGGCGGATATCGGGTAGGGGGTCCCGAACTGTGCGTCTAAGGCGGATGGTAACAGGAGGATGGGGACACGATGTTTACCGAGGTTCGGGCCCTCTTGATGGAGGTAATACCCTACGTCCTGCTTGATTGATCTTGATGATATGAGTATTACAAGAGTTGATCTACCACGAGTTCATAGAGGCTAAACCCTAGAAGCTAGCCTATGGTATGATTGTTCTTGTCCTACGGACTAAACCCTCCGGTTTATATAGACACCGGAGGGGGCTAGGGTTACACAGAGTCGGTTACAAGGGAGGAGATCTACATATCCGTATTGCCAAACTTGCCTTCCATGCCAAGGAGAGTCCTATCCGGACACGGGACGAAGTCTTCAATCTTGTATCTTCATAGTCCAACAGTCCGGCTGTCCGGAGACCCCCTAATCCAAGACTCCCTCAGTGCCCAATCCTCAGCTGGATCAGACTGAGCTGCTGCCGCTGTAAGTGCTAGAGCAACTGCTGGTGCTCGATCTGTTGCTGAAGGTGGTACCGATGTATGAGACAATGGCGATCGTGTCTGGTCTGGTATGATCAGCGCTCTAACTTGACTAGGCTTCGTGACCGTGATCCAGCTTTTTTCTTCATTTCTTTTAAATGCGAGAAGGACTAATTTTGGCGTTTTTGTTAAACCAAACTGCAGTTCATCATAGGGATTCTACTTGTACTCAGACAACAGACTGATCCAATTTTTTCCAGTAATATAAGTGATGGACAGTGCCTTCGTTACTGACACGACATAAGAAGTGAAACCTGCAAAAATAGCCATCATAGAGCAAACCAAACGGTTTATTCTGTGATGAATGTCACATGGCAAAACCTGCATCGTAAAATTGCAGGAAAAGAAATAAAACATGACATTAAATCAATAAGATTTAGATAGTAAATCAATAAGATTTACTTGATGTGACACGAGTGAATCCTTACCAGGAAATCACTATGTTGAAGTACTAAACAGAAGATTGATCGTCCAACTACGGGTGGCATGCAGGGGCCCCACCTACTCCCACAAGCAAGACAGACCAAAGGTCATGACAAATCGTATGGACCGAACATCCATGGGACTGGAAATCCTGGTGGGTGTGATAAACCCTGCAATGCATATAGATATTGGAGTGTAACCATAATTGATAAACCGTCCTCACAAAAAAGATGATCTAGATACTTCAAAATATACAGACTGAATTGAGTGGACAGACATTAACATAGACCGTTCTCAGGACTGACCACACACCAAAAGCGGCAGTACTAATAAACGATACAGGGTTCACAAACACAAATCAAGTACTGAACAATAGTACTTACTACAGACAAGCAAAGTTGCACTAATTAAACTCTGCATACTATTTCTTGCCACCAACCTACGGGATGAACCTCGCATAACTGACTAGGCCATGGACTTCATGAGAGATGTCTGCATGCACCATCACCATCTTGTCAACCATGGAGAACCTAACAGAGTGGTCTTTCCACTCATAAAACATGATCATGAAGACAGGCCGCATCATATTTGTTGGGAAGCTTTACAAGAACCACACCCTTCTTAATCGAAGGCACAGCCAGGAAATTGTTGTGGTCAAGTACAGCCTCGAGAACACGCCTGACAACAATGCTACAGGAAAACACTAGTTCAGGACACGTGGCGACAAGGACACAGCAGCAGGATAGTTTAGCAGTAGAACTCATCCTCAGGTCTTCCAGTTCACACGGCATGACTTTGAGAACTTCATCTCCACCGCGGACCTGGTTCTAATTCAAATAGAAACCATATTTTATTACTACCTCCGTTCAGAAATATAAGATGATTTTCGATATTATACTCCATATGTGACTAGATATACGCACAAAAATGAGTGAACAAAGACACTAGAACATGTCTTCAAAGGCATGAGAGCAAGGGATTACTTGCAATATCCATAACACAAGTTACTTGTAACGCCCACAATGCGGCTATATCTCCCACGTGTCGCATGGTAGGCTTGTCGCAAGAGGGGTAATCTTCACACATCCCATGTACTGAATAAGAAAGGGATAAAGAGTTGGCTTACAATCGCCACTTCAAACAAGTAGAAGTTAAACATACATCATCCAGAATACAATCAAGGTCAGACTACGGGTCCAAAATAAAAGAAGACAACCCCAAAAGCTAGATCCCCGATCGTCGCAACTGGGCTCCACTACTGATCAACAGGAAACGAAACAACACAATGATCAAGATCTTCATCGAGCTCCCGCTTGAGCTCAGTTACGTCATCTGCACTGGTATCATCAGCACCTTCAACTATTTGTGAGTATCTTTGAGTCACGAGGACTCAGCAATCTCACACCTGCGAGATCAAGACTATTTAAGCTTATGGGTAGGAAAGGGTAGTGAGGTGGAGCTGCAGCAAGCACTAGCATATATGGTGGCTAACTTACACAAAAGAGAGCGATAAGAGAAGCAATGCACAATCGTTAACTAGAAGTGATCAAGAAGTGATCCTGAAACTACTTACGTTCAAGCATAACACAAGAACCGTGTTCACTTCTCGGACTCCGTCGAGAAGAGACCATCATGGCTACACACGCGGTTGATTCATTTTAATTAAGTTAAGTGTCAAGTTCTCTACAACCGGACATCAACAAATTCCCATCTGCCCATAACCGCGGGCACGGCTTTCAAAAGTTCAAAACCTTGCAGGGGTGTCCCAACTTAGCCCATCACAAGCTCTCATGGTCAACGAAGGACATTTCTTCTCCCAGAAAGACCCGATCAGACTCAGAATCCTGGTTACAAGACATTTCGACAATGGTAAAACAAGACCAGCAAGACCGCTCGATGCCGACATCCCGATTGGAGCTGCACATATCTCGTTCTCAGGGCAACACTGGATGAACACTACGTACAGCTAAAACCAACCCTCAAGTTTCCCCGAGGTGGCGCCGCAAGTGGCTCTGGTTCGGACCAACACTTAGAGAAGCACTGGCCCGGGGGGTTAAAATAAAGATGACCCATGAGTCTGCAGAACCCAAGGGAAGGTGCTAGGTTGTTAGGCAAATGTAAAACCAAGGTTAGGCCTTGCTGGAGGAGTTTTATTCAAGGCGAACTGTCAAGGGGTTCCCATAACACCCAACCACGTAAGGGACGCAAAATCAAGGAACATAACACCGGTATGACGGAAACTAGGGCGGCAAGAGTGGAACAAAACACCAGGCATAAGGCCGAGCCTTCCACCCTTTACCAAGTATATAGATGCATTAATTAAAATAATAGATATTGTGATATCCCAACATATCCATATTCCAACATGGAACAAACTTCATCTTCACCTGCAACTAGCAACGCTATAAGAGGGGCTGAGCAAAGCGGTAACATAGCCAAACAACGGTTTTCTAGGAATGATGGGTTAGAGGCTTGACATGGCAATATGGGAGGCATGATATAGCAAGTGGTAGGTATCGTGGCATAGCAAAAGAGCGAGCAACTAGCAAGCAAAGGTAGAAGTGATTTCGAGGGTATGGTCATCTTGCCTGAGATCCCGCAAGGAAGAAAAACGAGTCCATGAAGAAGACAAACGGACGTAGTCGAATGGATCCTCACAAACGCGACGTTATCGGAACTAACCCGAAGAAGCAACACTGGAAAGAAGCAAACAACATGGTAAACAACCATCACATAAACATGGCATGATGCACAACCAAGTATGATGCATGTCCGGTTTAATGATTCGTGGCATGGCATGGCAAAGTGCACAAGCAAAACTACAACTTAAGTGGAGCTCAATATGCAACGAGTTGCATATTGACAAAACACCACATTCAAGTTATTTAGTTCGATCTTGTATATGTACCCAACAATATTAAATGTTGATTAACATGTCAAGAGGTGAAGCATAATTAAACTAACTATCTAGTCAAGTTTAAATGAGGCCGGAAATAACAAACAACAATTCTGGAAAATCCTCATGTGCATATTTTTGGATTAGGTACTGTTCTGCCCTATACACAATTTTAGAGTTGTTAAACATGCAATAAAATGCCACCATGTTAATCTATGCATTTTCTACCCCATTTACATATGAAGTTTATTTAAAACCGAGCTACGGTTTATTAGATATGAAATAAAACATTATAACATGGCATATGAGCAAAAATTACACAAATAGCCTTTTAAACATTTTAAATATGGTTGAAAGTTGGACAATATGAATCTACACAAAATTTTAATCACTTATCATATAAAGTTTGTAATCCGATGCACGGTTCAAGAGATATTAAATGCATGATGTCCAAGGGCTTTTCTGTAAAACAGCCATCCTCTGGAATAATTAGGAAATTCGCAGATCTGAAAAAAACCTAAACAGGCCAAAACTGAACCACACGGGCCGGCGCAGGAAACAATAGTGCGCAGGGGGCGCAGGATAGTATGCGGGTGCTCACCAAAGGGGCCTCGGCCCAAGTCGGTGGAGAAGGTCCACGAGGCCGACAGGGGCGCACAACTGTGCCTTGGAGCCCACCTGGCAGTCACTTGCGGACGTAGCGCAGTCAACATATGTGCTTGCTGCACGCGAACAGAGGCAGCGCATGGGATGGCTGCGGCGGCTACGGCGGATCCAGGCGAGGATGGCCATATCTGAACGTGGGGAGTCCATTTTGGTGGCCGAGGAGCTTGGCGGCGTCGGTGGTGGAAGTGCATGCTTCCGGCACCCATGGCGGTGCTTCCATGGCAGAGAGAGGGAAAAGGTTAGAGAGCATGGAACCCAAACAAGTTAAGAGGGAGGAGAGATAGGGAGGCCGGAGAGGACCTGGGCTTCTGGTCGCCGGCGATGGGGCTCGCTGGAGTGGGGGAACAGCAGGAGGCGCGGCAGCAGACGGGAGACGGCGGGGTGCTCTCCCGATCCAGATCGGGATCGAGCGGGAGAGCCTCGTATGTGGGCGGTGGCTTAGGACGCTCGGGCCCTGGATGGGCTCGAACGGGCCACGCACGAGCTCCGCGGGCCGCGGTGAAGTGGGGCGTGAGGAGGACAAGTGGCGGGGTGTGGTTGGCTGTGCGCGGCGATGCTGCTGACGTGGCGGCGGCGCTGGGTGGTGCCGGCTGTCAGGACCCCGACTCAATGCCACATCGATCTAGCATGTAACACCTCATATCACTTTGCGGCCTCACGCACGGTATTCCGACGGGTGTCGACTTACCTTTGCCCGGGACCGTTTGCGTCTTTTGGCACACGTATATGATAGTGTCGCTAGCATCCATATGATAAGGAGCCTGGGCTGACATGGCTAGTCGTAAACCCAAAGTGGCACAGACTTACAGGGACAGGCATCCATGACCCAGCATCGAACGTGTCGGTCATCAGCGAGTGAATCCAGGCTGTAGCACTGGGCTAGCAGGACTCCGGTGAACCGGGCTGTAGCGGGCTAACAGGACTCCGGTATTCATCGCGTGACATTTCCCCGAAGGGACAGACACAGGAACGAAGAAGGACACATGCCGGCCAGCCTAAGTGTTCCGGAGCAGTAGCAAGCTACCATGGCTCGGTGGAAGCACTAGGAGACATTTCCCGGTAAGAGAGACTACTAAGGATAAACAACTAGATAGTCAGATCCCACACATACCAAGCATTTCAATAACATACACACAATATGCTCGATATGTGCAAATACAACATGGCATCACAACATGACTCTACAACTCAAGTATTTAATCAATAGGCTCCGAGGAGCGAGATATTACAAACAAGGGTCTCATGACCCAACATTCCGAGCATACATATCAAAGCACAAGCGGAAGCTATCATGTCTGAGTACAGACATCTATAAATGAAAAAGGCTGAGAAGCCTGACTATCTACCAAATCCTGCTGAGGCACAAGATCGTAGCTGAGATAACAAGCTAAACATCGAAGTCCACGTGGAACTACTAGTGAGACCGAAGTCTCTCTGCAAAAACATAAAATAGGCAAACGTGAGTACAAATGTACCCAGCAAGACTTACATCAGAACTAACTACATATGCATCATTATCAACAAAGGGGATGGTGGAGTTTAACTGCAGCAAGCCAGCTTTGACTCGGTGGCTAACCTAAACTACGACTGCAAGTAACTCTTTTGAGGTGGCGCACACGAGTCCACATATTCACCATATCAATACACCACTATGGATCCGCTCCCGTCTCCCTACGAGAATGCCATCCATAGCACTCACGCCTATCTTGCGTGTTTTAGGGTATCCACTTTCACTTGTCTATGAACTGATATAAGCAACCCAGAAGTCCTTTACCGCGGACACGGCTATTCGAATAGATGATGTTAACCCTGCAGGGGTGTACTTCTTCATACATGTTTCCACCACTTAGCGTCTGCACACGACATGTGCTCGGCAGACTTCAAGCGAAAGCCGACGTGGGTGTAGACTACGACCTACCTAAACACTCAAGTCTCTAGTCCAGGTTTATCGCCTATTCGGGTTCCATCCATGAGGAGATTCGGCCGGAGTTTCGCTCACAGCCCCAAACGATGTGAACAGGGTTCCGTGACACCAAACGGGTGCCCGGTTTACCCGGCCACGTGCCTACCGCATCACAGCCCACCCCTCCGGTCAGCGCTGTGCACGGCCTCCAGCATACTACAAACACCAGAAACTACTTGCAACTCCTGGACAGAGGACTTGGGTGAATAAGAAGTCGAGCGGGGTCATATTTCAGGGCCCAATGTATGGTAGTAGCTGAATCATGGATCACAAACACAGAACTCAGTTCCTAAGAACGGCTTCAATGAGACAACCCACCATGTACTCCTACATGGCCTCTCACCGCTACCTTTACCAAATCATGTTCACACACTTAGCTCACACACAGTAGGACATGTTTACACACATCTGATTCATCCCCGATGAATCAGATCTGACTCAACTCTAAGCAGTAGCAGGCATGACAAACAAGCATGAATGAGTAGGCACATCAGGGCTCAAACAACTCCTACTCATGCTATTGGGTTTCATCTATTTACTGTGGCAATGACAGGTCATGCAAAGGATAAAGGGGTTCAGCTACCGCAGCAAGTAACAGATGAATCGGTGTTGTCCTAATGCATTAAAAGAGAGCAGGAGCGAGAGAGTGGGATTGTATCGGAATGAACAAGGGGGTTTTGCTTGCCTGGCACTTCTGAAGATAACATTGAGTCTTCGTCAGTGTCAACGATCACATCATCGGTATCACGTCTATCGAGAGGGGACAAATACCGACAACACAGAAGGGAACACAATCAATGCAATGCACAATATGATGCATGATCATGACATGGCAATATGAATGTGTTTTGAGCTAATGCAACTAGCAACAGATTAAATGAAGTTGGTTTGAATACAAGATTCAAATTCAAACTCCATATGTGATTATTCAAATGCCATTTTAATTGATTTGTGCTAAACAGCAGCTATAAGTTGTTCTAACATGCATGAAAATGGTACAGATGGATTCCTTGAATTTTTCTGATAATTTTTCATATATAAATTATTTAATTTGGAGTTACGGTTGAATTTCTATGATTTTTAAGAAGTTTTTTACAATTTTCTGGAATTTCCTGAATAATATAAATCCAGAAATGAATTATGGCGTCAGCACCACGTCACTGTGACGTCAGCAGAGTCAACTGGGCTGGCTCGGGTCAAACCTGACATGTGGGGTCCACACGTCAGTGACACAGGTTAGACAGGGGGGTTAGTTTAGTTTAATTAAAGATTAGGGGCACTAGGGCCCACATGTCAGTGTCAGGGGGTTAGATTAGGTGGTGATTAGCTTAAACTAATCACCTGATGGCGGGGGCCCACCTGTAGTAGACCCAGGGGAGGTCAAACCCCTGGTCAAACGACTCAATCCCGCCGGCGTTGAGTCGCCGGCGAGGCCCGAGACGGCGGCGGCCGTCGGAAACACGCTACAGGGCACGCGCGAGGCCCTGCTTGGGCTCGTTGGAGAGCCCTTGCTCCCGCGCGTCGAACGGTGCGGTTGCTGGGTCGTGGGGAGGCCGGAGCTAACGACGGCGAGCTCCAAGGCGGCGGCCGGAGTTCGGGTGAGCTCGGAGTCGGCGTTAGGAAGCACAACAGAGGGTGCAGATGGGTGCTATGGCCTCCTGGGGGTGCACTGAGCACGGCTGCGTGCTCGGTTGCAGCTCTAGGCAACCGTGGCTACAGCGGCGACATGGCCGGCGGCGAAGAGCTCTCGGCTCCGACGGTTGTCGGTGTTAGAGGAAGAAAACGAGTCAGGGGAGAGGGGGAAACGACGGAGGAGCTCACGTGGATCCCGTAGAGGTGGACGGCGGGCTCGGGGAAGGCCAAACGGCGATGAATTTGACGACGGCGATCCTCGGTGGCCGAGGAGGGGAACGGCGAGGCTAGCGGCATCCAGGGGCTCTTCTGGTCGCGTGAGACGACGAGGAGGACGAGGGAGGACCGGCGGAGCTCGGGAGCGCAACGGCAAGGCGGGGCAGTGGCTGTGGCCATGGCAGCAGCGAGCGGCAACGGTGAGCGTGCTCGGTGGCGAGAGAGAGGGGTCCAGGGGAGAGGATGAGGACGCGGGAGAGTGAGGGAGGGTCGAGGGAGGCGCGTGGCGTCACCGGGGCGTCGAGGAGGAAGCAGGAGGTGGCCAGGGGAAGCAGGAGGTGGCCGAGGCCTCTCGGGCGCACGCCACGCCTCGCCTCTGCCTACTGGCAGAGGAAGACGACAGGGGGGGAGTGGAGATGGGCTGGGCCGTGCTGGGCCAGGTAAGTGGGCGTCAGGTAACTTCCTACTCTCTCTTTCTTTTATTTCTTTTCTATTTCTGTTATTTTGTTTTTGATTTGATTTAAAATACCAAATCATTTAATAAAATCCTGGAAACAATTGTGGGTGCTTTCTGAATTATTTCAGTGACCCTTAACAATTTCCAACATATATTTGAACATTTAAATTATTTATAGTGTTTTAAATGCCCAAAGTCAAATACAATATGATTTAATTCAAAAATCCAAAAATGACCTAAGAATATATTCATCATTTTTGGCAGAGGTTTCCACCTTAACCAGAAATCATGAACTTTTCTTAGGAACTTTTTGGGTTTATTGAAAAGATTTTAATTCACCCTAGTTGAGTTGATTTAATGCTAGGGTTTGAACATCCCCATTCCAATTTTAGGCAAAATTTAAACATGACGCAACACATGACTAGCTAGCTCAGAGCAAACCAGAAGTTAGGGATGTGACAACTCACCCCCACTAAACAAGAATCTCGTCTCGAGATTCAAGCGTAGGTAAGATGAAAGGGGAAACGCAAACTAGTATAATCTTCACGATCCAGGTTGCACTTCAACTGAACGTTGATTCGTTCACCATCATTGTCTCGAAGTCTTGCTCTGAGAACTCCTGCCAACATGACATGGAGAGAGGAAGGAGACTCTAGAAGGGTCGATCTTCTCGAAGACCGAACAACTCAGGATTAACTCACGGAATGAGACATAGCAACCTCTCTCGAGATGAGACACGAAACATTCATCCAAATGAATGGAGTGGAACAGATGTCGAAGGTTCACTAGGTAGACAACAATTTCATACTTAAAAAGGTGGTAACCGATTGTCAACGTAGCGAGGAGTTGAGTTGCCATGATACCACAACGAGACACCTTAGGAACCGTGACTCGTAGATATATCCCCTTAAGTGGCAAAAAGAATTACCTTTGATATAGAGATCATTGAGACTCTCTATATCAGCCTAGGGCAAATCACAATCGATCATTTGGAGGAGTTCGGTGGAATGACATTCCCGGGCCAGAATGGATGATATGGACTACCTTGTTGAGGACAACGTGATGGATGAATTTGCTTACCACCAGAAATGGATGAGACCCATGGTAGAATGGCACATTGGCGGTGCAAGCTGGGAACAGAATGCAAAGGCTGGGAATGATTCTGGTAACTGGGGGAAGAACCCAACAATAGAGAGTGAATTCACTGTTTGAGAAGGTCATAGCATTGCCGAGGGAACTGAGAGCATCCCAATTAGTGTCGATGATAACACCTAGCGCTTGTGCGTGCTCTCAAGAACTTGAGCATTTCCATATTCATCAGGTTTCACCAACATCCGTGTCAAGGGTCCGGTAACACAACTTACTACCGTGATGAATGGTGATGGAGGATGCAGATGCAAAGGAAGATAACACTTTCTCAGGTTTCACCCTTGGCGGGGCCAAGGAAATAAAATCTGGATGATCGACCGAGAGACATTTAGCACTCCGCTTCTAATGTTCTCCTTGATGTGCTAGTGTAACCCATTCATAAATATGGTCTGGTATCTAGAACATCAAGTAAAAAGGTCGGACTTCGGGATCTCAAAAATCATAAGGCACAACTAGGGAGTAAATCCTACGAAATCCTTATGGGGAGGTGGCCAACTTCCTCAATCAAGATATTATAATAACAGGTCTTCCGGCTGGGTGTGTTGGCCACGACATCCACTTTACCGGTTTCCGAGGGACCAATATTATAGTTCTTGGAAAATGTTCCAACCATCACATCTGCCTGAGATTCAAATCTGATTGGTGTCAGGATATTCCAGACTCATCGAGTCTAGGAAGAAAAACGAAAGTTTGCAACACAAATCGACGAGATGACGTTGCGAGATTCTCGGGGAATGAACTACGATAGTAAGCTCCAAAACATGAGCTGGTTCTGCTACAAACATGTGAACACGTTGTCCCAGACAAGCATGGCCATGTAGTAGTCTTAAAATTAAACACTACCGAGTTCTGGTAGGGAACCATCATTGAGGATATAGGAATCTTGTGCACGAACTAGTATTTGCACAGCAACTCCTTTTCCTTGAACAAATCAATCAGTGGCTTGGTGTGCTAGGGATACATATAGAATGAAGGTTGCAAATCTCCAAACTACAGAATACTTCGCACGTGTGCATGACTGATTTGGGATGATTCCAAAGAAAACAAAACAATCTTCCTCGAATTCATGGCGGCAACGTACATCAGATGCACATGAATTAGAGGAAGTCACTACTTTCATCCAAACATAGGCTTCATGAACGGAGCACGAAGGCATTGCTTACAAAATTTTCAACACTAGGTTGATGTTCAACATGATTCATGGGGGGAGACGAAATGCTACTGATGGGCTCAACAGCAACTCATCGGAATTTCCATATCACTGGACTTCCACCATCATGTGAACACGGTGATAGCATTGGTCAGACCAAAGATGTAATGGTGTATTCTCGAGGGATCAACCACGAGTAAGACAACATTACGAGCATCGTTGGTACTGATTTGATTTGACGATAGCCCACACTCAAGTCAAAGGATTGATAAGACAATAGGTCCAGCAACTGATCACAGGGACCAATCGATGAAGATATCATCTTTCTTCAACACACACTACACAAGAATATCCCTTTGGAATGAACTAAGTCAGGCAAGCTTTTATCTTCCAACTCTCCAAGTTGTTGTCTAGCTTAACCAACTAGCTCAGGGGTATCCAACACGGATTCTTGGAGAAAGGGTGGTTTACAGGATAAACCAACTTGATCACGAGCTCAACATAATAGTCAGGTGACAACCTGGTAACACTTCCAAGAAGATATTTGGAAAGTCACGAACCACCGATATGTTAGTAAGCTCGAGAACAATCTTGCTTTTCAGGGCAAGACGATATGATCAATAGAGTGAAGATTTGAAATAATCCTAACTCATCGATCGAGGAGTGCACCGAGAACAAGGACTAGGTAGCACAATCAATCTTAGAATGATGATTCAATAACCAACACGCTAAGAATGAAATTATTGTCCTTTAACTACCGAGCAACAAGGTTGCTAGGAGTATTGATTTCACACATCATGATTCACTTGTCGACATTCCGGTTACAATAACACAGGAACCGAGGGATGAACAATGATGGCAAGAAGTATCATTGTACCAAGAGTTCATAGGGTGGTGTGCAATTCCTATAACAATCCCGATATAAAGATGGTAATACTCCAAGGTAGAGCAGAGCAAAAGCAAGATTAGCAATTTGATCTGCGGAGTACGACTCCTTTGACCCAATCCTGGAAATGGAAGAGGTACTGGAGTTTGTTTCTCCTAGTCATTCCGGAATAGAATGGCTTGACGGACCACAAGAGTAATAGGCATCGATAAACGAACGCACGCATACTCTTGACTATCAATTGATAGACGAAGGTCAGTAGACAACTAACAGGGACAACTCAAAGAAGATATAACTTTCTGAGTTGTGGATGCATAGATTAGTATGTCGAACCAAGTTCAACATAATTCTTCCGGATAACCCATGCAGAAAGGTTGAGCTGGCGGAGTCACAATATAGCATGGAGAACTCATCGAGAGCACTCTTGTTGTCATCTTTTGGTTCAGAAGAACTCCTGCCAAGAATGGTTCATGGTAATTGGAAGAAGGATGTACCACGAACCTCGAGAGCTATTGCAAAGGTTACTAATATCCTGAAGGAACTAGCAAACACTATCAACATGAAGTAAGTAGAGTGAATCTCGGGTTCAAAACCCAGGGATAGAATGCCTACTAACTAAATGGCATCACGGAATGCTTTCGAGAATAAAAGCCAGAATCATCACACTGGGGCACAAAACGTTGCTAGATTTCTAGGTGACTCCCTAAAACACCTAGGGTCATAATAATAGCTCCAACATATATGTCAAGGCAATAAATTACCTCAACGCACCGGTTAGTGTGCTTATTCTGACCATAAGGGACATCGGGAACGGAAAGAGAGGATTTGCAAATGCATCAGACTAATTAGAAACCTGGGATGACTCGGACAGCATAACGGCTGTAAATGCTTAGAAAATTTTTTTGACACATTCACAAAAATGGTGGCATAACCACTCAAAAGCACAATACCAAGGTTTCGGGATCAACATTTAACATACAGAAGTCGTAGGAGGTGAACTCAAGCTTAGATCCAACAATCTTATAAGTCTACGGGTTAGTAACACGTGATCCTGATAGAAAGAAGAGAAAGCCTAGTTCCTTAACCCCCGTAGAAGAGAAGATGATGACTCAGATCAGAAGGCCATGAGGTATAAGGAGTAAAAAGAGCCTTACGTTCCATCCCACAATCAATTCCCTTATATAACTAAAGAATTTCTAGACTCAACTTCGACCAGTTTGGCTTGGTAATCCTGCAGGCAGTCAAGCTCTGATACCAACGCTGTCAGGACCCCGACTCAATGCCACATCGATCTAGCATGTAACACCTCATATCACTTTGCGGCCTAACGCACGGTATTCCCACGGGTGTCGCCTTACCTTTGCCCGGGACCGTTTGCGTCTTTTGGCACACGTATATGATAGTGTCGCTAGCATCCATATGATAAGGAGCCTGGGCTGACATGGCTAGTCGTAAACCCAAAGTGGCACAGACTTACAGGGACAGGCATCCATGACCCAGCATCGAACGTGTCGGTCATCAGCGAGTGAATCCAGGCTGTAGCACTGGGCTAGCAGGACTCCGGTGAACCGGGCTGTAGCGGGCTAACAGGACTCCGGTATTCATCGCGTGACATTTCCCCGAAGGGACAGACACAGGAACGAAGAAGGACACATGCCGGCCAGCCTAAGTGTTCCGGAGCAGTAGCAAGCTACCATGGCTCGGTGGAAGCACTAGGAGACATTTCCCGGTAAGAGAGGCTACTAAGGATAAACAACTAGATAGTCAGATCCCACACATACCAAGCATTTCAATAACATACACACAATATGCTCGATATGTGCAAATACAACATGGCATCACAACATGACTCTACAACTCAAGTATTTAATCAATAGGCTCCGAGGAGCGAGATATTACAAACAAGGGTCTCATGACCCAACATTCTGAGCATACATATCAAAGCACAAGCGGAAGCTATCATGTCTGAGTACAGACATCTATAAATGAAAAAGGCTGAGAAGCCTGACTATCTACCAAATCCTGCTGAGGCACAAGATCGTAGCTGAGATAACAAGCTAAACGTCGAAGTCCACGTGGAACTACTAGTGAGACCGAAGTCTCTCTGCAAAAACATAAAATAGGCAAACGTGAGTACAAATGTACCCAGCAAGACTTACATCAGAACTAACTACATATGCATCATTATCAACAAAGGGGATGGTGGAGTTTAACTGCAGCAAGCCAGCTTTGACTCGGTGGCTAACCTAAACTACGACTGCAAGTAACTCTTTTGAGGTGGCGCACACGAGTCCACATATTCACCATATCAATCCACCACTATGGATCCGCTCCCGTCTCCCTACGAGAATGCCATCCATAGCACTCACGCTTATCTTGCGTGTTTTAGGGTATCACCTTTCACTTGTCTATGAACTGATATAAGCAACCCAGAAGTCCTTTACCGCGGACACGGCTATTCGAATAGATGATGTTAACCCTGCAGGGGTGTACTTCTTCATACATGTTTCCACCACTTAGCGTCTGCACACGACATGTGCTCGTCAGACTTCAAGCGAAAGCTGACGTGGGTGTAGACCACGACCTACCTAAACACTCAAGTCTCTAGTCCAGGTTTATCGCCTATTCGGGTTCCATCCATGAGGAGATCCGGCCGGAGTTTCGCTCACAGCCCCAAACGATGTGAACAGGGTTCCGTGACACCAAACGGGTGCCCGGTTTACCCAGCCACGTGCCTACCGCATCACAGCCCACCCCTCCGGTCAGCACTGTGCACGGCCTCCAGCATACTACAAACACCAGAAACTACTTGCAACTCCTGGACAGAGGACTTGGGTGAATAAGAAGTCGAGCGGGGTCATATTTCAGGGCCCAATGTATGGTAGTAGCTGAATCATGGATCACAAACACAGAACTCAGTTCCTAAGAACGGCTTCAATGAGACAACCCACCATGTACTCCTACATGGCCTCTCACCGCTACCTTTACCAAATCGTGTTCACACACTTAGCTCACACACAGTAGGACATGTTTACACACATCTGATTCATCCCCGATGAATCAGATCTGACTCAACTCTAAGCAGTAGCAGGCATGACAAACAAGCATGAATGAGTAGGCACATCAGGGCTCAAACAAATCCTACTCATGCTAGTGGGTTTCATCTATTTACTGTGGCAATGACAGGTCATGCAAAGGATAAAGGGGTTCAGCTACCGCAGCAAGTAACAGATGAATCGGTGTTGTCCTAATGCATTAAAAGAGAGCAGGAGCGAGAGAGTGGGATTGTATCGGAATGAACAAGGGGGTTTTGCTTGCCTCGCAGTTCTGAAGATAACATTGAGTCTTCGTCAGTGTCAACGATCACATCGTCGGTATCACGTCTATCGAGAGGGGAGAAATACCGGCAACACAGAAGGGAACACAATCAATGCAATGCACAATATGATGCATGATCATGACATGGCAATATGAATGTGTTTTGAGCTAATGTAACTAGCAACAGATTAAATGAAGTTGGTTTGAATACAAGATTCAAATTCAAACTCCATATGTGATTATTCAAATGCCATTTTAATTGATTTGTGCTAAACAGCAGCTATAAGTTGTTCTAACATGCATGAAAATGGTACAGATGGATTCCTTGAATTTTTTTGATAATTTTTAATATATAAATTATTTAATTTGGAGTTACGGTTGAATTTCTATGATTTTTAAGAAGTTTTTTACAATTTTCTGGAATTTCCTGAATAATATAAATCCAGAAATGAATTATGGCGTCAGCACCACGTCACTGTGACGTCAGCAGAGTCAACTGGGCTGGCTCGGGTCAAACCTGACGTGTGGGGTCCACACGTCAGTGACACAGGTTAGACAGGGGGGTTAGTTTAGTTTAATTAAAGATTAGGGGCACTAGGGCCCACATGTCAGTGTCAGGGGGTTAGATTAGGTGGTGATTAGCTTAAACTAATCACCTGATGGCGGGGGCCCACCTGTCATAGACCCAGGAGAGGTCAAACCCCTGGTCAAACGACTCAATCCCGCCGGCGTTGAGTCGCCGGCGAGGCCCGAGACGGTGGCGGCGGTCGGAAACACGCTACAGGGCACGGGCGAGGCCGTGCTTGGGCTCGTTGGAGAGCCCTTGCTCCCGCGCGTCGAACGGTGCGGTTGCTGGGTCGTGGGGAGGCCGGAGCTGACGACGGCGAGCTCCAAGGCGGCGGCCGGAGTTCGGGTGAGCTCGGAGTCGGCGTTAGGAAGCACAATAGAGGGTGCGGATGGGTGCTATGGCCTCCTGGGGGTGCACTGAGCACAGCTGCGTGCTCGGTTGCAGCTCTAGGCAACCGTGGCTACGGCGGCGACATGGCCGGCGGCGAAGAGCTCTCGGCTCCGACGGTTGTCGGTGTTAGAGGAAGAAAACGAGTCAGGGGAGAGGGGGAAACGACGGAGGAGCTCACGTGGATCCCGTAGAGGTGGACGGCGGGCTCGGGGAAGGCCGAACGGCGATGAATTTGACGACGGCGATCCTCGGTGGCCGAGGAGGGGAACGGTGAGGCTAGCGGCATCCAGGGGCTCTTCTGGTCGCGTGAGACGACGAGGAGGACGAGGGAGGACCGGCGGAGCTCGGGAGCGCAACGGCAAGGCGGGGCAGTGGCTGTGGCCATGGCAGCAGCGAGCGGCAGCGGTGAGCGCGCTCGATGGCGAGAGAGAGGGGTCCAGGGGAGAGGATGAGGACGCAGGAGAGTGAGGGAGGGTCGAGGGAGGCGCGTGGCGTCACCGGGGCGTCGAGGAGGAAGCAGGAGGTGGCCAGGGGAAGCAGGAGGTGGCCGAGGCCTCTCGGGCGCGCGCCACGCCTCGCCTCTGCCTACTGGCAGAGGAAGACGACAGGGGGGGAGTGGAGATGGGCTGGGCCGTGCTGGGCCAGGTAAGTGGGCGCCAGGTAACTTCCTTCTCTCTCTTTCTTTTATTTCTTTTCTATTTCTGTTATTTTGTTTTTGATTTGATTTAAAATACCAAATCATTTAATAAAATCCTGGAAACAATTGTGGGTGCTTTCTGAATTATTTCAGTGACCCTTAACAATTTCCAACATTTATTTGAACATTTAAATTATTTATAGTGTTTTAAATGCCCAAAGTCAAATACAATATGATTTAATTCAAAAATCCAAAAATGACCTAAGAATATATTCATCATTTTTGGCAGAGGTTTCCACCTTAACCAGAAATCATGAACTTTTCTTAGGAACTTTTTGGGTTTATTGAAAAGATTTTAATTCACCCTAGTTGAGTTGATTTAATGCTAGGGTTTGAACATCCCCATTCCAATTTTAGGCAAAATTTAAACATGATGCAACACATGACTAGCTAGCTCAGAGCAAACCAGAAGTTAGGGATGTGACACCGGCGGTGACAAGTGGCGGCGGGGGAGCGTGTCGGCGCTGAAAATAAGGAAGGTGACGGCAGCTAATGATTGGGGCGGTCCGGAAATTGAGGAGGGGTTGGTAGGAGGCCACAAATGGTAGGGGAGGCGTCTATATATAGAAAGGGGGCTAGGGTTAGGGGTTTTGCTCCATTTCTGGACCCTCCGATCGCAATCGAATGGCACCGGACGGAGGGGGAAACTAGGTGGGGTTTGTGGTCTGTGCAGGAGGGTTAGGCTGAGAGGAGAGGGGAGAGATGCAGCCCGGCACAGTTTCCGGAGACCGAAAACGTCCGATAAAAAGACCGGCTACTATTGCCGCTATATTTAACCGTTGGGGCATCAAACGGACTCCGAATGCGATGAAACTTAGCAGGCTGTCTACTGACAACATAACAACACCGCACGCTAACTTTCAACCCATTCCGAGAGCATTTCCTGACCACTTATAAAATACTATTTTGGACATGCCGCGGGCACGTGCAAGTGTGTGTGGGCTCAGAACGGACAATGAAAAGAACTGGAGAAACCCGTACGGATGCAGGTTTTGAAAAACATGATGATGCAATGCACATGATGACATGATAAGATGCAACACGCAAGCAAATGACATGGCAACATCGACGAATAACTGGAAGACACCTGGCGCATCGGTCTCGGGGCGTTACAACACTACACCACTACGAGAGGATCTCGTCCCAAGATCTAGGATGGCACCGGGGAAACGGAAGAGGAAGATAAGAGGTAAAACTAAGTTGCTTCTTTGACAAAAGAGTGAAACCAAAGAATGTTGCGAGGTTGAACAAATTTAAAGAAAGAATAGGATGAAGATGAACGAAGTTGAAAACACTCCGTTAGAAAAGAGGAACAAGGAACATTACGAGAACCTTGTAGGTTGAAAGACATAAGAAAAAAGGGTTGCAATGGACAAGAAGTACATGCAAGCACTCTAGTAGACGAGATGTACAAGGAACGATACGTATTAATTACGACAACACTCCGGTTGGAAAAAGGAAGGTAAAGAATATAAACTTTGCAAAATGAAAGCACTTGGGTGAGACTCCGGTTGGAAGAGGAATGATAGACATGACACTTCGGTTAAAACAAGATAGAGAAGGGAAAAGAATGATATAATTTGGGCAGCACTCCGACTGTAAATGGAAGGAATTGAACAAGAACTTGATAAGATAAGAGCATACTTGACGAAATCAACAATACACTGCCTTCCGAACTATTGAAAGAATGGCCCAAGGGGTAAGAAAGATTTCAGACAGCACTCCGGTTAAGAAGGGAGACAAAACTTGATAAGATGAGAAGAACTTAAATGGAGGACACGACACTCCGGTTGAATGGTTTAGTAACGGAAAGAACATGATCTCTGAAAAAAATGGAATGATGGGTCGAAGAGTGAAACATCACAATGCCTTTGGAAGAAATAATAGAAGATAGATCACTGGAACAAAAGAATGGAGAAGAAAATGATAACTCCTCCCACAAATGAATTTTAAAGAAACATCCTTACGAAGAAGGCTTGAATGGAGTTGTTGAAAAATCAACAACGAAAACAATAAGCTGCTTGTGGGCTTATGAAAACATCTCAAAACTTGAGGTGAAATTCTACCATAAATGGAAACAAGATTGGATTGATATGAACAAGGAGACAAGAAACTTATTTCACCGGGAGGATAAATGAAGAACTTGGGTCATTTATAAGCACCATAAATAGCAACAATCCTAATGGAAGGCTTTAGGTGAAATCTATACCAAACAAAGAAGTTGATGGATTTAAAATATCCCATTCTTGACCACTGTGAATCATTAAACACAAAAAGGGAATGTCAAGAATGACATAACACCACCTCAAAAGATAAGGTAAGAAGAATAATATCTCACCCAAAACTAGCAAATCCTACATCCAGCTGTATCCATCCTTCAACACATAACCAAGAAACCTTCGGAAATCATTTACCTCAACCTTCAAAAAGCATCCGTTATACGAGTTATGGCAATACTCTCGAACTCCCGCCACAGTACTGGGTGGCGTCGAGGTTATCTCACCAACAACTGCGTAAAAGAGGTTTTCGATGTTGCAAACTCAGGTATTCCAGAACTGCAACGATAAAATTGTGACGACAACACCTCGGAGCTCAACTCCCTGGGACACTGCCACAACCCCTAAATGTCAAGAGGCACCAAGAACAATGTTCTCGTCACAAAACCATCAGAACGATTCCAAGATACCACGTGATCCTAAAAAAATTCATGAAATTTGAGGAGAGAAAATTCAAAACTTCTACGTCAGGAGGCCTCACCAGAGAGACGAAGGGACCGAGGAGTAAAAAGAATCCTACTCTCCAATATATATAATCCTAAGACTCAAAACATTTTGATCTTGACTCAACAACGTCAGCGATTCGATCAAGCAGGGGGCTCCTAAGTCGGGGATGGCTCTGATTACCAACTTGTAACGCCCACAATGCGGCTATATCTCCCACGTGTCGGGGCACGACTTAGAGGCATAGCCTCATGGTAGGCTTGTTGCAAGAGGGGTAATCTTCACACATCCCATGTACTGAATAAGAAAGAGATAAAGAGTTGGTTTAGAATCACCACTTCCAACAAATACAAGTTAAACATACATCATCCAGAATACAATCAAGGTCCGAATACGGAACCAAAATAAAAGAAGACAACCCCAAAAGCTAGATCCCCCATCATCCCAACTGGGCTCCACTACTGATCAACAGGAAACAAAACAACACAATGATCAAGATCTTTATCAAGCTCCCACCTGAGCTCAGTTGCGTCATCTGCACTTGTATCATCGGCACCTGCAACTGTTTGGAAGTATCTGTGAGTCACGAGGACTCAGCAATCTCACACCCGTGAGATCAAGACTATATAAGCTTATGGGTAGGAAAGGGTAGTGAGGCGGAGCTACAGCAAGCACTAGCATATATGGTGGCTAACTTACGCAAAAGAGAGCGAGAAGAGAAGCAATGCACGGTCATTAACTAGAAGTGATCAAGAAGTGATCCTGAAACTACTTATGTTCAAGCATAACACAAGAACCGTGTTCTCATCCCGGACTCCGTCAAGAAGAGACCATCACGGCTACACACGTGGTTGATTCATTTTAATTAAGTTAAGTGTCAAGTTCTCTACAACCGGACATTAACAAATTCCCATCTACCCATAACCGCGGGCATGACTTTTGAAGGTTCAAAACCCTGCAGGGGTGGCCCAACTTAGCCCATCACAAGCTCTCACAGTCAATGAAGGATATTCCTTCTCCTAGGAAGACCCGATCAGACTCAGAATCCCGGTTACAAGACATTTCGACAATGGTAAAACAAGACCAGCAAGACCGCCCGATGCGCCGACATCCCGATAGGAGCTACACATATCTTGTTCTCAGGGCAACACCGGATGAACACTACGTACAGCTAAAACCAACCCTCAAGTTTCCCCGAGGTGGCGCCGCAAGTGGCTCTGGCACTTAGAGAAGCACTGGCCTGGGGGGGGGGGGGTTAAAATAAAGATGACCCTTGAGTCTGCAGAACCCAAGGGAAGGTGATAGGTTGTTAGGCAAATGTAAAACCAAGGCTGGGCCTTGCTGGAGGAGTTTTATTCAAGGCGAACTGTCAAGGGGTTCCCATAACACCCAACCGCGTAAGGGATGCAAAATCAAGGATCATAACACCGGTATGACGGAAACTAGGGCGGCAAGGGTGGAACAGAACACCAGGCATAAGGCCAAGCCGTCCACCCTTTACCAAGTATATAGATGCATTAATTAAAATAATAGATATTGTGATATCCCAACATATCCATGTTCCAACATGGAACAAACTTCATCTTCACCTGCAACTAGCAACGCTATAAGAGGGGCTGAGCAAAGCGGTAACATAGCCAAACAACGGTTTGCTAGGGATGATGGGTTAGAGGCTTGACATGGCAATATGGGAGGCATGATATAGCAAGTGGTAGGTATCGCGACATAGCAAAAGAGCGAGCAACTAGCAAGCAAAGATAGAAGTGATTTCGAGGGTATGGTCATCTTGCCTGAGATCCCGCAAGGAATAAAAATGAGTCCATGAAGAAGACAAACAGACGTAGTCGAACGGATCCTCACAAACACGACGTTATCGGAACTAACCCAAAGAAGCAACAACGGAAAGAAGCGAACAACATGGTAAACAACCATCACATAAACATGGCATGATGCACAACCAAGTATGATGCATGTCCAGTTTAATGATTCATGGCATGGCATGGCAAAGTGCACAAGCAAAACTACCAGTTAAGTGGAGCTCAATATGCAACGAGTTGCATATTGACAAAACACCACATTCAAGTTATTTAGTTCGATCTCGTTTATGTACCCAACAATATTAAGTGTTGATTAACATGGCAGGAGGTGAAGCATAATTAAACTAACTATCTAGTCAAGTTTAAATGAGGCCGGAAATAACAAACAATAATTCCGAAAAATCCTCATGTGCATATTTTTGTATTAGGTACTATTCTTCCATATACACAATTTTAGAGTTGTCAAACATGCAAAGTAATGCCACCATGTTAATCTATGCATTTTTCTACCCCATTTACATATGAAGTTTATTTAAAATCGAGCTACGGTTTATTAGATATGAAATAGAACATTTTAACATGGCATATGAGCAAAAATTACACAAACGGCCTTTTAAACATTTTAAACATGGTTGAAAGTTGGACAATATGAATATACACAAAATTCTAATCACTTATCATATAAAGTTTGTTTTAATCCGATGCACGGTTCAAGAGATATTAAATGCATGATGTCCAAGGGCTTTTGTGTAAAACAGCCATCCTCTGGAATAATTACGCAGATCTAAAATAAAACTAAACAGGCCAAAACTGAACCACCCAGGTCAGCGCAGGAAACAATATTGCTCAAGGGGCGCAGGATAGTATGTGTGTGCTCACCAAAGGGGCCTCGGCCCAAGTCAGTGGAGAAGGTCCACGAGGCCGGCATGGGCGCACAGCTGGGCCTTGGAGCCCACATGGCGGTCACTTGCGGACGCAGCGCAGTCAACGCATGCGTTTGCTGCACGCGAACAGAGGCAGCGCACTGGATGGCTGCGGCGGCACGTTGGAACTCCAATGAGGCTCGGGCCGGCCGTGAATAAGCGGATCCAGGCGAGGATGGCCAGATCTGAACATGGGGAGTCCATTTTGGTGGCCGAGGAGCTTGGCGGCGTCGGTGGTGGAAGTGCATGCTTCGGACGCCCATGGAGGTGCTTCCATGGCAGAGAGAGGGAGAATGTTAGAGAGAAGGGAACCCAAACAAGTTAAGAGGGAGGAGAGATAGGGAGGCCGGAGAGGACCTGGGCTTTTGGTTGTCGGCGATGGGGCTCGCCGGAGTGGGGGAACAGCGGGAGGCGCGGCGACGGACGGGAGACGGCGGGGTGCTCTCCCGATCCAGATCGGGATCGAGCGGGAGAGCCTCGGACGTGGGCGGTGGCTCAAGACGCTCGGGCCCTGGATGGGCTCGGGCGGGCCTCGCGCAGGCTCCGCGGGCCGCGGTGAAGTGGGGCGCGAGAAGGACAAGTGGCGGGGTGTGGTTGCCTGCGCGCATCGATGCTGCTGACGTGGCGGTGGCGCTGGGTGGTGCTGGCAGTGACAAGTGGCGGTGGGGGAGCGTGTCGGCGCTGAAAATGAGGAAGGCGACGGCGACTGATGATTGGGGCGGCGCAGAAATTGAGGAGGGGTAGGTAGGAGGCCAAAAATGGCACGAGAGGCGTCTATATATAGAAAGGGGGCTAGGGTTAGGAGTTTTGCTCTATTTCTGGACCCTCCGATCGCAATCAAACGGCACCGAATGGAGGGGGAAACTAGGTGGGGTTTGTGGGCTGTGTAGGAGGGTTAGGCCGAGAGGAGAGGGGCGAGATGCAGCCCGGCATGGTTTTCGGAGACCGAAAACGTCTGACGAAAAGACCGGCTGCTATTGCCGCTATATTTAACTGTTGGGGCATCAAACGGACTCCGAATGCGATGAAACTTGGCAGGCGGTCTACTGACAACATAACAACACCGCACGCCAACTTTCAACCCATTCCAAAAATATTTCCCAGCCACTTATAAAATACTATTTTGAACGTGCCGCGGGTGCAAGTGTGTCTGGGCTCAGAACGGACAACGAAAAGAAATGGAGAAACCTAGACGAATGCAAGTTCTGAAAAACATGATGATGAAATGCACATGATGACATTATAATATGCAACACGCAAACAAATGACATGGCAACATTGGCGAATAACTGGAAGACACCTGGCGCATCGGTCTTGGGGCGTTAGAACAGTACACCACTACGAGAGGATCTCATCCTGAGATCTAGGATGGCACCGAGGAAACGGAAGAGGAAGATAAGAGGTAAAACTAAGTTGCTTCTTTGACAAAAGAGTGAAACCAAAGAACGTTGCGAGGTTGAACAAATTTAAAGATAGAATAGGATGAAGATGAACAAAGTTGAAAACACTCCGTTAGAGAAGAGGAACAAGGAACATTACGAGAACCTTGTAGGTTGAAAGACATAAGAAAAAGGGTTGCAATGGACAAGAAGTACATGGAAGCACTCCAGTAGACGATATGTACAAGGAACGATAAGGATCAATTACGACAACACCCCGATTGGAGAAAGGAAGGTAGAGAATACAACTTTGCAAAACAAAAGCACTTGGGTGAGACTCCGGTTAGAAGAGGAATGATATACATGACACTCCAGTTAAAACAAGATAGAGAAGGGAAAAGAATGATATAATTTGGGCAGCACTTTGACTGTAAATGGAAGGAATTGAACAAGAACTTGACAAGATAAGAGGATACTTGACAAAGTCAACAATACATTGCCTTCGGGACTACTGAAAGAATGGCCCAAGGGGTAAGAAAGGTTTCAGACATCACTCCGGTTAAGAAGGGAGACAAAACTTGATAAGATGAGAAGAACTTAAATGGAGGACACGACACTCTGGTTGAATGGATTAGCAAAGGAAAGAACATGATCTTTGAAAAAAAATGGAATGATGGGTCGAAGAGTGAAACATCACAATGCCTCCGGAAGAAATAATAGAAGATATATCATTGGAATAAAAGAATGGAGAAGAAAATGATAACTCCTCCCACAAATGAATTTGAAAGAAACATCCTTACGAAGAAGGCTTGAACAGAGTTGTTGAAAAATCAACAACGAAAACAATAAGCTGCTTGTGGGCTTATGAAAACATCTCAAAACTTGAGGTGAAATTCTGCCATAAATGGAAACAAGATTGGATTGATATGAACAAGGGGACAAGAAACTTATTTCACTAGGAGGATAAATGAAGAACTTGGGTCATTTATAAGCACCATAAATAGCAACAATCCTAATGGAAGGCTTTAGGTGAAATCTATACCAAACAAAGAAGTTGATGGATTTAAAATATCCCATTCTTGACCACTGCGAATCATGAAACACGAAAAGGGATTGTCAAGAATGACATAACACCACCTCAAAAGATAAGGTAAGAAGAATTGCACTTCAGATGCTAGATGAAGAATGCTTGAACTCCTCAGATCAAAACATGTGTTGAGCACCATGTTTACTTCAGAGTATAGCTTGGCGGATCTTAACTTTGAGAGAAAACTTGAAGAACAAATGAAGAATTGAATGAATCCTTGATGAACTACCATGTTGGCTCCATGAAGAACTCCGTAATAAAAGGATGATAAAAGAAAGAGAAGTTGAAAACACAAGGTGAAGCCTTGTGTCGGGGGACTAATCCACGAGCACCTATGGGACCGGCGGACCGAGTCCCTTTCGGTTCGGCGGGGGCGAGGGTCGCACGAAGAGCGGATCGAGGTGAAGCACACGAGCAGTTTACCCAGGTTCGGGCCGCACGGATGTGTAAAACCCTACTCATGCTTTGTGGTTTGTATTCAGTTCTTGCTCGGGAGCGCGGAGTGCTACAGTACACCCCAGCAGCTAACGAGACCGAGCGTGAGTGTTCTCTTCCTCCCCTTTTTTTCCTCCTCTACGTTGCGCATGGGCCTCCTTTTATATGCTCAAGGGGTCACTGACGGGTGGCAACGTAGACAAGGGTAAAAATGGAAAGGTGTTGCGGTTGGTACAGCTACCTGCTACAGTGTATCATACCTAACCCTGACGGTAGGGGACCAGGGCATTAAATGCCCGTCTACGTCGCCTAAATAGTGTAAAAGGGACCGTCAGGGACGCCACCGCTCGCCACGATGGCAATCTTGTCAGCACCGCTTGCCACCGCGCACCGCTGGCTGCACAGCCTCCCGCCACGTACGCCTGGAAGGGTCCCAAAGCGACACGTTGGTGGATGTGCTAGAGCACGGACACAGAGTGGTGGCTTGCCACGGCAAGCGCCTTGCCGCGGTCGTTGTCTTGTCGCGTCCGGGAGCTTGTTGCTCACCGGGCCTTGCCGGGACGCGTGGCGCGTCGCGGCAAGTTCCTTGAGATGCCGTGGTTGGCCTTCTCGGCAAGCTCCTCTTGCCGGGGTCTTGTCTCCTTGGCTTGGATACTTTGTCCTTGAATGGCTCCAAAGGAACCACGGAGGACCTTGGCGGTCACCCGGCAAGCCTTGCCGCGGGATGCTGCGACTGCCCGTGCACAAGTTCGGGATACTAGGGTACCCCTACTCTAGTACACCGACAGGAGCCCCCGGGCCTGGGCCATACACGGTGCCGAGCGCTGTTGGGCCAGGCCCAAAACAGGGCACGGGCACGCGCGGCCTGGGTTACGCCGTATCTCTCCTCGTATCCACCGCGCCCTCCCCGAACGGCACGCGTTGAATGCGGCGTCGTGGGAGAGATCGTGGGTGGTTTCTTTATTCGGAAAGGCGGAACGTCCGCCCCCTCCCTCTTTATAAGCATGGGAAACAGGGGTGGTTCGCCCATTCGCCGGTTGCTACTCCAATCTCGGAAACCTCCGCCGCTCCCTCGTCTTCCCAAAGCTGAAAGAGAGCAGCGCCCCGCCCCCCATCGCCACTAGCACCACCAACGCCGTCGACCTCCTCCACCACTTCCACCATGGCTCCGAGAGCCGACAAAGGGAAGGTTATGAAGTCGACCGAGGCGCAGCGGCTTGCGGCGCTGCGAAAGGAGCGGGCTATCTTCCCCCCCAAGCTCGCCGCGAGGGAGCTGAGGGAGAATGTGGAGCACTAGATGGAGGGTCTCGTGAATGCTGCCGCAGATATCGACAGGGAGCTGGCGCAGCTGGGGGTGGAGGATCTCGGGTATCCCTCTGATGAGAACCTCCAACCCAGCGCCAAGCTCATCTTGTTCTTCAAAGGCATGGCGACGGCCCTCCAGCGGCTCCGGGAGAAGATCCCAAAGCAGCTGGCCGATGAGTCGCGCAAGATCTGCGCGGGAGCTCTTCAAAAGGTGTTGGTGAAGGTGGCCTTCCGCAACCCAGGCCTCAACCTCACCAACATCCTCAAGACCCTGCCGCCGGATGCTGATCTGGAGGCGCTCAAGACCCTTGTCGCACCCATTGTGGACAAGGTGAGCGGGATCAAGAGGATTGAGGGCGATCGCATAGACTAGGCCGCCCGTTTTCTTCTTTTCTTGTCGCTGCTGGTCATGTTATGAGAACAATCTGTTAGAGCCGCGACAAGCTACCTTGTAATATAACTCTATTCTGGGTAATGATTGCAATGTTATTCCCTTTACTTGATTCCTTCCTTTGTATGTTTTTGCCCTACGCTTTTAGGGAACTTGCCGGTGCAGGCACCTTAGCCGCGAGCGCTGAGTGCGGGACGTCAGCAGCCTGCTGGCGGTGCCGCTACCGAGAAGAAACCTTGTCGCAACTAGTCGCAGCTCACTTAAGTTGTTGAGCGGACTCGAAACAAAGTAAGGGCGCAACTAGCTACGAGTTGGTTCCTACGCGCACAGGTTTTCCATACAAAGTGCGGTCGTTCAAGGGAGATAACTTAAAAATTTTAAAAATCTGATTGCTCAAACTTTGGCAACTTAGCTTTTCTGTTGTTTGCTTCCCGGTAAGGCGAAACTTTCTTGAACGACGCCTGGTCCATACCATTATCTTCTCCTTTCCCCCCCGGCAAACTTGTGGGCGAGGGAACCTTCCTTTCCGGAATGCTATCTTCGGTCTCAAGGCGGACAGCGCCAGGCCTTGTGACTCGTTTCACCCGGTAAGGGCCTTCCCACTTCGGCGTCAACTTGTTGGAATTCTTGGCGGACTGAACACGCCGAAGAACAAGGTCGCCTTCCTCGAGACTTCTGGCGTTAACTTTGCGGCTATGGTAGCGGCGCAAAGCTTGCTGGTAGCGAGCAGCTCGTACAGCTGCCTGAAGACGGTCTTCCTCAAGGAGTAGCGCGTCATCTTGTTGCAGCTGCTCTTGCTCAAGCTCATCATAAGCGAGCACTCGAGGTGACCCGTATACGAGTTCCGTGGGGAGAACTGCCTCTGCTCCATAGACTAGAGCGAAAGGTGTCTGGCCAGTGGCTCGATTTGGCGTTGTCCTCGTCGACCAAAGAACCACCGGCAGCTCCTCGATCCAGTTTCTTCCGCACTTGTGCAGCCTGTCGAAAGTCCTGGTCTTGAGCCCACGCAGCACTTCAGCATTTGCCCTCTCCGCTTGACCGTTGCTTCTCGGGTGAGCAACAGAAGCGAAGCAGACCTTGGCGCCAAGATCTTGGACGTACTGCATGAAGGTGCGGCTCGTGAATTACGTACCATTGTCGGTGATTATCCTGTTAGGGATTCCGAAGCGGCAAACAATCGACCTGAAGAACTTGACTGCTAACTGTGCTGTCACCTTCCTCACTGCTTCCACTTCCGGCCATTTTGTGAACTTGTCGATTGCAACGTATAAGTACTCAAAGCCCCCGACTGCTTGGGGAAAGGAGCCGAGGATGTCGAGCCCCCAGAATGAAAATGGCCAGGATAAAGGGATCGTCTGGAGAGCTTGAGCTGGTTGGTGTATCTGCTTGGAATGGAACTGGCACGCTTCACACTTGGTTACTTGTGCAGTTGCATCCTGGAGGGCTGTCAGCCAAAAGAAACCTTGCCGGAATGCTTTGCTGGCAAGTGCTCTTGCGCCAATGTGGTGACCACATATGCCTCCATGTATCTCTGCCAACAGCTTTTGTCCGTCTTCCCGGTGAATACACTTCAATTTCACACCGTTGAGTCTTCTTCTGTACAGTGTGTTGTCGACAAACTGGTACATACTTGACTGCCGGGCTACTCTTTCCGCTTCTTCTTGCTCTTCGGGAAGTTCTCCTGTCTGAAGGAAACGGACAATCTGCTATGTCCATGCTGGAGCTTGTGGCTCGACAACAAGGACTAAAGGCAAATCTGCTGCTGCGGGAACATCCGCTTCTATGGCGAGAACCTGCGGCTCTGCCGGAGCTTGACGTTCCCCGGCAAGCTTGCCGGAGCAAAACTTGTCGGGAGTTTCTGCTTCAACGGAACAAACCCTAGGGCTTGCCGGAGCAGACTGCTCCTCAGCGCTCTTGGCGTTGATCTTGGGGACCTTCTTGGCGACGGCTTCGGGAATCTCTGCCGGAAAATAGTCACCAGAAATCAACTTCCTCTTCTTGCTCTGTCCAGTTGATGGCGTTATAGATGGTTGAGTCAGCTTGAGCACAAAGATCCCTGGTTCCACAGGTAACTTAAGTGCGGCGCACTTTGATAGGCCATCGGCAATGGCGTTCTGAGCTCTTGGAACATGCTCCATCTGTAGGCCGTCAAAGTGCTCTTCTAGCTTTCTCACTTTGTCGATGTAGGCTTCCATCAGCGGACTCTGATAGCTCTTGTTCACTTGGTGGACAACAAGCTGCGAGTCACCCCTGACAATGAGCTTCTTGATCCCAAGGTCTGCCACGATCCTGAGACCGGCAAGCAAGCCTTCATACTCTGCAGTATTGTTTGTTGCTTGCTCCTTGGGAAAGTGCATCTGGACTACGTACTTGAGGTGCTCTCCGGTGGGTGCGACAAGCAGCACGCCAGCGCCGGCGCCTTGCAGCGAAAAGGCACCATCAAAGTACATCAGCCACTCTTTGCTTGCTTCCTCGACGGGGATGCTCGTTTCTGGAATTTCTTCATCTGGTGTTGGCGTCCATTCTGCTATGAATTCTGCCAATGCTCTGCTTTGGATAGTTGAAGTACTCTCAAACTTGAGGCCAAAGCTTGAAAGTTCCAGTGCCCACTCAACAATCCTGCCTGTCGCTTTTGGATTCTGTAGTATCCTCTTCAGCGGAAAACGAGTGACAACTGTGATCTCATGTGCTTGGAAGTAATGGCGCAGCTTTCTCGAGGCCATGAGAAGGCCGAAAAGCAATTTCTGCACGCCAGAGTACCTTGACCTAGCCCCCTGCAGAAGGGAACTGACAAAGTAAACTGGGCGCTGTACCATTCTCTTCTGTATCTCCTCGCGCGTCTGCACAGATCCATCCTTGTCGGGACCAGAGCTTGTCGGGGAAGCCCCCTGCTTGTTGCTGGATGCGCCTGCCATGGTTGCTGGCTCGTCATCTGCCTCCCTCTCTGCTACTAACGCAGCATTAACCACTTGATTGGTTGCCGCTATATACAGCATCAACTTCTCTTGTGGCTTAGGTGCGACAAGTGTTGGAGTGGAGGACAGGTATCTCTTCAAGTCTTGCAGCGCAGCCTCCGCTTCCGGAGTCCATTTCATTGGACCTGCCTTTTTCAATATTTTGAAAAATGGCAGGGCGCGCTCAGCAGACCTAGAGATAAACCTGCTGAGAGCAGCCACACAACCGGCAAGTCTTTGTACATCCTTGACGCGCTTTGGTGCTTCAATCTGCTCAATGGCCTTGATCTTGTCGGGATTGGCTTTGATTCCCCGCTGAGACACGAAGAACCCGAGAAGCTTGCCGGAGGGGACTCCAAACACACACTTCTCGGGGTTGAGCTTGAGGCTGATCTTGCGCAGATTTGCAAAGGTCTCGTCTAAATCTTGAATCAGAGTTGCCTTGTCCTTGCTCTTGACCACTATGTCATCCATGTAGGCTTCCACATTTCTGTGTATTTGTGGCTCAAGAGCGACATGGACTACCCTTGCAAATGTTGAACCAGCATTTTTTAAACCAAAAGGCATCCGTATGAAACAGTACGTGCCACATGGAGTGATGAATGCGGTCTTCTCCTCATCCTCTTCTGCCATGAAGATCTGATGGTATCCTGAGTATGCGTCAAGAAATGAAAGCAAGTCACATTCGGCCATGGAGTCAACAATCTGGTCAATGCGCGGCAAAGGAAATGGGTCTTTGGGACAAGCTTTGTTAACATCGGTAAAGTCGATACAAAGTCTCCATTTCCCGTTCGCCTTGCGCACGACTACAGGATTGGCCAACCACGTAGGATGGAGCACTCCTCTGACAAGGCCTGCTGCTTCCAACTTCTTGATCTCTTCTGCGATGAATTCTTGGCGCTCCACTGCTTGCTTCCTCACCTTCTGCTTGACGGGCCACGCATGAGGACAAACGGCAAGATGGTGCTCAATTACTTTCCTGGGTACACCGGGGATGTCAGACGGTTGCCACGCAAACACGTCGACGTTCGCCCGCAGGAAAGCAATGAGCGCGCTTTCCTATTTAGGGTCGAGAGTGGCACTGATGGTGAAGGTACCACCAGTGCCGTCCTCCTTGGCAGACACCTTCTTGGTCTTTGGCGGAGCTGCCATTGTCTTCTTACACTTGCCGGTGGAGCTCGATGGTGCGTCCTCGACGGCAGCGCAGCACTCCGAAGAGGTGCGCTTGCCGGAGTGGGCATCAGAACTCTTGCCGGACTTGTTCTTCGTCTTCTTCCCCCGGGAGCTTCAACGGCAGGTGACTTGCGATCTGTTGCGGCTGCCGCTTCCCGATAGATCTTGTCAGCGTAGATAAGAGCATCCTTCTTGTCGCCAGGGACAGAGATGACGCTTATCGGGCCTGGCATCTTCAGCATGTTGTATGTGTAGTGAGAGGCTGCCATGAACTTGGTGAGTGCTGGACGGCCGAGTATCCCATTGTAAGGCAATGGAAAATCGGCAACGTCAAAAGTGACCCTCTCAGTCCTGAAGTTCACCTCGTTGCCAAATGTTACTGGCAACGTGACCTTCCCCTTCGGCTTGCTCCTTCCCGAGTTGATTCCTTGGAATGTGCCGGTCTCTTCAAGCTCGCTGTCAGGGATCTGGAGTTTCTGGAGTACAGCGGAGGAGATCAGGTTCAAGCCGGCCCCGCCGTCAACTAGCATCTTAGTGACCTTGAGGTTGCGGATAGTTGGTGAAACCAACATCGGCAAGCACCCGACCGCAATTGTGCGATCAGGGTGGTCCTCAATATCAAAGATGATAGGCGTGCTGGACCATTTCAGAAGCTTGCGTGACTCGACAGGTGGTTCCGCCGCATTGACTTCCCGCACCCACTGCTTGAGTTGGCGGTGCGAAGTATGCAGAGAAGCACCGCCGTCAACGCACAAGACCTCTATGGCTTTCTGGAACTCCTGCTCACTGGTCTCGACACCATCCATGTCTTCGTCGTCGTCATCATCTTCATCCTTGTCGCGGCCGCGGGGAAGTCTGTCTCCTTGCCGCTGCTTGGCCTTGCCGCGGCGTCCTTCCCGGCCGGCGCGCTTCTTGCCAGATTCTCCAGCGCCTCCTTGGGCCCTCTCCTTGTCGCGTTGCTCGTATTCAGCCTTTTGCTGCTGGACAAGCTGCTCGACCTTCTTGCAGCTCTGGAGGTCATGGCCCTTGGTGCAGTGGATCTTGCAGTACTGCTTGTCGGTGCCGTCCTGCTTGTCGGCGACCGCCACAGTCTGGCAGTTGGTGCATGCGGCAATCTCCTTGTCGGAGCTACCAGCTTTGGCTTTCTTGGCGCCACCTTCATTGCCGGACTGCTCAATGACTAGCACATCTTTGCCTTTCTTCTTCCTGTTATTCCGCCGCCGGTTTTTGTTTGCCGGAGCAGCATCCTCGCTGTCGGATCCTCCTGCTCATGTATTCTCTCCGGGGAGTTTCCTCCCTTCCTCAGCATGTGCACACTTGTCGGCCAGGCCATACAGCTCACTGACGTCTCTGATCTTGCACATCGCCATCTCCTCCCGCATCCTGCGGTTACGCATGTTCTGATGGAACGCGCTGATGACCGCGGCAGGGTGGACATCTGGGATGTTGTGATGTACACGGCTGAATCTCTGAATGTACTTGCACATGGGCTCTCCTTCCTTCTGGGCGAGCAGATGAAGGTCACTCTCTTGGCCATGAGGTTTGTGGCCGCCTGCAAAGGCGCCGACAAACTGATGGCATAGGTCTGCCCAGGAGGATATGGAGTTGTCCGGCAAGTGCATGAGCCAGGACCTGACATTGGGCTTGAGCACCAGCGGGAAGTAGTTGGCAAGGATCTTGTCGTCCCGTCCCCCGGCAGCCTGCACCGTGATGGTGTAGATGCTGAGGAATCCGACGGATGCGACTTGCTGTCGTACTTCTCTGGTACGTGCGGCTTGAAATTCTTATGCTGGGCCACTGGACTTGCCGCAGCTCACGAGTAAACGCAGGGCAACCTACCGCGTATGGCAAGTCGCCTGGTTCCCCTAGCGCATGCATGTCGACAGAGGGCCCAGCGCACTGGTCCGATTGACGTCGCGCTTCTCTTCGGTGCTCGATGCGAGTACGAGCGTCTTCTTGCTATCGTTCGTGAAGAACTTGGCGCTGATCGCGACGAGCTCGTGGATCTGATGACGCGGTGGAGTCGCTGTCGAGGTGGATCCGGCGAGTCGGCGATCTTGGCCTTCGGGGAGGAGAGTGCATAGTGGTTGCACCCCCACCAGTCTTGTCGCCACTGGCTCGTGCCTGGCTGACTTGCCGCGGTTGCGACGTGCTCGGCTGCCATTGAGTGTCGCCGTTGGCGAAGCCGATGAGACTCTGAATGGTGGCCCTCCAGTCGTCGATCTTGTCTGCCGTTGGAGGGTAGTCCAGGAGCAGTTGAGCTCGCGCCAAAGCTTCTGCTGTAGTGGCGGGTGGCGGTGGCGAACGGTGCGAGGAGCGGGATATGCTCGGACTTCTAACTATGTTAGAAGGAGCAGTATCCCGTCCAGGCGACCGTGCCTCGCTCGTGCCAGCATGTTGGCGTGCATGCTGGTCTTGAGCACTCCGAGATCCACCAGCTCGATCTTGGTCCAGCAAACGCATGGTACCGTGAGTACCATGACGCTGCCGGTCCCGCGCCTCCTGAGATGGGCGCGGTGCATGTACGGACGCCGAGGTCTTGGAGTGCGCCCGGTCGTTGTGGGAGCCGGCTACGCCGCTGATGGGCAACGCAGCCTTGTCCTTGGACCTGGCAGCACCTTGAGCTCCCTCGTCAACGTCCATTCTTCCGCCGGCGTCTGCCCCATCAGCCGTTTGCTCCAGCGGTGGTGGGTTCGGCGCGGACGGAGCAGTCGCCTCCGAAGCCTTCTTCTTCGGCGGCATGTCGATGAAGATGATGAAGATCTAGCTCGTGTGAACGCCGGATCTGGCTCACACAACCTCGAGACCCCTACCTGGCGCGCCAAAGATGTCGAGGGACTAATCCACGAGCACCTATGGGACCGGCGGACCGAGTCCCTTTCGGTTCGGCGGGGGCGAGGGTCGCACGAAGAGCGGATCGAGGCGAAGCACACGAGCAGTTTACCCAGGTTCGGGCTGCACGGATGCGTAAAACCCAACTCATGCTTTGTGGTTTGTATTGAGTTCTTGCTCGGGAGCGCGGAGTGCTACAGTACACCCCAGCAGCTAACGAGACCGAGCGTGAGTGTTCTCTTCCTCCCCTTTTTTTCCTCCTCTACGTTGCGCATGGGCCTCCTTTTATATGCTCAAGGGGTCACCGACGGGTGGCAACGTAGACAAGGGTAAAAATGGAAAGGTGTTGCGGTTGGTACAACTACCTGCTACAGTGTATCATACCTAACCCTGACGGCAGGGGACCAGGGCATTAAATGCCCGTCTGCGTCGCCTAAATAGTGCAAAAGGGACCGTTAGGGACGCCACCGCTTGCCACGATGGCAATCTTGTCAGCGCCGCTTGCCACCGCGCACCGCTGGCTGCACAGCCTCCCGCCACGTACGCCTGGAAGGGTCCCAGAGCGACACGTTGGTGGATGTGCTGGAGCGCGGGCACAGAGTGGTGGCTTGCCGCGGTCGTTGTCTTGTCGCGTCCGGGAGCTTGTCGCTCACCGGGCCTTGCCGGGACGCGTGGCGCGTCGCGGCAAGTTCCTTGAGATGCCTTGGTTGGCCTTCCCGGCAAGCTCCTCTTGCCGGGGTCTTGTCTCCTTGGCTTGGATACTTTGTCCTTGAATGGCTCCAAAGGAACCACGGAGGACCTTGGCGGTCACCCGGCAAGCCTTGCCGCGGGATGCTGCGACTGCCCGTGCACAAGTTCGGGATACTAGGGTACCCCTACTCTAGTACACCGACACCTTGCGATGATTTAGATGGAGCTTCGCGACGAGATAAGCGGTTAGCTTGGAACTCTAGAAAAGAAAAGATAAAGCAACTTGGAACCAAGAATTTCTTCCTCATGAACAAACTCCGGAAGAAGGAATTGAATTTACTCGATGAAGCAAAAATAAGAATTACATTGTGCTTATCCTTCGCGAATTAAATTGATGACAAGCAACGGATTTGGCATACTACTTATTCTCGTTGAAAAGAATTAAAGAGAGATATAGCGCAAACTTGGGAAGGTCTTCAACGAACCACCGGTAGGATTTGGAAACAACGAATGAATTGATATGAAAAAGAAGGAAGAATAATCTTGACCAAACCATCGTAAGAATTGAAAACGAACAAAGTAAAAGGGGTGAATCACCGGTAAGAATTAGAGAATGAATGAAGATACTAGAGGGAATTTGATACAAGAGAACGAAGAGATCACGAGCTGATTAGATAATACTTGAATGATGCAACAGTATGATTTAGAGAATGAGAGATGAAAGCTGAGAATGTATACTTCTGAGATGATGGGCTCCGGATGGGTGAAAAGAATTCTTACAGTCGAAAAACAATTATGAGAGGATGGCAACAAGGTAGAATCACGAATCTTGAAGAGAATGGAGCAAGATTGAGAGAAAAATCTTCCTCGGTCTTCAAGCCCGAGAATGGCGATGAGAAACAACACCATGAATTGTTGAGGAACTCCGGAATGATTAAAAGAGGAAAAGTTAAGCCAAAGATGAAAATAATTTGAAAGATCTTGAAGAAAGACATATGACTGATGACAATCCATTCTTACGTCAAACTTGGAAAAGAATTTAAGAGTAACTTCGGAAAAATTAGAAGAGTCGGATAAGATCCTGGAAAAGGACCTGTGGGTTAGGTCCCACTCAAGAGAGAACACCGTTGAACGATTAGTTGAAAGGGAGATTGCACCAGTTGAATTGAATGGCTTGAATGAGATAACAACCTCGAAATAGGTTGAACGGATCTTGAATGTAACCGTGAATCTTCTGAGATATCTTCAGCACTCCAGAACAATTGAATAACGAGAATTGAAAGATTAAGAGGTGCACCGGCATGAGAAAGCATTAGAACCGAGCAAAGGATATGATCGACAAGGCTTGAATTAAATCCACCGGAGAAGAAAATGAGTGAAGAGTGACGAACTTGAGGCTCCCTTAGTATCTTCATGAGAATCACCGGATAAGATCATTGAGGCAAGAATGAAGAAACTTCACATCCATAAGATGGATACTTGATTTAGAAATCTGAGTCCTTGAAGGAAAAGGGTGGGAGGGCGGGAAAAAACGAAAGCAACTTGGGAACGGATGAACCGAACAACATTGAGAAAAGTGAGATTGGATCTAGCGGATGTTGAAAATGATCGGATCCACTTGAAGAGAAACACGCGGGATGAAAAAGGATTGACATGACAATCTCGATTATCATGAAGGATTAGTATTCACATAGAAGTGTGAGAACACCACTTAGAAAATGTATGGAACCACACTTGACATTGAAGCAACTCGAATACCATAACTCAAAACAAAACAATGATTGGCTTGCAAAATAAGCCAGAACAAACATATGATAGACCCCATATCGTATCATGTGTCTGTTGGAAAGATATCCTACGATATACTTGAATTCCCACTTATAAACTCCCGAAACTATCCGGTTATGCAATCAGGTGTTGGGGATACAGGGGAAGCATAATATCTCACCCAAAACTAGCAAATCCCACATCCAGCTGTATCCATCCTTCAACACATAACCAAGAAACCTTCGAAAATCATTTACCTCAACCTTCGAAAAGCATCTGTTATATGGGTTATGGCAATACTCCCGAACTACCGCCACAGTACTAGGTGGCGTTGAGGTTATCTCACCAACAACTGCATAAAAGAGGTTTTCGATGTCGGCGAACTCAGGTATTCCAGAACTGCAACGATAAATTTGTGACGACAACACCTCGGAGCTCAACTCCCCGGGATACTGCCACAACCCCTAAATGTCAAGAGGCACCAAGAACAATGTTCTCGTCACAAAACCATCGGAACAATTCCAAGATACCCGCGTGATCCTAAAAAAATTCATGAAATTTGAGGAGAGAAAATTCAAAACTTCTACGTTAGGAGGCCTCACCAGAGCGACGAAGGGACTGAGGAGTAAAAAGAATCCTACTCTCCGATATATATAATCCTAAGACTCAAAACATTTTGATCTAGACTCAACAACATCAGCAATTCGATCAAGCAGGGGGCTCCTAAGTTGGGGATGGCTCTGATTACCAACTTGTAACACCCACAATGCGGCTATATCTCCCATGTGTCGGGGCACGACTTACTGGCATAGCCGCATGGTAGGCTTGTCGCAAGAGGGGTAATCTTCACACATCCCATGTACTGAATAAGAAAGGGATAAAGAGTTGGCTTACAATCGCCACTTCAAACAAATAGAAGTTAAACATACATCATCCAGAATACAATCAAGGTCCGACTACGGAACCAAAATAAAAGAAGACAACCCCAAAAGCTAGATCCCCGATCGTCCCAACTGGGCTCCACTACTAATCAACAGGAAACGAAACAACACAATAATCAAGATCTTCATCGAGCTCCCACCTGAGCTCAGTTGCGTCATCTGCACTGGTATCATCGGCACCTGCAACTATTTGGAAGTATCTATGAGTCACGAGGACTCAGCAATCTCACACCCGTTAGATCAAGACTATTTAAGCTTATGGGTAGGAAAGGGTAGTGAGGTGGAGCTGCAACAAGCACTAGCATATATGGTGGCTCACTTATGCAAAAGAGAGCAAGAAGAGAAGCAATGCACGGTCGTTAACTACAAGTGATCAAAAAGTGATCCTGAAACTACTTATGTTCAAGCATAACACAAGAATCGTGTTCACTTCCTGGACTCCGTCGAGAAGAGACCATCACGGCTACACACGCGGTTGATTCATTTTAAGTAACTTAAGTGTCAAGTTCTCTACAACCGGACATTAACAAATTCCCATCTGCCCATAAGCGCGGGCACGACTTTCAAAAGTTCAAAACCCTGCAGGGGTGTCCCAACTTAGCCCATCACAAGCTCTCATGGTTAACGAAGGATATTCCTTCTCCTAGGAAGACTCGATCAGACTCGAAATCCCAGTTACAAGACATTTCAACAATGGTAAAATAAGATCAGCAAGACCGCCCGATGCGCCGACATCCCGATAGGAGCTGCACGTATCTCGTTCTGAGGGCAACACCGGATGAACACTACGTACAGCTAAAACCAACCCTCAAGTTTCCCTGAGGTGCCGCCGCAAGTGGCTCTGGCACTTAGAGAAGCACTGGCCCGGGGGGGGGGGGGGGGGGTTAAAATAAAGATGACCCTTGAGTCTGCAGAACCCAAGGGAAGGTGATAGGTTGTTAGGAAAATGTAAAACCAAGGTTGGGCCTTGCTGGAGGAGTTTTATTCAAGGCGAACTGTCAAGGGGTTCCCATAACACCCAACCGCGTAAGGGGCGCAAAATCAAGGAACATAACACCGGCAAGAGTGGAACAAAACACCAGGCATAAGGCCGAGCCTTCCACCCTTTACCAAGTTTATGGATGCATTAATTAAAATAATATATATTGTGATATCCTAACGTATCCATGTTCCAATATGGAACAAACTTCAACTTCACCTTCAACTAGCAACACTATAAGAGGGGCTGAGCAAAGCAGTAACATAGCCAAACAACTGTTTGCTAGGAATGATGGGTTAGAGGCTTGACATCGCAATATGGGAGGCATGATATAGCAAGTGGTAGGTATCGTGGCATAGCAAAAGAGCGAGCAACTAGCAAGCAAAGATAGAAGTGATTTCGAGGGTATGGTCATCTTGCCAGAGATCCCACAAGGAATAAAAACGAGTCCATGAAGAAGACAAATGGACGTAGTCAAACGGATCCTCACAAACATGACGTTATCAGAACTAACCCGATGAAGCAACACCGGAAAGAAGCAAACAACATGGTAAACAACCATCACATAAACATGGCATGATGCACAACCAAGTATGATGCATGTCTGGTTTAATGATTCATGGCATGGCATGGCAAAGTGCACAAGCAAAACTACAAGTTAAGTGGAGCTCAATATGCAACGAGTTGCATATTGACAAAACACCACATTCAAGTTATTTAGTTCGATCTAGTTTATGTACCCAACAATATTAAATGTTGATTAACATGGCAAGAGGTGTGATACGTCTCCGTCATATCTACTTTTCCAAACACTTTTGCCCTTGTTTTGGACTCTAAGTTGGATGATTTGAAGGGAACTAACCCGGACTGATGCTGTTTTCAGCAGAATTACCATGGTGTTATTTATGTGCAGAAACAAACGTTCTTGGAATGACCTGAAACTTCACGGAGCAAATTTTTGGAATATATAAAAAATACCTGCAAAAGATGAAGGCCAGGGGCCCACCACCTGTCCACGCGGGTGGGGGCGCGCCTTCCCCCTAGGGCGCGCCCCCCTACCTCGTGGGCCCCCTGGAGCTCCTCCGACTCCAACTCCAACTCTATATATTGTGTTTCGGGGAGAAAAAAACCAGAGAGAAAGATTCATCGTGTTTTACGACACGGAGCCGCCGCCAAGCCCTAAAACCTCTCGGGAGGGCTGATCTAGAGTCCGTTCGGGGCTCCGGAGAGGGGAATCCGTCGCCATCGTCATCATCAACCATCCTCCATCACCAATTTCATGATGCTCACCGCCATGCGTGAGTAATTCCATCATAGGCTTGCTGGACGGTGATGGGTTGGATGGGATCTATCATGTAATCGAGTTAGTTTTGTTAGGGTTTAATACCTAGTATCCACTATGTTCTGAGATTGATGTTGCTATGACTTTGCTATGCTTAATGCTTGTCACTAGGGCCCGAGTGCCATGATTTCAGATCTGAACCTATTGTGTTTTCATCAATATATGAGTGTTCTTGATCCTATCTTGCAAGTCTATAGTCACCTATTATGTGTTATGATCCGTTAACCCCGAAGTGACAATAATCGGTATACTTACCGGTGATGACCGTAGTTTGAGGAGTTCATGTATTCACTATGTGTTAATGCTTTGTTCCGATACTCTATTAAAAGGAGGCCTTAGTATCCCTTAGTTTCCGTAAGGACCCCGCTGCCACGGGAGGGTAGGATAAAAGATGTCATGCAAGTTCTTTTCCATAAGCACGTATGACTATATTCGAAATACATGCCTACATTACATTGATGAATTGGAGCTAGTTCCGTGTCACCCTAGGTTATGACTGTTACATGATGTACCGCATCCGGCACAATTCTCTATCACCGATCCATTGCCTACGAGATTTCCATATATTGTTCTTCGCTTATTTACTTTCCCGTTGCTATTGCTATCATCACTACAAAATACCAAAAACATTACTTTTACCACTGTTACCTTTTGCTACCGTTACCACTACTATCATATTACTTTGCTACTAAATACTTTGCTACAGATACTAAGTTTCTAGGTGTGGTTGAATTGACAACTCAGCTGCTAGTACTTGAGAGTATTCTTTGGCTCCCCTTGTGTTGAATCAATAAACTTGGGTTGAATACTTTACCCTCAAAAACCATTGCGATCCCCTATACTTCTGGGCTATCAAGATTATTTTCTGGCACCGTTGCCGGGGAGCATAGCTCTATTCTTTGAGTCACTTGAGATTTATATCTGCTTATCATTATGAAGAACTTGAAAGATCTAAGAACCAAGATTTATCCCTCAACTACGAGGGGTGGTAAGGAACTGCCATCTAGCCCTGCACTTGATTCACCTTCTGTTTTGAGTAAGCTTGCGACACCTAAACCTGCTTCTTCTATTCGTTATGATATGTCGCATGTTATTGATGATGCCACTTCTGCTATACATGATACTTATGATGAAACTACTTCTATGCTTGATACTATTGTGCCACTTGGTGAATTTCTTGATGAAGAACTTGCTAGGGCTAGAGAGATTGAAAATATTGAATCTGATAATACTGATGAAATTGATGATGAAGACTTGCCTGTTATTCCCGAGGGTTATGTTTTTGATAAAGAAGCTTCTTTAGATATTTTAGCTTGCAAAGATAGATACGAACCTAAGAGGTTATTAGCTAAATGGAATAAGAAATCTCTAAATGCTAGGATGAAACCTGACCCTGCTTTTGCTACTTCACCTATCTGTGTTACTGATAAGGATTATGAATTCTCTGTTGATCCTGATATAATTACTTTGGTTGAATCTGATCCTTTTCCATGGCTATGAATCTGAAATTGTTGTGGCACATCTTACTAAATTAAATGATATAGCCACCCTGTTCACTACTGATGAGAGAACTCGTTACTTTTATATCCTTAAAATATTTCCGTCCTCATTAAATGGTGATGCTAAGATATGGTTTAATTCTCTTGATCCTGGTTGTGTGCGTAGTCCCCAGGATATGATTTAGTACTTCTCTGCTAAATATTTCCCTGCTCATAAGAAACAAGCTGCTTTAAGGGATATATATAATTTTGTGCAAATTGAAGAAGAGAGTCTCCCACAAGCTTGGGGGAGGCTTCTCCAATTACTCAATGCTTTGCCTGATCATCCTCTGAAGAAAAATGAAATACTTGATGATACGTCTCCAACGCATCTATAATTTTTGATTGCTTCATGCTATATTATCTACTGTTTTGGACATTATTGGGCTTTATTATCCACTTTTATATTATTTTTGGGACTAACCTATTAACCGGAGGCCCAATCCAGAATTGTTGTTTTTTGCCTGTTTCAGGGTTTCGAAGAAAAGGAATATCAAACGGAGTCCAAACGGAAAGAAAACTTCGGGAACGTGATTTTCTCAATGAACAAGACCCAGGAGACTTGGACCCTATGTCAAGAAAGAAAAGAGGAGGCCACGAGGTAGGGGCGCGCCTGCCTACCCCAGGCGCGCCCTCCACCCTCGTGGGGCCCCTGTTGCTCCACCGACGTACTCCTTCCTCCTATATATACCTACGTACCCACAAACAATCAGATATGGAGCCAAAAACCTAATTCCACCGCCGCAACTTTCTGTATCCACGAGATCCCATCTTGGGGCCTATTCCGAAGCTCCGCCGGAGGGGGCATCGATCACGGAGGGCTTCTACGTCAACACCATAGCCCCTCCGATGAAGTGTGAGTAGTTTACCTCAGACCTACGGGTCCATAGTTAGTAGCTAGATGGCTTCTTCTCTCTTTTTGGATCTCAATACAATGTTCTCCCCCTCTCTTGTGAAGAACTATTCGATGTAATCTTCTTTTTGCGGTGTGTTTGTTGAGACCGATGAATTGTGGGTGTATGATCAAGTCTATCTATGAATAATATTTGAATCTTCTCTGAATTCTTTTATGTATGATTGGTTATCTTTGCAAGTCTCTTCGAATTATCGGTTTGGTTTGGCCTACTAGATTGATCTTTCTTGCAATGGGAGAAGTGCTTAGCTTTGGGTTCAATCTTGCGGTGTCCTTTCCCAGTGACAGTAGGGGCAGAAAGGCACGTATTGTATTCTTGCCATCGAGGATAACAAGATGGGGTTTTCTTCATATTGCATGAGTCTATCCCTCTACATCATGTCATCTTGCTTAAGGCGTTACTCTGTTTTTTAACTTAACACTCTAGATGCATGCTGGATAGCGGTCGATGAGTGGAGTAATAGTAGTAGATGCAGGTAAGAGTCGTTCTACTTGTCTCGGACGTGATGCCTATATACATGATCATACCTAGATATTCTCATAACTATGCTCAATTTTGTTAATTGCTCAACAGAAATTTGTTCACCCATCGTAGAATACTTGTGCTCTCGAGAGAAGCCACTAGTGAAACCTATGGCCCCAGGTCTATCTTTATCATATTAATGTCCCACTACTTAGTTATTTCCTTTTCTATTTACTTTGCCTGTATTTTACTTTGCATCTTTATCATAAAAATACCAAAAATATTATCTTATCATATCTATCAGATCTCACTCTCGTAAGTGGCCTTATAGGGACTGGCAACCCCTATTTGCGTTGGTTGTGAGGATTTATTTGTTTTGTGCAGGTGCGAGGGACTCGCGGGTAGCCTCCTACTGGATTGATACCTTGGTTCTCAAAAACTGAGGGAAATACTTATGCTACTTTGCCGCATCATCCCTTCCTCTTCGGGGAACACCAACGCAGTGCTCAAGAGGTAGCAAGAAGGATTTCTGGCGCCGTTGCCGGGGAGGTCTACGCAAAAGTCAACATACCAAGTACCCATCACATACCCTTATCTCCCGCATTACATTATTTGCCATTTGCCTCCTGTTTTCCTCTCCCCCACTTCACCCTTGCTGTTTTATTCGCCCTCTCTTTCTATCCTCCCTCTCTTTCCCGTTTGCCTCTTTTTGCCCGCTTGCCTTTTGTTTGCTTGTGTGTTAGTTTGCTTGCTTGTCACGATGGCTCAAGATAATACTAAATTGTGTGACTTCACCAATACCAACAACAATGATTTTATTAGCACACCGATTGCTCCTCTTACCGATGCTGAATCTTGTGAAATTAATACTGCTTTGCCGAATCTTGTCATGAAAGATCCGTTCTCCGGCCTTCCTAGTGAAGATGACGCTACCCATCTAAATAGCTTCGTTTATTTGTGTGACATGCAAAATAAGAAAGACGTGGATAATGATATTGTTAAATTGAAGCTATTTCCTTTTTCTCTTAGAGATCATGCTAAAGCTTGGTTTTCATCTTTGCCTAAAAATAGTATTGATTCATGGAACAAGTGCAAAGATGCTTTTATCTCTAAGTATTTTCCTCCCGCTAAGATCATCTCTCTTAGAAACGATATTATGAATTTTAAGCAACTTGATCATGAACATGTTGCACAAGCTTGGGAGAGAATGAAATTAATGATACGTAATTGCCCTACTCACGGTTTAAATTTGTGGATGATTGTTCAGAATTTTTATGCCGGATTGAATTTTGCTTCTAGAAATCTTTTAGATTCGGCCGCGGGAGGCACTTTTATGGAAATCACTTTAGGAGAAGCTACTAAACTCCTAGATAATATTATGGTTAATTATTCTCAATGGCATACTGAAAGATCTACTAATAAAAAGGTGCATGCGATAGAAGAAATTAATGTTTTGAGTGGAAAGATGGATGAACTTATGAAATTATTTGCTAATAAGAGTGTTTCTTCTGATCCTAATGATATGCCCTTGTCTACTTTGATTGAGAATAATAATGAATCTATGGATGTGAATTTTGTTGGTAGGAACAATTTTGGTAACAACGCGTATAGAGGAAATTTCAATCCTAGGCCTTATCCTAGTAATCCCTCTAATAATTATGGTAATTCCTACAACAATTCTTATGGAAATTATAATAAGATGCCCTCTGATTTTGAATCTAATATTAAAGAATTTATTACTTCGCAAAAGAATTTTAATGCTATGATTGAAGAAAAATTGCTTAAGATTGATGATTTGGCTAGGAACGTTGATAGAATTGCTCTTGATGTTGATTCTTTGAAACTTAGATCTATTCCACCTAAGCATGATATCAATGAGTCTCTCAAAGCCATGAGAATTTCCATTGATGAGTGCAAAGAAAGAACCGCTAGGATGCGTGCTAAGAAAGATGCCTTTATAAGAGCGTGTTCTTCTAGTTCCTATGAAAATAAAGATGAAGATCTAAAAGTTATTGATGTGTCCCCTATTAAATCTTTGTTTTGCAATATGAATCTTGATAATGATGGGACTGAATATGATCCACCTTTACCTAGAAGGCGTTCCAAGAATTCGGAATTTGTTGATCTTGATGCTAAATTTGATAAAAGTGGGATTGAAGAAATTAAAACCCTAGATGTTGCTAAACCCACTATTATGGATTTCAAGGAATTTAACTATGAAAATTGCTCTTTGATTGATTGTATTTCCTTGTTGCAATCCGTGCTAAATTCTCCTCACGCTTATAGTCAAAATAAAGCGTTTACTAAACATATCGTTGATGCCTTGATGCAATCTTATGAAGAAAAACTTGAATTGGAAGTTTCTATCCCTAGAAAACTTTATGATGAGTGGGAACCAACTATTAAAATTAAAATTAAAGATCATGAATGCTATGCTTTATGTGATTTGGGTGCTAGTGTTTCCACGATTCCAAAGACTTTGTGTGATTTGTTAGGTTTCCGTGATTTTGATGATTGCTCTCTAAACTTGCACCTTGCGGATTCCACTATTAAGAAACCTATGGGAAGAATTAATGATGTTCTTATTGTTGCAAATAGGAATTATGTGCCCGTAGATTTTATTGTTCTTGACATAGATTGCAATCCTTCATGTCCTATTATTCTTGGTAGACCTTTCCTTAGAACGATTGGTGCAATTATTGATATGAAGGAAGGAAATATTAGATTCCAATTTCCATTAAGGAAAGGCATGGAACACTTTCCTAGAAATAAAATTAAATTACCTTATGAATCTATTATGAACTTATGGATTGCCTACCAAAGATGGCAATACCTAGATCTATTCTTGCTTGTTATGCCTAGCTAGGGGCGTTAAACGATAGCGCTTGTTGGGAGGCAACCCAATTTTATTTTTATTCCTTGCTCTTTGCTCCTATTTAGTAATAAATAATTTATCTAGCCTCTGTTTTGGTTGTATTTTTTGTGTTTAATTAGTGTTTGTGCCAAGTAGAACCGTTGGGAAGACTTGGGGAAAGTCTTGTTGAACTTGCTGTAAAAAATAGAAACTTTAGCGCTCACGAGAACTACTGCCATTTTTATTTGGAAAGTTATATTTAGCTAATTAGTTTTTCAGATTATTAATAGATAAATTCCTCATGTCCAGAAATTTATTTTAGAATTTTTGGTGTTCCAGATCTTTCGCTAGCTACAGACTACTACAGACTGTTCTGTTTTTGACAGATTCTGTTTTTCATGTGTTGTTTGCTTATTTTGATGAATCTTTGGCTAGTAAAATAGTTAATAAACCATAGAGAAGTTGTAATACAGTAGGTATAACACCAATATAAATAAATAATAAGTTCATTACAGTACCTTAAAGTGGTCTTTTATTTTCTTTCGCTAACGGAGCTCACGAGATTTTCTACTTTAAGTTTTGTGTTGTGAAGTTTTCAAGTTTTGGGTAAAGATTTGATGGATTATGGAACAAGGAGTGGCAAGATCCTAAGCTTGGGTATGCCCATGTCACCCCCAAGATAATCTAAGGACACCTAAAAGCCAAAGCTTGGGGTTTCCCCGAAAGGCATCCCCTCTTTCGTCTACTTCTATCGGTAACTTTACTTGGAGCTATATTTTTATTCGCCACATGATATGTGTTTTGCTTGGAGAGTCTTGTATTATTTGAGTCTTTTCTTGTTAGTTTAACACAATCATCCTTTCTGTACACACCTTTTGAGAGAGCCATACATGATTTGGAATTTGTTAGAATACTCTATGTGCTTCGCTTATATCTTTTGAGTTATATAATTTTGCTCTAGTACTCTATGTACAATGGTGGATTTGTTTTATAGAAACTATTGATCTCTAATGCTTCACTTAGATTATTTTGAGAGTCTTAAATAGCATGGTAATTTGCTTAAAGTCTTAATATGATTGGTATACAAGATTAATAATAAAACTTCCTTATGAGTATGTTGAATATTATGATAAGTTTGATACTTGATAATTGTTTTGAGATATGAAGATGGTGATATGAAAGTCGTGCTAGTTGAGTAGTTGTGAATTCGAGAAATACTTGTGTTGAAGTTTGTGATTCCCGTAGCATGCACGTATGGTGAACCATTATGTGATGAAGTCGGTGCATGATTTATTTTTTTGATTGTCTTCCTTATGAGTGGCGGTCGGGGACGAGGGATGGTCTTTTCCTACCAATCTATCCCCCTAGGAGCATGCACGTAATACTTTGCTTTGATAACTTGTAGATTTTTGCAATAAGTATATGAGTTCTTTATGACTAATGTTGAGTCCATGGATTATACGCACTTTTCTCACCCTTCCACCTTTGCTAGCCTCTCCAATGCCGCGCACCTTTCGCCAGTATCATAAACCCACCATATACCTTCCTCAAAACAGCCGCCATACCTACCTATTATGGCATTTCCATAGCCATTCCGAGATATATTGCCATGCAACTTTCCACCATTCTGTTTATTATGACACACTCCATCATTGTCATATTGCTTAGCATGATCATGTAGTTGACATCGTATTTGTGGCAAAGCCACCATTCATAATTCTTTCATACGTGTCACTCATGAGTCATTGCATATCCCGGTACACCGCTGGAGGCATTCATATAGAGTCATATTTTGTTCTAAGTATCGAGCTGTAATTGTTGAGTTGTAAGAAAAATAAAAGTGTGATGATCATCATTATTAGAGCATTGTCCCAGTGAGGAAAGGATGATGGAGACTATGATTCCCCCACAAGTCGGGATGAGACTCCGGACGAAAAACAAAAAAAAGAGAAAGAAAAGAGGCCATAAGAAAGAGAAAAGACCCAAATAAAAAATGAGAGAAAAATAGAGAAGGGACAATGTTATTATCCTTTTTACCACACTTGTGCTTCAAAGTAGCACCATGATCTTCATAGTAGAGAGTCTCTCAACTAATCACTTTCATATACTAGTGGGAATCATTCATTATAGAAATTGGCTTGTATATTCCAATGATAAGCTTCCTCAAATTGCCCTAGGTCTTTATGAGCAAGCAAGTTGGATGCACACCCATTTAGTTTTTTTTTGAGCTTTCATATACTTATAGATCTAGTGCATCCGTTGCATGGCAATCGCTACTCATTCACATTGATATCTATTGATGGGAATCTCCATAGCCCGTTGATACGCCTAGTTGATGTGAGACTATCTTCTCCCTTTTTGTCTTGTCCACAACCACCACTCTATTCCACCTATAGTGCTATATCCATGGCTCACGGTCATGTATTGCGTGAAGATTGAAAAAGTTTGAGAATGTCAAATGTATGAAACAATTGCTTGGCTTGTCATCGGGGTTGTGCATGATTTAAATATTTTGTGTCGTGAAGATAGAGCATAGCCAGACTATATGATTTTGTAGGGATAACTTTCTTTAGCCATGTTATTTTGAGAAGACATAATTGCTTTGTTAGTATGCTTGAAGTATTATTATTTTTATGTCAATATGAACTTTTGTCTTGAATCTTTCGGATCTAAATATTCATACCACAATTAAAAAGAATTACATTAAAATTATGCCAAGTAGCACTTCGCATCAAAAATTCTGTTTTTATCATTTACCTACTCGAGGACGAGCAGCAATTAAGCTTGGGGATGCTTGATACGTCTCCAACGTATCTATAATTTTTTATTGCTCCATGCTATATTATCTATTGTTTTGGACATTATTTGGCTTTATTATCCACTTTTATATTATTTTTGGGACTAACCTATTAACCTGAGGCCCAGTCCAGAATTGCTATTTTTGCCTGTTTTAGGGTTTCGAAGAAAAGGAATATCAAATGGAGTCCAAACGGAATGAAACCTTCGGGAACGTGATTTTCTCAACGAACAAGACCCGGGAGACTTGGACCCTACGTCAAGAAAGAAAAGAGGAGGTCACGAGGTAGGGGGCGCGCCTGCCTACCCCAGGCGCGCCATCCACCCTCGTGGGCCCCCTGTTGCTCCACCGACGTACTCCTTCCTCCTATATATACCTACGTACCCCCAAACAATCAGATACGGAGCCAAAAACCTAATTCCACCGCCGCAACTTTCTGTATCCACGAGATCCCATCTTGGGGCCTGTTCCGGAGCTCCGTCGGAGGGGGCATCGATCATGGAGGGCTTCTACATCAACACCATAGCCCCTCCAATGAAGTGTGAGTAGTTTACCTTAGACCTACAGGTCCATAGTTAGTAGCTAGATGGCTTCTTCTCTCTTTTTGGATCTCAATACAATGTTCTCCCCTCTCTTGTGGAGAACTATTCGATGTAATCTTCGTTTTGCGGTGTGTTTGTTGAGACCGATGAATTGTGGGTTTATGATCAAGTCTATCTATGAATAATATTTGAATCTTCTCTGAATTCTTTTATGTATGATTGGTCATCTTTGCAAGTCTCTTCGAATTATCAGTTTGGTTTGGCCTACTAAATTGATCTTTCTTGCAATGGGAGAAGTGCTTAGCTTTGGGTTCAATCTTGTGGTGTCCTTTCCCAGTGACAGTAGGGGCAGCAAGGCACGTATTGTATTGTTGCCATCGAGGATAACAAGATGGGGTTTTCTTCATATTGCATGAGTCTATCCCTCTACATCATGTCATCTTGGTTAAGGCGTTACTTTGTTTTTAACTTAATACTCTAGATGCATGCTGGATAGCGGTCGATGAGTGGAGTAATAGTAGTAGATGCAGGCAGGAGTCGGTCTACTTGTCTCGGACATGATGCCTATATACATGATCATACCTAGATATTCTCATAACTATGCTCAATTATGTCAATTGCTCAACAGTAATTTGTTCACCCACCGTAGAATACTTATGCTCTCGAGAGAAGCCACTAGTGAAACCTATGGCCCCCGGGTCTATGTTTATCATATTAATCTCCTACTACTTAGTTATTTCCTTTGCTATTTACTTTGACTTTATTTTACTTTGCATTTTTATCATAAAAATACCAAAAATATTATCAAAATATTAACTTATCATATCTATCAAATGTCACTCTCGTAATTAAGTGGCCTTATAGGGACTGACAACCCCTATTTGCGTTGGTTGCGAGGATTTATTTGTTTTGTGCAGGTGTGAGGGACTCGCGCGTAGCCTCCTACTGGATTGATACCTTGGTTCTCAAAAACTGAGGGAAATACTTATGCTACTTTGCTGCATCATCCCTTCCTCTTCGGGGAAAACCAACGCAGTGCTCAAGAGGTAGCACTAGATATCTTTTATAATGGACTAACCGATGCCTCCAGAGATTACCTGGATAGTTGTGTTGGTTCTGTTTTCAGGGAAAGAACACCGGATGAAGCTGAAATTCTATTGAATAATATGTGGACAAATGAAAATAATTGGACACCTCCTGGACCAGCTCCTGAGCCTATTCCTAAACCTACTCCGAAGAAGAGGGGTATTCTATTTCTCAGTCCTGAAGATATGCAAGAGGCAAAGAAATCTATGAAAGAAAAAGGTATTAAAGCTGAAGATGTTAAGAATTTACCTCCTATTGAAGAAATACATGGTCTTAATTTACCGCCCATTGAAGAAACATATGATCTTAATCCTTTACCTATTTAAGAAACTCATGGTCTTGATAACCCGACACAGGTAGTAAAGGTAAATTCTCTCTATAGATATGACAAAGCTGAAATCCCATTTACTAAGTTTGCTAGCCCATGCTTAGATGAGTTTGATAAATTTATGGCTAAGCAAGAAGACTTTAATGCTTATTTTGGTAGACAATTGAAATACAATTCAAATATGCTTGAACACTTGGGTGATTATATGGCTAATGTCAAAGGTGAACTTAAACTTATTAGTAAACATGCTTCTATGGTTACCACTCAAGTAGAACAAGTACTTAAAGCTCAAAATGATTTGCTCAATGAATTGAATAGTAAGAATAATGATAAGGCTGTTAGAGTTATGACTAGATGTGGTAGAATGACTCAGGAACCTTTGTATCCTGAAGGCCACCCAAAGAGAATTGAACAAGATTCTCAGAGAAATAATGTGGATACACCTAGTCCTTCTAAAAAGAAGAAAAAGAAAAATGATAGGACCTTGCATGCTTCTAGTGAACCTATTACTGAAACACCTGAGAATCCAAATGATATCTCTATTTCTGATGCTGAAACACAATCTGGTAATGAACCTGAAACTAGTGATAATGTTCATGATGATGCTCAACCTAGTAATAATAATGATATAGAAATTGAACCTGTTGTTGATCTTGATAACCCACAATCAAAGAATCAACATTGTGATAAGAAAGACTTTGTTGCTAGGAAACACGGTAAAGAAAGAGAACCATGGGTTCAGAAACCCATGCCTTTTCCTCCCAAACCATCCAAGAAAAAGGATGATGAGGATTTTGAGCGCTTTGCTGAAATGATTAGACCTATCTTTTTGCGTGTGCGATTGACTGATATGCTCAAAATGAATCCTTATGCTAAGTATATGAAATATATTGTTACTAATAAAAGAAAGATACCGGAAGCTGAAATTTCCACCATGCTTGCCAATTATACTTTTAAAGGTGGAATACCAAAGAAACTTGGATATCCCAGTGTACCAACTATACCATGCTCCATTAAAAGAAACTATGTTAAAACTGCTTTATGTGATCTTGGAGCCGGTGTTAGTGTTATGCCTCCCTCTTTATATCGTAGACTTGATTTAAATAAGTTGACCCCTACTGAAATATCTTTGCAAATGGCTGATAAATCAACTACTATACCTATCGGTATTTGTGAGGATGTGCCTGTTGTAGTTGCAAACGTTACTATTTTAACAGACTTTTTTATTCTTGATATTCCCGAGGACGATAGTATGTCTATTATTCTTGGAAGACCCTTTTTGAATACTACAGGGGCTATTATTAATTGCACTAAAGGCAATGTCACTTTTCATGTTAATGGTAATGAGCATACGGTACACTTTCCAAGGAAACAACCTCAAGTTCATAATATCTACTCTATTGGAAAAATTCCATCGATTATATTTGGAGGTTTTGAATTTCCTCTTCCTACTGTCAAGACGAAATATGATATTCTTATTATTGGGGATGTGCATATCCCCGTTGAGGTAACATAGTGTTATTCGAAATTTCTCCGGTTCCTAGTTATTCCGAATGAGTTCGTTAACAAGACTTGATAAACCTTGTTAGTGGATTCCTTTTGATGATCATGAGATGGATGAAACTAGAAGGCACAACCTAATGTACCCTCATTTTACTTTCTGTTATTTATATTTAATAAAATAAAAATAAATATTTTCCCGTCTGTTATATGATTATCCGTGCAATATAAAAATACCCCGAAAATAAAATTTCTCCAAATGCCCTGAAATTTGAATATGATTTTTTCTAGAATATTTGAGAATATTTGGCACTGAGAACACAGCAGGGGGGTCATCCACCTGGCCACGAGGGTGGAGGGCGCGCCCTACCCCCTGGGCGTGCCCCCCTGCCTCGTGGGCCCACAGTGGCCCTCCTCCACTTATCCTTTCACCCACACACTCCTTCTTCCTCCCACAAACACGAATATCCAGTTCATACCCGAGTCCAAGCTCGTTTTGCTGCCAATTTTGATCTCCTTGCTCAAAGCACCTCTCACAAAACTTCTTGGGGAGATTGTTCCTTGGTATGTGACTCCTCCATTGGTCCAATTAGTTTTTGTTCTAGTGCTTTATTCATTGCAAATTTGTGCTGCTTAGGTGACCCTCTTCTTGAGCTTGCATGTCAAATTTATATGGTCAAAAGTAGTTTTGATGCATGATATAGGCCCTAGACACTTGTAGGAGTAGTTGCTATCAATATTACTGAGTTTGGTTTACATTTATTTTGAAGTTACTAAAAATTTCAGAATTTTTTAGAAAATGATGAAGAGACTGTTGAGCGGCTCATCGAGCCGAAGCTCGAAGGAAAAGGCACCGAAACCTAAGTATAATATGCCTCACACCATGGAGGTTCGGTCGTGTGAATCGCCTTCCGATGATTTCTTGAGAGCAGCCGGGATTTATGAAGACTTTCATGAATTGGCTAAGAATGCAGGCCTCACTATTTTCCTCCACGACCAACGTGATCAGTATCTCTTACTCACAAATATCTTTGTGCAAAACTTTCATTTCCATTGTAGGAGCTCACCACCTACGATGGAATTTCATTTATATGATGAGCATAAGGAGATGTCACTTTATGATTTTTTTGGGTTTGTTTAGTCCCTTTCGAGGGCAACACAGAGGAACCACATCACGAGGATGTGGATGGGTTTATTGATACTATCACTGTAGGGGAAACAAGGAAGGTTTCTGATGCACGAATCACTAGCATACATTTTCCTGTTTTATGCTATTTTGCATTATTTGCTAGTCGTTGTTTAATTGGCTGTGAAAACTGTGGAAACCTTAATGTCCCTGATATTATTATTTTTCTCCATGGTTTATATGGTGATAACTCTGTTAGTATGGGCGGCATTATTGCTAAACGGTTAAGTCTGAACCGTATAAAGGGCCCCGTCTTTGGAGGCATCTATGCTTCATGCCTAGCTGCACATTTTAATATACCTATTAGGCATTATGAGAAGGAAGAAAAAGTGCTACCTCGTGTTTATTTGGATTATAAAAGTATGGTGGCACATGATTTTATTGTTAAGAATAGGGAAGGAGAGCTTAAATACAAATTGTTCTTTGATAAACATCATCCTGAGACTATTACCTTGCCTGCTCCTGCACCAGCCGAGGAGCCAGCACCGGAACCACAATTTGATCCTTCATGACAGTCTAACTATCAGTGGGATCCGGAGATGATTGCCACCCAGTGGCAATCAGAGCCTTCTTCTTCCTCATCGCAGTACGGCCCCAACAACTATTATTATGGATATCAGCCAGGCTAGCCGTGGACATAGACCAACTTAGGCCAAAAGCCTAAGCTTGGGGGAGTACGTATTTCTCACCGACATTACATTTATGTTCACACACACTCATTGCTAGATGTCGGTGCTCATACTTTTTCATTGTATCATCCATGCTAGTTTATTTCCTTTTATGCTTTCTTCTTGTGTGTTTAATAAACCTTAAGAAAAACCAAAAAAATTAGTTGTAGCTTTTAATTAATTGTGTGCCGAGTCAAGTCACTTAAGTCATTCAGAGGAGGATACCGCCCTATCATACCACATCACAACCATTTTAATAGCATGTTGGCACGCAAGGTAAACCATTATAACTCATAGCTAATCAAGCATGGCACAAGAAACTATGATCTCTAGTTGTCATTGCAAACATGTTTATTCATAATAGGCTGAATCAGGAATGATGAACTAATCATATTTACAAAAACAAAAGAGGTCGAGTTCATACCAGCTTTTCTCATCTTAGTCAGTCCATCATATATCGTCATAATTGCCTTTCACTTGCACGACCGAACGATGTGAATAATAATAATAGTGCTCGTGCATTGGACTAAGCTGGAATTTGCAAGCATTCAATAAACAGGAGAAGACAAGGCAATATGGGCTCTTTTGTCAGATCAACAATAATTCATATGAGAGCCACTTCAACAATTTAATTATGGTCTTCTCCTATCGACCCCCAAAGAAAACACACAAGAATTTTTTTGGTTTTTCTTAAGGTTTATTAAACACACAAGAAGAAAGCATAAAAGGAAATAAACTAGCATGGATGATACAATGAAAAAGTATGAGCACCGACATCTAGCAATGAGTGTGTGTGAACATAAATGTAATGTCGGTGAGAAATACGTACTCCCCCAAGCTTAGGCTTTTGGCCTAAGTTGGTCTATGTCCACGGCTAGCCTGGCTGATATCCATAATAATAGTTGTTGGGGCCGTACTGCGATGAGGAAGAAGAAGGCTCTGATTGCCACTGGGTGGCAATCATCTCCGGATCCCACTGATAGTTAGACTGTCATGAAGGATCAAATTGTGGTTCCGGTGCTGGCTCCTCGGCTGGTGCAGGAGCAGGCAAGGTAATAGTCTCAGGATGATGTTTATTAAAGAACAATTGATATTTAAGCTCTCCTGCCCTATTCTTAACAATAAAATCATGTGCCACCATACTTTTATAATCTAAATAAACACGAGGCGCACTTTTTCTTCCTTCTCAGCATGCCTAATAGGTATGTTAAAATGTGCAGCTAGGCGTGTAGCATAGATGCCTCCAAAGATGGGACCCTTAGTACGGTTCATACTTAACCGTATAGCAATAATGCCGCCCATACTAAAAGTGTTATCACTGTATAAACCTTGGAGCAAAATAATAATATCAGGGATACTAAGGTTTCCACAGTTTCCGCGACCAATTAAGCAACGACTAGCAAATAATGCAAAGTAACGTAAGATAGGAAAATGTATGCTAGTGATTCGTGCATCGTAAACCTTCCTAGTTTCCCCTACAATGATAGTATTAATAAATCCCTCCATATCATCACGATGTGGTTCTTCTGTCTTGCCCTCAAAAGGGACTAAACAAATCCGACAAAAATCTTAAAGTGACATCTCCTTATGCTCATCATATAACTGAAACTCCACCGTAGGTGGTGAGTTCCTAGAATGAAAATGAAATTTTTGCACAAAGGTATTTGTGAGTAAGAGATACTGATCGCATTGGTCGTGGAGGAAAGCGGTGAGGCCTGCATTATGAGCCAACTCATGAAAATCTTCATAAATCCTGGCTACTCTTAAGAAATCCTCGGAAGGCCATTCACACGACCGAACCTCCGCGGTGCAAGGCAAATTATACTTAGGCTTCGGTGCCTTCTCCTTCAAGCTTTGGCTTGATGAGCCCCTCAAAAGTCTCCTCATCATTTTCTGAAAAATTCTGAAATTTTTAGTAACTACAAAATAAAAGTAAACCAAACTCAATAATATTGATAGTAACTACTCCTACAAGTGCCTAGGGCCTATATCATGCATCAAAACTACTTTTGACCATATAAATTTAACATGTAAGCTCAAGAACAGGGTCACCTAAGCAGAAAAAATTTGCAATGAATAAAGCACTAGAACAAAAACTAATTGGACCAATGGAGGAGTCACATACCAAGGAACAATCTCCCCAAGCAGTTTTGTGAGAGGTGCTTTGAGCAAGGAGATCGAAGATGGGAGCAAAACGAGCTTGGACTCGGTTTTGAGCTGGTTTTTCATGTTTGGGGGAGGAAGATGAAGTGTGTGGCTGAAAGAATAAGTGGAGGAGGGCCACCATGGGCCCACGAGGTAGGGGGCGCCCTAGGGGGTGGGCGCCCCCTCCACCCTCATGGCAAGGTGGTTGGCCCCCCTGGTGTGTTCTTTGTTCCATAAATCCTCAAATAATGTATAAAAAATCATATTTAATTTTCAGGGCATTTGAAGAACTTTTATTTTCGAGGTATTTTTATATTGCACAGATAATCAGATAACAAACAGAAATTTATTTATTTTTTCTTTATTTCAACTAAATAACAGAAAGTATAGAGAGTGTACAGAAGGTTGTGCTTCTAGTTTCATCCATCTCATGCTTGTCAAACGGAATCCACTAACAGGTTGATCAAGTCTTGTTAACAAACTCATTCCGATTAACATGAAACCGAAGAAATTTCGAATAACACTAGGTTACCTCAACGGGGATATGCACATCCCCAATAATAAGTATATCATATTTCTTCTTGATAGTAGGAAGAGAAAATTCAAAACCTCCAAATATAATCGATGGAATTTTTCCGATAGAATTGATACTATGAACTTGAGGTTGTTTCCTTGGAAAGTGTACCGTATGCTCATTACAATTAACATGAAAAGTGACATTGTCTTTGTTGCAATCAATAACAGCCCCTGCAGTATTAAGAAAAGGTCTTCCAAGAATAATAGACATACTATCATCCTCGGGAATATCAAGAATAACAAAGTATGTTAAAATAGTAACGTTTGCAACCACAACAGGCACATCCTCACAAATACCGACAGGTTTAGCAGTTGATTTATCAGCCATTTGCAAAGATATTTCAGTAGGTGTCATCTTATTCAAGTCAAGTCTATGATATAAAGAGAGAGGCATAACACTAACACCGGCTCCAAGATCACATAAGGCAGTTTTAACATAGTTTCTTTTAATGGAGCATGGTATAGTAGGTACTACTGGATCTCCAAGTTTCTTAGGTATTCCACCCTTAAAAGTATAATTAGCAAGCATGGTGCAAATTTCAGATTCTAGTATCTTTCTTTTATTTGTAACAATATCTTTCATGTACTTAGCATAAGGATTCATTTTGAGCATATCAGTCAATCGCATACGCAAAAAGATAGGTCTAATCATTTCAGCAAAGCACTCAAAATCCTCATCATCCTTTTTCTTGGATGGTTTGGGAGGAAAAGGCATGGGTTTCTGAACCCAAGGCTCTCTTTATTTACCATGTTTCCTAGCAACAAAGTATTTCTTATCATAACGTTGATTCTTTGATTGTGGGTTATCAAGATCAACAGCAGGTTCAATTTCTACATCATTATCATTACTAGGTTGAGCATTATTATGAACATCATCATTAACATTTTCATTAGGTTCATGTTCATTGCCGGATTGTGTTTCAGCATCAGACATAGATATATCATTTGTATTATCAGGTAGCTCAGCAATAGGTTCACTAGAAGTTTGCACAGTTCTATTATTTTTCTTTTTCTTCCTTTTAGAAGAACTAGGTGCATCAATATTATTTCTCTGAGAATCTTGCTCAATTCTCTTAGGGTGGCCTTCAGGATACAAAGGTTCCTGAGTCATTCTACTAGTTCTAGTAGCCACTTTAACAACATAATTATTTTTCTTACTATTCATCTCATTGAGCAATTCCTTTTGAGCTTTAAGTACTTGTTCTACTTGAGTGGTAACCATAGAAGCATGTTTGCTAACAAGTTTAAGTTCACCTCTAATATTAGCCATATAATCACCCAAGTACTTAATCATATCAGCATTTTGTTTTAATTGTCTACCAAAATAAGCATTGAAGTCTTCTTGCTTAAACATAAAATTATCAAACTCATCCAAGCATTGACTAGCAATTTTAGCAGGAGGGATTTCAGCTTTATCATATCTATAGAGAGAATTTACCTTTACTACCTATGTCGGGTTATCGAGGTCTGGAGGTTCTTCAATAAATAAAGGATTACAATCATATGTTTCTTCAATAGGCGGTAAATTAAGACCATGTATTTCTTCAATAGGAGGTAAATTCTTAACATCTTCAGCTTTAATACCTTTTACTTTCATAGATTTCTTTGCCTCTTGCATATCTTCAGGACTGAGAAATAGAATACCCCTCTTCCTTGGAGTTGGTTTAGGAATAGGCTCCGGAGGTGTCCAATTATTTTCATTTGTCAACATATTATTCAATAGAATTTCAGCTTCATCCGGTGTTCTTTCCCTGAAAAGAGAACCAGCACAACTATCTAGGTAATCTCTGGAAGCATCGGTTAGTCCATTATAAAAGATATCAAGTATTTCATTTTTCTTAAGAGGATGATCAGGCAAAGCATTAAGTAACTTGAGAAGCCTCCCCCAAGCTTGTGGGAGACTCTCTTCTTTAATTTGCACAAAGTTGTATATTTCCTTTAAAGTAGCTTGTTTCTTATGAGCAGGGAAATATTTAGCAGAGAAGTACTAAATCATATCCTGGGGACTACGCACACAACCAGGATCAAGAGAATTAAACCATATCTTAGCATCACCCTTTAATGAGAATCGAAATATTTTAAGGATATAAAAATAGCGAGATCTCTCATCATTAGTGAACAGGGTGGCTATATCATTTAATTTAGTAAGATGTGCTACAACAGTTTCAGATTCATAGCCATGAAAAGGATCATATTCAACCAAAGTAATTATATCAGGATCAACAGAGAATTCATAATCCTTATCAGCAACACAGATAGGTGAAGTAGCAAAAGCAGGGTCAGGTCTCATCCTAGCATTTAGAGATTGCTTATTCCATTTAGCTAATAACCTTTTGAGTTCATATCTATCTTTGCAACCTAAAATAGCTAAAGAAGCATCTTGATCAAATAAATAACCCTCAGGAATAACAAGTGATTCTTCATCATCACTTTCATCTTCATAATTAGATTCAATATTTTCAATCTCTCTAGCCCTAGCAAGTCGTTCCTCGAGAAAATCACTAAGTGGCATAGTAGTATCAGGCATAGAGGTAGTTTCATCATAAGTATCATGTATAGCAGAAGTAGCATCATCAATAACATTAGACATATCAGAACGAATAGCAGAAGCAGGTTTAGGTGTCGCAAGCTTACTCATAACAAAAGGTGAATCAAGTGCAGAGCTAGATGGCAGTTCCTTACCTCCCCTCGTAGTTGAGGGATAAATTGTAGTCTTAGCGTCTTTCAAATTCTTCATATGTCCAGCAGATATAAATCCCAAGTGACTCAAAGAATAGAGCTATGCTCCCCGGCAACGGCACCAGAAATTAGTCTTGATAACCCACAAGTATAGGGGATCGCAATAGCTTTCGAGGGTAGAGTATTCAACCCAAATTTATTGATTCGACACAAGGGGAGTCAAAGAATATTCTCAAGTGTTAGCAGCTGAGTTGTCAATTCAACCACACCTGGAAACTTAGTATCTGCAGAAGAGTGTTTAGTAGCAAAGTAATATGATAGTGATGGTAACGGTAACAAAAGAGTAATGAAAGCAAAGTAATGTTTTTGGTATTTTGTAGTGATTGTAACAATAGCAACGGGAAAGTAAATAAGCATAAACCAGTATATGGAAAGCTCGTAGGCATTGGATCAATGATGGATAATTATGCCGGATGCGGTTCATCATGTAACAGTCGTAACATAGGGTGACACAGAACTAGATCCAATTCGTCAATGTAATGTACGCATGTATTCTGAATATAGTCATACGTGCTTATGGAAAAGAACTTGCATGAAATCTTTTGTCCTACCCTCCCGTGGCAGCGGGGTCCTTATGGAAACTAAGGGATATTAAGGCCTCCTTTTAATAGAGAACCGGAACAAAGCATTAGCATATAGTGAATACATGAACTCCTCAAACTACGGTCATCACCGGTAAGTATCCCGATTATTGTCACTTCGGGGTTAACGGATCATAACACATAATAGGTGACTATAGACTTGCAAGATAGGATCAAGAACACTCATATATTGAGAAAACATAATAGGTTCAGATCTGAAATCATGGCACTCGGGCCCTAGTGACAAGCATTAAGCATAGCAAAGTCATAGCAACATCAATCTCAGAACATAGTGGATACTAGGGATCAAACCCTAACAAAACTAACTCGATTACATGATAAATCTCATCCAACCCATCACCGTCCAGCAAGCCTACGATAGAATTACTCACGCACGGCGGTGAGCATCATGAAATTGGTGATGGAGGATGGTTGATGATGATGACGGCGACGAATCCCCCTCTCCGGAGCCCCGAACAGACTCTAGATCAGCCCTCCCAAGAGGTTCTAGGGCTTGGCGGCGGCTCCGTATCGTAAAATGCGATGATTTCTTCTCTCCTATTTTTTTCTCCCCGAAAGTAGTTATATAGAGTTGGAGTTGGAGTCGGGAGGTCTCCAGGGGGGCCCACGAGGTAGGGGGCACGCCCTAGGGGGGTGCACCCCCCACCCTCGTGAGAAGGGTGTGGGCCCCCTGGTCTTCATCTTTGGCGAGGATTTTTTATTATTTATTGTAAGATATTCCGTGGAGTTTCAGGTCATTCCGAGAACTTTTTTTTCTGCACATAAAACAACATCATGGCAATTCTGCTAAAAATAGCGTCAGTCCAGGTAAGTTCCATTCAAATCATACAAGTTAGAGTCCAAAACAAGGGCAAAAGTGTTTGGAAAAGTAGATACGACGGAGATGTATCACAGTACGGTGCTACAGTACTCCACGAAACATGAACCATATGAAGCATGATTAGTGTTAGGCAGGGTGTATGAAGGGTGCACGGTATGGGAGCAAAAGTTCCCTTCTCGACCCACTTTTGGGTGTTTGGCAGAGTGCATGAAGGGTGCATGAGTCCACACTAGTAGGTTAACACAAATACACGAAGAGGAAACAACTACTCCGTCTAGGTGTGTAAGTCATCTTACGTTGTGCACTGCGACCAAGGCGGAGAGGAAAACGAGAAAACTTAATGTCTTTTTGCTAATTAATAGCATTGCATGCAATGAACTAACCACTACATGTCATGTTTATTAGTCTCAAGTCATTGAAAGCCTACACGGCCCATGTCTCTTATTGGTTGATATGTCATAAAACAAGAAACGAGGAGGGAGTCAATGTACCGTGCCTAAGTGTTTTCGGATTATTTGGTTTTCGTAAGGTGACTTACACACTATATTGAGATGAGAATGCAACCAAACACACCCACACGCTTTGTGCTACAGTGACTGATCTGCACCATCTGAGTTTGATCCAACGATCATGAGACATGGACATGCCCATGCAGAGGGTGCCTAAACACCACCGAAGTCCCTCTGCTTCTCGAGGCGCATGACATTGATGATGCAGGGGGCGAAACGGCTGAAAGGCAATGCAATCTATGGGAAGGCAGAGGGAGCCAGCCGAGTAGCGGGGAATCGTTTGGTTTTCACCATGGTAAAACACCAGTCGACGACTTCTCACATCAGGGAGCAGTGGGTTTTACAGGCGGAGTCATCGTGACTAATTGCTGCCGCACCTGCTCCCGTCAATCAAAAAATTAAAAATCAAGTCGTGCCTGCTCCCGTCAATCAAAAAATTAAAAATCTTGCCGCACTCAAACACCAGAGCAATGCCGCGGTGGATGTTTAAATTTACCTGCCAGCAAGTAGATAAAAAAAGGGGTGAAAAAACAAATGTGGCGGCGGCCTAGCTAATCGGTCGAACTAGCCCAACTAGCTAGCCTCCGTGCTTCACTAATGTACTTGGCAGTAAAGGTGGTCTTTCGTGATTTGACGACTCATTTATTTACTTGCTTCGACGAAAACGCGCGGTAGGGCGTCCCACGTCAGGAAGAATATATGCGTGCACCACCCGAGAGGAACCCCGAAACCTCGCGGTAGGGTGTGCCATGTCTCGGCACGAAGGAAAAATGTGCGTGTAAAAATTTACTATATCAGATGTAGTACCTATGGTTTGACCTCGGGACCCAGCCAGTCGGTCAAAAACACCCCACTAGCCACACAGCTTCATCATGCTAACATGGCACGGAGGATAGGTGTGGTTAGCTCCGTCTCGACCAGCCAACGTCTCTTGTTCTAGGCGATTCTTCTATTTTCCAAGCTTTTTTAGTTGTAGTAACACCACGGCAAGCTAGTGCCGGTCTTCGTGTGTGCCCGTGCAAAGGTTAGACATTGGAGAGAAGAGAGAGATCACAGACCTGGGACCCACCAGTAAGTGAGTCAACGGTCATGCACGTGTAGACGAGGCACTCCCTCTACTCTACTCAACGTAATACCGTATAAAATCAAGTTATGGGACAAAGCCAACAACCGTTGTTGTTACAGGCTATCGTCTTACACTTTGTAGTCCAGGTTGCCAGTTCGAATCTCGTCTTTCAGATTTGTTAGTTTTAGGTCCAAATTTGATTAATGACAAGTGGGACCCCCGTGTGTTGTTCCGATATTTCAGTGTAGGATGGTTTTTTTGAACAAACACTTTGCGTGGTTACACAAGTAACGGCAAAAGTTACACGTATTTTGCAAGTGTACGAACAGAAATGACAGCGGCATAGAATATCACATCCACCCCGCGGCTTAGATGCTATGGTGATACGAGTTTTTACACCGTTCGAAGCGAGATCCAATGGCTTGGGAGTAGTCTTTGTAATTATGCGCAATTTCCAAACTCTCCAAAGGTTTTTTTGCAAATAAAACATTCAGGCCTCGTGTGTGCCGCTGCATCTTGGATCCAACAGCTCCCCATTGCTCATATTAGGTGCTCCCCGTAGCTTAATTACCCGCTACTGTGATATGAGCATCTAGCTTGTATGATCAGTGATCAGATGGCACATGCGTCGTACTTGTACTTTCTGCGCAATTCCAAAAATCTCTCAGCCGTATATTGCAAAAACATTCAAACCTCCTACTATGGGCCGTTAGATCTCCGTGAACTCGTATCACCATAGAATCTACGGTGCGGGAGCACCTCATATTCTCCCATGCAAGAAAACATAAGGTGCTCTCGCAGCTTGGATGCTATAGTGATACAAGCTTTGAGGTCGTTTGATATGAGATCCAATGGCATCTGAGCAGTCTTTGTGCTTGTAAGCAGTGGCCGAACTCTTTGGGGGCTTTTCTGCAAAAAACCATTCGAACCACCGAGGAGGCGTTGGGTCACAAATCCAACGACTCCGAAGAGCTTGTATCACCAAAGCATCTAAGGTGTGGTAGCACATGATATTCTTACATACAGGAGAATATGATGTCCTCCTTCATCTTAGATGCTATGGTGATATGAGCTTCGAGGTTGTTGGATATGGGATCCAAGGGCATCTGAGTAGTTTTTGTACAAATTGTGTGCAATTCTCAAACTCATCAAGGTTTCCTGTAAAAATATTTAAGACATCATGTGAGCTGCTATATCTCAGATCTACAAGCTCCAAGCAACTCGTATCGGCATATAGCATCTAAGGTATGGGGGCACATGATATTCTCCCGGGGAGGAGGGGTGGGGGTGCACAACCAATCGGTGGTTGGGAGGGTGGGGACAAATATAATCTAAACAACCCTAAACAGAGCTTCACAATTTTATCTAAGGTCGAGGGGGTGACCCCCGACAATCATAGCTCCACCTAATTAAACACAACATTTGCATGTACTGTAATACTAGACTTAATATTCATGTTTCAGTTTCATGTTCGTTTTAAATATTGAATTGAGGACCATGCATGTCTTACATTTTACTCCCTTCATTCCTAAATATTAGTCTCTTTAGAGATTTCAAGTGGACTAGCACATACGGATGTATATAGACATATTTTAGAGTGTATATTCACTCATTTTGCTCCGTATGTAGTCGCTTGTTGAAATCTCTAAAAGACTAATATTTAGGAACAGAAGGAGTATTTTCGAATTCGTGTCATACATGCATGGCTTGGAAAAATAGATGCACTATACTTACTGGATTGTTGTTGTGTTCGTGTGTGGGTGTCTGTGTGTGTGGGGGGGGGGTCATATGCTTGATACATACAAAGTTTTCTCACCTCCATATTGTTCATCTTTTAAATTTGAATTTGCATTGAAAAACTTAGCAGGGATACCATGAAATGTGAAATCCACGTTGAGATCACTATATCACAAACTCACTCTAATTCAACAACTCGTCATAAATCAATTACCATGTTGAGATTAGTATTTGCAAGGAAAATACGGGCATTGTAATACACATAGATTCGTTCGGCAGCTTAAAAGGTTCCTTTCGTATTCTCGAATGGTAGGACCCAATGGCGTACCAGCCAGACCTTGGCTCGTGTTGATCCTAAAAAAAACCGGGCTCGTGTCCTTCGGGTGGCGTGCGTGCTACGCACATTAGGCAACCCCAACCAGTCGAGCCTCCGCGTTTCGAGTCGAAATATCAGGCGGCCAGAATTCCAGCCCTAGGAAATTCCCCTCATGTCCCCGATCCATAATGACTACCGATGAACAATGGAGGGATGCTTTAGTAACTAGACAACGTTGTGTTCAAAAAAAAGTAACTAGACAATGTTACCTACCGTGCCGAGCACGGTTCAATTCCCTCGGTCGCCGCTCGCCAAGGTCACCCGTGAACTGCATTGCCTAGTACTACTACTACTACACCAGGATGAGGATAGTATTGAGCCCATTTGTTTGTGCCTAGTACTTGAGTTAATATATCAGGCAATGCACTGGTACGGAGGGATTATCCTTTTGCTCTGCATATATAACTTGTCTGAAGTCTAACTAAGCAAAATGTTTGACCAAATCCTTTCTTAAGAAATACAACAGGACGGATGAATGGCATGCAAATTTATTGTATGATGCAGGTTATGATATTGTTTCGAATCCTGGATCTTAAATTTTAGAAAATCCAAAAGTGACCATAAATTCTTGAAACTGAGCATGGTCACGTGATATGGCACAAATATTACTTCGTAATTTTTTCCTTCAATTTGAGACAAGCTACTTATGACAAGCTGCACAAATGAAGAGCCAAGGTATTTTGGAACAAAGACCTGTCACGTTAAGGCGAACGCTTTCACTATTGAAACCATGGGCATTTACGTGCCGCCACGAGTCCCGCTTCTCATCGACAGGTGCCGTCCGAGCAAGCGTGTGAGTCGACGGGAGGCGTGCAAGCAGACCGCTGCGTCGGCTGACAGAGAGGCGTGCAAGCAGACCGTTGTGCAGGCTTACCGGGAGGCGAGCCCTTTTACCAGGCTCCGCCGCCCACCTTCGTCCCAACTGCTCCCACTTTTAATGTTGTCGGCGCCGCAGTGTAAAATCAACCCCGCACTACCTAATATCGCTACAATCTTCTCTTTTCCTCTTCGATTCTCCTGTCGTCTACCTCCAACCAGCCTGACCTAAACGTACGCCATGCCGCATCACGATGGTCTGCCCTTAGTCTTGCAGTTTCCTGAGGATGACACCCAGCCGAAGTCTCAAGAACATAAGGTGCTTTGGGACGAGCTTGAACTGGCCTTGTGGGAAGGCATGCTCCCGTTCCGGCTCCCGTCACCCCGACTGCGCCAGCGCCCATTGTCGGTGTCAAAACCAGCGGATCTTGGGTAGGGGGTCCCAAACTGTGCGTCTAAGGCGGATGGTAACAGGAGACGGGGGACACAATGTTTACCCAGGTTCGGGCCCTCTCGAGGGAGGTAATACCCTACTTCCTGCTTGATTGATCTTGATGATATGAGTATTACAAGCGTTGATCTACCACGAGATCGTAGAGGCTAAACCCTAGAAGCTAGCCTATGATTATGATTGTTGTTATCCTACGGACTAAACCCTCCGGTTTATATAGCATCGGAGGGGGCTAGGGTTACACAGATTCGGTTACAAGGGAGGAGATCTACATATCCAAATTGCCAAGCTTGACTTCCATGCAAAGGAGAGTCCCACCCGGACACGGGACGAAGTCTTCAATCTTGTATCTTCATAATCCAACAGTCCGGTCGAAGGATATAGTCCGGCTGTCCGAGGACCCCCTAATCCAGGACTCCCTCAGTAGCCCCTGAACCAGGCTTCAATGATGATGAGTCCAGCGCGTAGATTGTCTTCGGCATTGCAAGGTGGGTTCCTTCTCCGAATACTCCATAGAAGATTTTGAACACAAGGATTGTGTCTGGCTCTGCAAAACAAATTCCACATACCACCGTAGACAGTATATTATTCCACAAATCCAATCTGCTGACAACTTTTCATAACGTGACGTCCTACCGTGGCCTGGTCATTACGAACTGTTTTTCCCTGCCTGCCATTGCACGTGTTATGAGGCGGTTTTATTGGCACGTCTTGTTGAAGCAGAGATCGTGCTCCCCTTATCATGGAAGTCTCATCAATACGGGCGTTGGTAACCCAATCGTGCTTGTTAATATGACTCCTCGATTTTAGGCAAGTTCCAAACGGGCACGCGGAGGACGCTTGATATTCGCCCTCTTTATAAAGGGGCCAAGACCTGTCCTTTTCTTCTCGCGCTCAATCATTCCCTTCCCCCACCCCGAGTTCCAACAGCCAAGGCTCAGGCTAAGCATCGGACCCTCAACCATGTCCGGATCCAACCTTCAAGGCCGGTGGATGGCCTCCTCTGTCACAGAGGGGGACATCAAGAAGCTAAGGGAAGCCAGGTATCTGACCACCGAAATCTCGCACAGGCTGCCTGCTCAAGGGCAGGTCATCCCCACTCCCGAACCCAACGAGAGCGTCGTATTTGTTTCCCACTTCCTCTGAGGGCTAGGCTTTAGTATTGATCCCTCTGTTAGAGGGCTTATGTTCTATTACGGGCTCGATTTCCACGATCTAGCCCCAGATTCCATCCTTCACATCTCGTCGTTTATCGTCGTGTGTGAGGCCTTCCTCAGTGTCACCCCACACTTTGGCTTATGGTTCAAGACCTTCAATGTGAAGCCGAAGATGATCGATGGGCGACACGCAGAATGCGGAGGTGCCATAATAAGCAAAGGCGCCGATGCTCCATGGCCAAAGGGTTCCTTCCCGGAGGTGTCCAACTTATGGCAGCGGGAGTGGTTTTACATCACAGCTCCCCGAAGTACTAAGTGGGTAGCTGCCCCCGCCTTCCGTTCGGGCCCCCGCCATAACTGTCGTCATGGGTCAACAAGGGGCTGGACTGGGGGCCAGTTAATGACGTGCCGACATTGCAAAGTCGCATCCGAGATCTCCTCAAGAGGGATGTCAGTCTCGTCAAGGTGATGCAAGTTATGCTAGTTCGTCGGGTCCTGCCATGCCAACGTCGATCTCTCCGTATGTGGGAGTTCAACCCGGAAGGACCGCGAACTATTCAACAATTCTTCGGCATGACACTCGAAGGAATGTATGGATTGTTCTTCGGATCACGAATAAAGTGTCCGGATACCACTGAGGATGTGGGTCTAAACTGCAATCGTCCAGATACCCATGTAAGTCATTCTGCGGCCGAACACATCGTCTTTTCATTTGTCATAACAACATTCTAAAAAAATCGCTCTTGGCCAGGACTGGATAAGAAAGGCGAAGATGATCAGGTGTTCGGGCCCCCTTCCCGAAGGCTCACCGGATCCTGTACTAGCCAGGATGCTTGAGCATGCACTTTATCAAGTGCCATCAGGGGAAGATAGAGGGAGGAATAAAGAAGCCGAAAGCGGACCTCATGCATTACTCATCCAAACCGGGGGAATTAGTATCTCCGTGAAGGAGGATGATCAGGGAGAAGAATCTAGAATCCCCTCTCCCCAAGGAAGGAAAAGGACTGCCTCTGACGACTTGGAAATGAAAGTTTCCAAACGAGGGAAGAAACCTTCACCAGGGGGCCCTGCCCCGGAGGGCGTCCTTACCGCACAGTGACCGCAAGGGGGCCAGCCCTCCACCGAGCTGTAAGTGAATCAAGAGTACTTTTGGTAAATATACCCTGCTTTATCTCTGAGGACAATAACCGAGACATATATATTGTAGTCCGGCTCGTAGCCCTTCTCAACAGAGTTCGTCTTCGAGGGATCTTCTTCCGGAGATGATGGAGAGCGAAACGCCTCCCCCTGTCTCCCCGCCTCCTAGGGCAGACGACCCTGAGGTTTCATCACGGAGGATTTCTCCTGACCCGCCGAGGCTAGAAGGTAACCCTTCGGCCACCCGAAGTTCGGAGCATTCGTCTCCTAAGGAGAGCAACAGGAAGAGTCCGGGACTATCCGGTGCACAACCGGACGCACTGATGGGTCTTTTGGAGCTAGCGGCTATCTCAGAGGCGCATCGTACTTTAATGGGTACTGTGGTTGAGAGGATTTCATCCGCCAAAAGTGAGTTGCATGAAGCTTTTATGAGTCTGCTAAGAGGCTTTGAGGTATGCAAAGTAATATATAAATTTTTTGACGGTACCACACACACTAGGTGTGCTCTATACAGATAGTAGCCCCTGAGACTCTGGTTGCTGTCCCGAGGCGGCACACAGAGGATCATAGTCCCAGGTAATGATCGCACTGCTTCCATGTGTAGGCGGCTGACGGTCCGGTGGCTGGCCGGACTGCTGAGTTTGCCGGACTGAGGCGGTAACTTGATACGGCAGATGCCGACATCGTGCTTGTGAACAAGCGGCTTGACGAGGCATAGGGTATGTATTCTCCGGTGGTCAATAGATATTAAGAGAAGCATGATGCTAGTATCTATAACATGTTGTGACTGCAGATGGAGCTGCCGCCGTGGAGACCCCTCGGGCGGAGCTTGCCCGAGCCAAGGAACAAGGCAGGATAAGTGATGCGGACGCCCTAAAGGCGGACGAAGAATTAAGAGCTGAACGGGCTGCTCATCGCCAGAGCGAAGATAAAGTAGCCAAGATGGCTACTGAGCTGAAGGATGCCGCCGACCAGTATGAGCTTCTTGAAAAGGAAAGCCAAGAGAAAGCGGAGGACCTGAAGAAAGCCATGGTAGCAGCCAAGGAAACCCGCTCTGAATTAGAGCGGCAAAGGAGGAGCTCCGTCAGGCCAGAGATATCATGGCTGGGAAGCCCTTTTTGTTGCGGACGAAGTTCAGAGATCCAAAGTATGCCCCTCTGGATCAATTATGGAGTGCTTCAGACGCGTATTTGGACCTGGCAATGAGTGCTACTGATGCGACTGAGTTTTTCAAAGATCAAAAAGATCACGAAGTGGAAAGGTTGTTCTGGTCGCAGTTCAGTGCTCCAACGCGTCCGCTGCTGTTAAATGAGCAAATGACCGAGTGGGTTGAGCTCCATAGGTTGTCCGGGCTTGCCATGAGGTCTGTCGTGGATAATATTTGGACGAAAGGACCAAAGCCGAATAGTTATTTTGGTTTAGTGCAACGATTCCTTGGTGATGTGCCACATATCGACGCTGTAAAGAGGTCTACATGCATAGAGGGTGCGCGGATGGCTCTTGCCCGTGTTAAGACATACTGGGCAGAGATGGATGCCACCGCTATTGCAACACGGGGTCCGGCCGTAGGCCAGGTCTCGCTCGAGCACTATTTTGAAGAAGTCCTAGAAGGCGCTCGTTTAATAGAGGCTCAGTGCTCGAAGAGTATCATGTTCGAGTGGCATGTATCCCAATTGTAAAAACAATGCTATTTGGCTTATAAAGCCTGTGTTTATACTTTTGCCTGAAAGTATTATGATACCTCCTGTGCGGCCATTTATGTATGTATATAACCTGAAAGTTTGCAGTCGTCGGCTTCAGCCCCCACGCATATAATGCGGGGGTGTTCGGAAAAGCGCGTATTCACACTTGATCCAACGTCTTGGTCCATTTAAGGAGGTGATAGTGCGGCAAACAAGGCAATCAGGCTATATTGCTTTAACACTTTCACTTAGCCATAGGAGTTTGACAGCGGGACTACTATATAGCCCCTGGTACTTCCGCGCTTATCCGAATACAGTGCGCGTACATACATGATCGGGAAACCGGTCCTTCGTTAATGCGGAGGAATCGTGAAGATTCCGCTGAGTCCTTGAGTGGTTGACTAGTCTCGCGCTTTATCATGACAGTCAGTTTTCGGCTTTCTCTACTGAGGTGCTCATCCGGATGAACCAGGGCACAATCGCAGTAGTTCTCCCAGTGCCGCCTTAGCCGATAGAGGGGAACGTAAGGTAGCAAAACACGGGAGCCGGGCAAACCCGACATTTGACCAAAGACATGATTCGGAGCTGATGCATATAAGGCCAAACTCGTGACACCGAACACTCCCTAAGGTATTCGGTCTTTATAACATATATGTTGTTCCGAACAATGCCCTTAATAATAAACCCCGAGTGTCCAGGTACGTGCAATATTCTGACGTGGCGAAATGCCAATAACGTCAGCATCCTTCTCGGTTGTACCGAGTAACCGGGGGATGTGAACAACAAGAGACAGTAAAAAAGGTTTACGCAGGGTCTTAATCTGAAATGAAACCTTTGAGCGGGTCCCTGCTGCATGTCTGCGCATGTGTCTCCGTTGTGTCGTGTCCTGGACGGGTGTAGCACGATTGTCATCTGTAAAAGAGAGGAACTTGTGCTTCAAAGTAGCACCATGATCTTCATGATAGAGAGTCTCCTATGTTATCACTTTCTTATACTAGTGGGAATTTTACATTATAGAACTTGGCTTGTATATTCCAATGATGGGCTTCCTCAAAATACCCTAGGTCTTCGTGAGCTAGCGAGTTGGATGCACACCCACTAGTTTCTTTTGTTGAGCTTTCATACACTTAGCTCTAGTGCATCCGTTGCATGGCAATCCCTACTCACTCACATTGATATCTATTGATGGGCATCTCCATAGCCCGTTGATATGCCTAGTTTATGTGAGACTATCTTCTCCCTTTTCGTCTTCTCCACAACCACCATTCTATTCCACCTATAGTGCTATATCCATGGCTCACGCTCATGTATTGCATGAAGATTGAAAAGTTTGAGAATGTCAAATGTATGAAACAATTGCTTGGCTTGTCATACGGGTTTGCATGATTTAAATATTTTGTGTGGTGAAGATAGAGCATGGCCAGACTATATGATTTTGTATGGATAACTTTCTATGGCCAAGTTATTTTGAGAAGACATGACTGCTTTGTTAGTATGCTTGACGTATTATTATTTTTATGTCAATATAAACTTTTATCTTGAATCTTTCGGATCTGAATATTCATAAAACAATTAATAAGAATTACATTAAAATTATTCCAAGTAGCATTCCACATCGAAAATTATCTTTTTATCATTGACCTACTCTAGGACGAGCAGGAATTAAGCTTGGGGATGCTTGATACATCTCCAACGTATCTATAATTTTTTATTGCTCCATGCTATATTATCTACTGTTTTGGACATTATTGGGCTTTATTATCCACTTTTATATTACTTTTGGGACTAACCTATTAACCGGAGGCCCACCCAGAATTGTTGTTTTTGCCTATTTTAGGGTTTCGAAGAAAAGGAATATCAAACGGAGTCCAAACGGAAAGAAACCTTCGGGAACGTGATTTTCTCAACAAACATTATCCACGAGACTTGGACCCTAACTCAAGAAACAAAGGAGGCCACGAGGTAAGGGGCACGCCTACCCCCCCCCCCCAGGCGCGCCCTCCACCCTCGTGGGCCCCCTGTTGCTCCATCGACGTACTCCTTCCTCCTATATATACCTACGTACCCCAAAACGATCAGATACGAAGCCAAAAACCTAATTCCACCGCCGCAACTTTCTGTATCCACGAGATCCCATCTTGGGGCCTGTTCCGAAGCTCCGCCAGAGGAGGTATCAATCACGGAGGGCTAGTTTACCTCAAACCTTCGGGTCCATAGCTAGTAACTAGATGGCTTCTTCTCTCTTTTTGGATCTCAATACAAAGTTCTCCCCCTCTCTTGTGGAGATCTATACGATGTAATCTTCTTTTTGCGGTGTGTTTGTTGAGACTGATGAATTGTGGGTTTATGATCAAGATTATCTATGAACAATATTTGAATCTTCTTATGTATGATTGGTTATCTTTGCAAGTCTCTTCGAATTATCAGTTTGGTTTGGCCTGCTAGATTGATCTTTCTTGCAAAGGGAGAAGTGCTTAGCTTTGGGTTCAATCTTGCGGTGTCCTTTCCCAGTGATAGTAGGGGGAGCAAGGCACGTATTGTATTGTTGCCATTGAGGATAACAAGATGGTTTTTTTTATCATATTGCATGAATTTATCCCACTACATCATGTCATCTTGCTTAAAGCGTTACTCTGTTTCCATGAACATAATACTCTAGATGCATATGCTGGATAGCGGTCGATGAGTGGAGTAATAGTAGTAGATGCAGGAAGGAGTCGATCTACTTGTCTCGGACGTGATGCCTATATACATGATCATACCTAGATACTCTCATAACTATGCTCAATTCTGTCAATTGCTCAACAGTAATTCGTTCACCCACCGTAAAATACTTATGCTCTTGAGAGAAGCCACTAGTGAAATCTATGGCCCCCGGTTCTATCTTCATCATATTAATATTCCTATACTTATTTATTTACTTTGCTTTTTTACTTTTCTTTTATTTTACTTTGCATCTTTATCACAAAATTACCAAAAATTTTACCTTATCGTATCTATCAGATCTCACTCTCGTAAGAGACCGAGAAGGGATTGACAACCCCTTATCGCGTTGGTTGCGAGAAGTTATTTGTTTTGTGCAGGTACGAGGGACTCGCGCGTAGCCTCCTACTGGATTGATACCTTGGTTCTCAAAAACTGAGGGAAATACTTACGCTACTTTGCTGCATCACCCTTTCCTCCTCAAAGAAATCCAACGCAGTGCTCAAGAGGTAGCAAGAAGATTTCTGGCGCCGTTGCCAGGGAGTCTACGCAAAAGTCAACATACCAAGTACCCATCACATACCCTTATCTCTCGCATTACATTATTTGCCATTTGCCTCTCGTTTTCCTCTCCCCCACTTCACCCTTGTCGTTTTATTCGCCCTCTCTCTCTCTATCCTCCCTCTCTTTCTCTATTTGCCTCTTTTTGCCGTCATGTCTGAAATTGGGGAAATTATTGTCAATATGGACAATAATAATATCATCAAAAATTCTGATGCTCCTGCTGAAGAACCCCCTGTCTTACATACAAAGAAATTTCGTATTGGTAGTGGTAATATTATTGGAAAAGGAGTTATCCAAGATTTCTTTACTTGTGCCGGTGCTTTACCTTCTATGGGTAGTTCTATTCTTCATGGAACCAGTAGCCTTGCGGACGCTATCGCCATGCTTGTAGTTGAACTTGAAAGACAATTTATGCACTTGCATCCTTGCATACAGAGGATTTTCCTAGAATTTTCTAATATTGAGCATTCTTCTGTTAAGCATGCTGCTACTATCTTTTTGGCTCACGAGTTTAGATTCATAATAAAAGAGGCCAAAGAAATCTTTGCGCATGATAGGGAGGCTATCCTTTTTGATCAAGAAGAAATAATGCGTTTTCAATCTCTAGATTTTGTTGCTTTCAATGAGAATCTTAGGAAAAAGGTTCCTACCAATGTTCTAGTTGATAGAATCTCTAAACTTAATAATGATTTGGGTATTCAAAATAATGAGTTAGGATATTCTCTCGAGATAGGCTCACAAAGTTCTGTCAAAAGAATGCTTATAATGATGAATTAATTGTGCATTACGAAGGGCCGAAGGAGGAACTTATACCTACTAAAGTTGATCTTGGGAACTCTTGTCCCAATAAATTTAGCCCTTTTTATTACTTTTGCTTGCCTCAAAGAAAACTTGTTGCCAAGCGTAGAGAATATGAAATGAGCTTTAATAATTTATCCTATTACTATGGCAATACCTAGATCTATCCTTGCTTTTTATGCCTAGCTAGGCGCGTTAAACGATAGCGCTTGTTGGGAGGCAACCCAATTTTATTTTTATTCCTTGCATTTTGCTCCTGTTTAGTAATAAATAATTTATCTAGCCTCTGTTTTGGTTGTGTTTTTTGTGTTTAATTAGTATTTGTGCCAAGTAGAACCGTTGGGAAGACTTGGGGAAAGTCTTGCTATCTTGCTGTAAAAAACAGAAACTTTAGCACTCACGAGAACTGCTGTCATTTTTATTTGGAAAGTGCTATTTAGTTAATTATGTTTGCAGATGATTAATAGATAAATTCCTCACGTCCAGAATTTTATTTTAGAATTTTTGGGGTTCCAGATCTTGCGCTAGCTACAGATTACTACAGACTGTTCTGTTTTTGAAAGATTCTGTTTTTCGTGTGTTGTTTGCTTATTTTGATGAATCTATGGCTAGTAAAATAGTTTATAAACCATAGATAAGTTAGAATACAGTAGTTTTAACACCAATATAAATAAAGATTGAGTTCATTACAGTACCTTGAAATGGTCTTTTGTTTTCTTTCGCTGACGGAGCTCATGAGATTTTCTACTTTGAGTTTTGTGTTGTGAAGTTTTCAAGTTTTTGGGTAAAGATTTGATGGATTATGGAACAAGGAGTGGCAAGAGCCTAAGCTTGGGGATGCCCAAGGCACCCCCAAGATAATCTAAGGGAACCTAAAAGCCAAAGCTTGGGGATGCCCCGGAAGGCATCCCCTCTTTCGTCTACTTCTATCGGTAACTTTACTTGGAGCTATATTTTTATTCACCACATGATATGTGTTTTTCTTGGAGCGTCTTGTATGATTTGAGTCTTTGCCTTTTAGTTTACCACAATCATCCTTGCTGTACACACCTTTTGAGAGAGCCATACATGATTTGGAATTTGTTAGAATACTCTATGTGCTTCGCTTATATCTTTTAAGTTATATAATTTTGCTCTAGTACTTCACTTATATTTTTTAGAGCACAGTGGTGGATTTGTTTTATAGAAACTATTGATCTCACATGCTTCACTTAGATTATTTTGAGAGTCTTAAATAGCATGGTAATTCGCTTAAATAATCACAATATGCTTGGTATGCAAGAATAGTAAAAACTTTCTTATGAGTGTGTTGAATACTATGAGAAGTTTGATGCTTGATAATTGTTTTGAGATATGAAGATGGTGATATTAAAGTTGTGCTAGTAGAGTAGTTGTGAATTTGAGAAATTCTTGTGTGAAAGTTTGTGATTCCCGTAGCATGCACGTATGGTGAACTGTTATGTGATGAAGTCAGAGCATGACTTATTTTTTGATTGTCTTCCTTATGAGTGGCGGTCGGGGACGAGCGATGGTCTTTTCCTACCAATCTATCCCCCTAGGAGCATGCGCGTAATACTTTGCTTTGATGACTTGTAAATTTTTGCAATAATTATCTGAGTTCTTTATGACTAATGTTGAGTCCATGGATTATACGCACTCTTCTTCCTTCCACCTTTGCTAGCCTCTCTAATACCGCGCACCTTTCGCCGGTATCATACACCCACCATATACCTTCCTCAAAACAGCCGCCATACCTACCTATTATGGCATTTCCATAGCCATTCCGAGATATATTGTCATGCAACTTTCCACCGTTCCGTTTATTATGACATGCTCCATCATTGTCATATTGCTTAGCATGATCATGTAGTTGACATCGTATTTGTGGCAAAAGCCACCGTTCATAATTCTTTCATACATGTCACTCATGAGTCATTGCACATCCCGACACACTGCCGGAGGCATTCATATAGAGTCATATCTTTTTCTAAGTATTGATTTGTAATTCTTGAGTTGTAAGTAAATAAAAGTGTGATGATCATCATTATTAGAGCATTGTCCCAGTGAGGAAAGGATGATGGAGACTATGATTCCCCCATAAGTCGGGATGAGACTCTGGACGAAAATAAATAAATAAATAAAAGAGGCCAAACAAGCCCAAACAAAAAAATGAGAGAAAAAGAGAGAAGGGGCAATGCTACTATCCTTTTACCACACTTGTGCTTCAAAGTAGCACCATGATCTTCATGATAGAGAGTCTCCTATGTTATCACATTCTTATACTAGTGGGAATTTTACATTATAGAACTTGGCTTGTATATTCCAATGATGGGCTTCCTCAAAATGCCCTAGGTCTTCGTGAGCGAGCGAGTTGGATGCACACCCACTTAGTTGATTTTGTTGAGCTTTCATATATTTATAGCTCTAGTGTATCCGTTGCATGGCAATCCCTACTCACTCACATTGATATCTATTGATGGGCATCTCCATAGCCCGTTGATACGCCTAGTTGATGTGAGACCATCTTCTCCCTTTTTGTCTCTTCCACAGCCACCATTCTATTCCACCTATAGTGATATGTCCATGGCTCACGCTCATGTATTGCGTGAAGATTGAAATAGTTTGAGAATGTCAAATGTATGAAACAATTGCTTGGCTTGTCATCGGGGTTGTGCATTATTTAAATATTTTATGTGGTGAAGATAGAGCATAGCCAGACTATATGATTTTGTAGGGATAACTTTCTTTGGCCATGTTATTTTGAGAAGACATGATTGCTTTGTTAGTATGCTTGAAGTATTATTATTTTATGTCAATACGAAATTTTACCTTGAATCTTTCGGATCTGAATATTCATACCACAATTAAGAAGAATTACATTAAAATTATGCCAAGTAGCATTCCACATCAAAAAATATCTTTTTATCATTTACCTACTCAAGGACGAGCAGGAATTAAGCTTGGGGATGCTTGATACGTCTCCAACGTATCTATAATTTTTGATTGCTCCATGCTATATTATCTACTGTTTTGGACATTATTGCGCTTTATTATCCACTTTTATATTACTTTTGGGACTAACCTATTAACCGGAGGCCCAGCCCAGAATTGTTGTTTTTTGCCTATTTTAGGGTTTCGAAGAAAAGGAATATCAAACGGAGTCCAAACGGAATGAAACCTTCGGGAACGTGATTTTCACAACAAACATGATCCAGGAGACTTGGAACCTACGTCAAGAAACAAATGAGGAGGCCACGAGGTAGGGGGCGCGCCTACCTCCCCCCCCCCCAAGCGCGCCCTCCACCCTTCACTACTAGGAAAAGGGCTATAGATGGAATTGACACTAATGGCGCACCAGACATGTGGTGCGCCATTACTATATACTAATGGCGCACCATGTGTCGGTGCGCCATTAGTGTGCAAATACTAATGGCGCACCACGTCCATGGTGCACCATTAGTAATTTTTTTTAATTTTTTCAAAACTACTAATGGTGCACCGTGGGAGTGGTGCGCCATTACTAGTTGAACTAGTAATGGCGCACCACATCCACGGTGCGCCATTAGTAAAATTATTATTTTTTTCAAAACTACTAATGGCGCACCGTAGGAGTGGTGCACCATTACTAGTTGAACTAGTAAAAGCGTACCATGTGTTGGTGCGCCATTAGTGTGCAAATACTAATGGCGCACCACGTCCACGGTGCTCCATTAGTAAAAAAAATTAATTTTTTCAAAACTACTAATGGCGCACCGTGGGAGTGGTGCGTCATTACTAGTTGAACTAGTAATGGCGTACCGTGGGAGTGGTGCGCCATTACTAGTTGAACTAGTAATGGCGCACCATGCCACGGTGCGCCATTAGTAACTTGGCCCAAACATTCGCCCGAATGCACCCCCCCCCCCCGGTGGACCGCCTTTTCAGTTTCAAAAAAAATAAAAGAAAATGATAGAAATGTCAAAAAAATAAAAGAAAATAAGATTCCCATGTGATATGTGGTCTAGTTGTTAGCAAAATTTACAAACATGAATTTTCGACTTTTTTGCAAAATCTCTCGAGAATTTGTAAAAATGGGCATAACTTTTGCGTACGAACTCGGATGAAAAAGTTTTTTATATGAAAAATCATCTACTCGAAAAGTTACATCCGAATTTAATCGGGGGAACCCCGTTAAACATTTTCAAAATTCTCAAAAACCTAACAGAAAAAAAGATACGGGGCTTTTAAGATCTGGAGAGGCAAAAAAATTCAAAAAAATTCAAACTTACTAATGGCGCACCTGTCCATGGTGCGCCATTAGTATCTTCCCGCCTTCAAAATTCAAAATAAGTAAAAAAAAATAAAAAAAAGTTACTAATGGCGCACCTGCCCATGGTGTGCCATTAGTATCTTCCCGCCTTCAAAATTCAAAATAAAAAAAATAAAAAAAAAATAGTAATGGCGTACCTGCCCACGGTGCGCCATTACTATGTCGTATATATGGTTGGGCGCACCTCCTCCACTCCACCTCTCCTCCACTCCATCTCCTCCTCTCCTCCACTCCATCTCCTCCTCTCCTCCACTCCATCTTCCCTTCTCTCCTCCACCATACTACCCTCCTCCTCCTCTCCGGCGACCTTCTCCTCTCCGGGGACCTCCTCCTCCCTCCTCTCCTCTCCTCCCCTCCCCTCCCCTCACGGTTTCTCCTCCCTCCTCTCCGGTGAGCTCCTCCTCCCTCCTCTCCTCCCATTCCCTCATGGTTTCTCCTTCCTCCTCTCCGGTGCTTCGGTGAACTCCTCTCCGGCGACCTCCTCCTCCTCTCCGGCGATGTAGGCGAGCACCTCTCCGGTGACCTCCTCCTCCTCCTCTCCGGCGAACTCCTCTCCGGCAAAAGAACACGGCAAAAGAACGTACAAGATCCAAAAACAGGAACAAAATTTGAAATAATATCGTGCCAAAAATCGAGCAAAAAAACGAGCAAAAAATGGGCAAAAAAATCACGATCCAGATCCAAATTCAAAATTCAAAAATAGCAATGGCGCACAGTGGGGGTTAGACGGTGCGCCACTACTATTTTCCCGCCTTCAAAATTCAAAAATACTAATGGTGCACCGTGGCCTATACTAATGGTGCACCAGTGGCCTATACTAATGGCGCACCGTGGCCTATACTAATGGCGCACCAGTGGTGCGCCATTAGTAGGCAAAACTGGTGCGCCATTAGTAGCCCTTTTCCTAGTAGTGCTTGTGGGGCCCCTGTTGCTCCACCGACGTACTCCTTCCTCCTATATATACCTGCGTACCCCCAAACAATCAGATACGGAGCCAAAAACCTAATTCCACTGCCGCATCTTTCTATATCCACGAGATCCCATCTTGGGGCCAGTTCCGGAGCTCCGCCGGAGGGGGTATCCATCACGGAGGGCTTCTACATCAACATCATAGCCTCTCCGATGAAGTGTGAGTAGTTTACCTCAGACCTTCGGGTCCATAGTTATTAGCTAGATAGCTTCTTCTCTCTTTTTGGATCTCAATACAAAGTTCTCCCCCTCTCTTGTGGAGATCTATTCGATGTAATCTTATTTTTGCGGTATGTTTGTTGAGACCGCAGAATTGTGGGTTTATGATCAAGATTATCTATGAACAATATTTGAGTCTTCTCTGAATTCTTTTATGTATGATTGGTTATCTTTGAAAGTCTCTTCGAATTATTAGTTTGGTTTGGCTTACTAGATTGATCTTTCTTGCAATGGGAGAAGTGCTTAGCTTTGGGTTCAATCTTGCGGTGTCCTTTCCCAGTGACAGTAGGGGAAGCAAGGCACGTATTGTATTGTTGCCATTGAGGATAACAAGATGTTTTTTTATCATATTGCATGAATTTATCCCTCTACATCATGTCATCTTGCTTAAAGCCTTACTCTGTTTCCATGAACTTAATACTCTAGATGAGTGGAGTAATAGTAGTAGATGTAGGCAAGAGTTGCTCTACTTGTCTCGGACGTGATGCCTATATACATGATCATACCTAGATACTCTCATAACTATGCTCAATTCTGTCAATTGCTCAACAATAATTCGTTCACCCACCATAAAATACTTATGCTCTTGAGAGAAGCCACTAGTGAAACCTATGGCCCCGGGGTCTATCTTCATCATATTAATATTCCTATACTTATTTATTTACTTTGCTTTTATTTTACTTTGCATCTTTATCACAAAATTACCAAAAATATTACCTTATCATATCTATCAGATCTCACTCTCGTGAGTGACCGAGAAGGGATTGACAACCCCTTATCGCGTTGGTTGCGAGAAGTTATTTGTTTTGTGCAGGTACGAGGGACTCACGCGTAGCCTCCTACTGGATTGATACCTTGGTTCTAAAAAACTTAGGGAAATACTTACGCTACTTTGCTGCATCACCCTTTCCTCTTCAAGGAAATCCAACGCAGTGCTCAAGAGGTAGCACGGGCTAGCCAGCTGTCTTCGCCCGTGCAAAACTGGGTCATAAGGCTTGTTAGGGCTGCCATTGTCCTCGGTTTTTCCTGGTCGAGGTGTCTGGCGAGCCATTCATCTCGGACACTATGTTTGAAAGCGGCTAAGGCTTCGGCGTCCGGGCAGTCGACAATTTGATTCTTCTTAGTGAGGAATCTGTTCCAGAGCTTTCGGGCTGACTCTCCGGGCTGTTGAATTATATGACATAAATCGTCTGCATCCGGAGGTCGGACATAGGTCCATTGAAAATTGGCCCTAAAAGCATCTTCGAGCTCTTCCCAACTTCCAATTGAGTTTTCAGGGAGGCTCTTCAGCCAGTGCCGAGCTGGTATTTTCAACTTGAGGGGTAAGTATTTGATGGCATGGAGATCATCTCCGCGAGCCATGTGGATATGAAGGATAAAGTCCTCAATCCAAACCCCAGGGTCTGTCTTTCCGTCATATGCCTCTATGTTCACGGGTTTGAATCCTTCAGGAAATTCGTGATCCAGAACCTCATCGGTGAAGCATAGGGGGTGCACGGCACCCCTGTATTTGGACGTGTCATGGCATTCTGACGGTTGTAGTGTTCGGTTTTGATTCTATGTCGGAGCGCGCTTCCTAGATCTATAGATGGACCTGGTCATACCGGCTTTTTGGTGCAAGTCCTCATGTAAATCGTGTGCTTACTTATGTGCGACATCCTTAGCCCCCCTATCGCGGCCACATGGTGGTCGATCCGGCTGATCGACCGTTTTATTTTTCTGCTGTATAGGCTCTAAAGCCTCGTCATCAAATTCAGGCAGCAACTTGCGCTTTGGATAGCTCTTTGTGTGGCGGCTTGGTACGTCTCCAACGTAACTATAATTTTTGATTGCTCCATGTTATATTATCTACTATTTTGGACATTATTGGGCTTTATTATCCACTTTTATATTATTTTTGGGACTAACCTATTAACTGGAGGCCCAGCCCAGAATTGATGTTTTCTGCCTATTTTAGGGTTTCGAAGAAAAGGACTATCAAACGGAGTCCAAGTGGAATGAAACCTCCGGGAACGTGATTTTCGGAACAAACATGATCAAGGAGACTTGGACCCTACGTCAAGAAACAAAGGAGGAGGCCACGAGGTAGGGGGCGCGCCTACCCCCCCCCCCCCAGGCGCGCCCTCCACCCTCGTGGGCCCCCTTTTGCTCCACCGATGTACTCCTTCCTCCTATATATACCTACGTACCCCCAAATGATCAGATACGGAGCCAAAAACCTAATTCCACCGCCACAACTTTTTGTATCCATGAGATCCCATCTTGGGGCCTGTTCGGGAGCTCCGACGGAGGGGGCATCCATCATGGAGGGCTTCTACATCAACACCATAGCCTCTCCGATGAAGTGTGAGTAGTTTACCTCAGACCTTCGGATCCATAGTTATTAGCTAGATGGCTTCTTCTCTCTTTTTGGATCTCAATACAAAGTTCTCCCCCTCTCTTGTGGAGATCTATTTGATGTAATCTTCTTTTTGCGGTGTGTTTGTTGAGACCGATGAATTGTGCGTTTATGATCAAGATTGTCTATGAACAATATTTGAATCTTCTCTGAATTCTTTTATGTATGATTGGTTATCTTTGCAAGTCTCTTAGAATTATCAGTTTGGTTTGGCCTACTAGATTGATCGTTCTTACAATGGGAGAAGTGCTTACCTTTGGGTTCAATCTTGCGGTGTCCTTTCCTAGTGACAGTAGGGGCAGCAAGGCACATATTGTATTGTTGCCATTGAGGATAACAAGATGGTTTTTTTATCATATTGCATGAATTTATCCCTCTACATCATGTCATCTTGCTTAAGGCATTACTCTGTTTCCATGAACTTAATACTCTAGATGCATGTTGGATAGCGATCGATGAGTAGAGTAATAGTAGTAGATGTAGGCAGGAGTCGGTCTATTTGTCTCGGACATGATGCCTATATACATGATCATATCTAGATACTCTCATAACTATGCTCAATTCTGTCAATTGCTCAACAGTAATTCGTTCACCCACCCTAAAATGCTTATGCTCTTCAGAGAAGCCACTAGTGAAACCTATGGCCCCCCGGTCTATCTTCATCATATTAATCTTCCTATACCTATTTATTTACTTTAGTTCACTTTTATTTTACTTTGCATCTTTATCACAAAATTACCAAAAATATTACCTTATCATATCTATCAGATCTCACTCTCGTGAGTGACCGAGAAGGGATTGACAACCCCTTATCGCGTTGGTTGCGAGAAGTTATTTGTTTTGTGCAGGTACAAGGGACTCACGCGTAGCCTCCTACTGGATTGATACCTTGGTTCTCAAAAACTTAGGGAAATACTTACGCTACTTTGCTGCATCACCCTTTCCTATTCAAGGAAATCCAACGCAGTGCTCAAGAGGTAGCACGGGCCAGCCAGTTGTCTTCGCCCGTGCAACACTGGGTCATAAGGCTTGTTAGGGCTGCCATTCTCCTCGGTTTTTCCTGGTCGAGGTGTCTGGCGAGCCATTCATCTCGGACACTGTGTTTGAAAGACGCTAAGGCTTCGGCGTTCGGGCAGTCGACAATTTGATTCTTCTTAGTGAGGAATCTGTTCCAGAGCTTCCGGGCTGACTCTTCGGGCTATTGAATTATATGACTTAAATCATCTGCATCCGGAGGTCGGACACAGGTCCCTTGAAAATTAGCCCTAAAAGCATCTTCGAGCTCTTCCTAACTTCCAATTGAGTTTTCGGGGAGGCTCTTCAGCCAGTGCCGAGCTGGTATTTTCAACTTGAGGGGTAAGTATTTGATGGCATGGAGATCATCTCCGCGAGCCATGTGGATATGAAGGATAAAGTCCTCAATCCAGACCCTAGGGTCTGTCGTTCCGTCATATGCCTCTATGTTCACGGGTTTGAATCCTTCAGGAAATTCGTGATCCAGAACCTCATCGGTGAAGCATAGGGGGTGCACGACACCCCTGTATTTGGATGTGTCATGGCATTCTGACGGTTGTAGTGTTCGGTTTTGATTCTGTGTCGGAGCGCGCTTCCTAGATCTATAGATGGACCTGGTCATACCGGCTTTTTGGTGCAAGTCCTCATGTAAATCGTGTGCTGACTTATGTGCGACATTTTTAGCCCCCCTATCGCGGCCACGGGGTGGTCGATCTGGCTGATCGGCCGTTTTATTTTTCGGCTGTATAGGCTCTAAAGCCTCATCATCGAATTCGGGCAGCAACTTGCGCTTTGGATAGCTCTTTGTGTGGCGGCTTGGTACGTCTCCAACGTAACTATAATTTTTGATTGCTCCATGTTATATTATCTACTGTTTTGGACATTATTGGGCTTTATTATCCACTTTTATATTATTTTTGGGACTAACCTATTAACCGGAGGCCCAACCCAGAATTGATGTTTTCTGCCTATTTTAGGTTTTCAAATAAAAGGAATATCAAATGGAGTCCAAATGGAATGAAACCTCCGAGAACGTGATTTTCGGAACAAACATGATCAAGGAGACTTGGACCCTACGTCAAGAAACAAAGGAGGAGGCCACGAGGTAGGGGGAGCGCCTACCCCCCCCCCCCAAGCGCGCCCTCCACCCTCGTAGGCCCCCTGTTGCTCCACCGACGTACTCCTTCCTCCTATATATACCTACGTACCCCCAAACGATCAGATACGGAGCCAAAAACCTAAGTCCACCGCCGCAACTTTTTGTATCCACGAGATCCCATCTTGGGGCCTATTTGGGAGCTCCGCCGGAGGGGGCATCCATCATGGATGGCTTCTACATCAACACCATAGCCTCTCCGATGAAGTGTGAGTAGTTTACCTCAGACCTTCGGGTCCATAGTTATTAGCTAGATGGCTTCTTCTCTCTTTTTGGATCTCAATACAAAGTTTGTTGGAAATATGCCCTAGAGGCAATAATAAATTAGTTATTATTATATTTCATTGTTCATGATAATCGTTTATTATCCATGCTAGAATTGTATTGATAGGAAACTCAGATACATGTGTGGATACATAGACAACACCATGTCCCTTGTAAGCCTCTAGTTGACTAGCTCATTGTTCAATAGATGGTTATGGTTTCCTGACCATGGACATTGGATGTCATTGATAACGGGATCACATCATTAGGAGAATGATGTGATGGACAAGACCCAATCCTAAGCCTAGCACAAGATCATGTAGTTTGTATGCTGAAGCTTTTCTAATGTCATGTATCATTTCCTTAGACCATGAGATTGTGCAACTCCCGGATACCGTAGGAGTGCTTTGGGTGTGCCAAACGTCACAACGTAACTGGGTGGCTATAAAGGTACACTACAGGTATCTCCGAAAGTATCTGTTGGGTTGGCACGAATCGAGACTGGGATTTGTCACTCCGTGTAAACGGAGAGGTATCTCTGGGCCCACTCGGTAGGACATCATCATAATGTGCACAATGTGACCAAGGAGTTGATCACAGGATGATGTGTTATGGAACGAGTAAAGAGACTTGCCGGTCACGAGATTGAATAAGGTATCAGGATACCGACGATCGAATCTCGGGCAAGTATCGTACCGATAGACAAAGGGGATTGAATACGGGATTGATTGAATCCTCGACATCGTGGTTCATCCGATGAGATCATCGTGGAGCATGTGGGAGCCAACATGGGTATCCGGATCCGCTGTTGGTTATTGACCGTAGAGTTGTCTCGGTCATGTCTGCATGACTAGCGAATCCGTAGGGTCTACACACTTAAGGTTCGATGACGCTAGGGTTATAGGGAAAGTATGTACGCGGTTACGGAATGTTGTTCAGAGTCCCGGATGAGATCCCGGACGTCACGAGGAGTTCCGGAATGGTCCGGAGGTAAAGATTGATATATAGGAAGTATGGTTTTGGCCACCGGAAGTGTTCCGGGCATCACCGGTAGTGTACCGGGACCACCGGAGGGGTCCGGGGGGCCACCAGCCCCGGAGGCATACATGGGCCAATAGTGGGAAGGGACCAGCCCCTAGGTGGGCTGGGGCGCCTCCCCACCAAGGCCCATGCGCCTCAAGAGGAGAGGGGGCAAACCCTAGGCGCAGATGAGCCCTAAGGCCCACCCTAGGTGGGCCCCCCTCTCTCTCCCCTTGGCCGCCTCCCAGATGGGATCTGGGGGCTGCCGCCGCCCCTAGGGAGGGAACCCTAGGTGGGGGCGCAGCCCCTCCCCTCCCCCTATATATATTTGAGGTATGGGGCTGCCCAAGATGTGTGATTTAATCTCCTTATTGGCGCAGCCCTACCCCTCTTCCTCCTCGTCTCTCGTAGTGCTTGGCGAAGCCCTGCTGGAGTCCTGCGCTCCTCCACCACCACCACGCCGTCGTGCTGCTGCTGGATGGAATCTTCCCCAACCTCTCCTTCTCCCCTTGCTGGATCAAGGCGTAGGAGATGTCACCGGGTTGGACGTGTGTTGAACATGGAGGTGACGTCCGTTCGGCACTAGGATCATCGGGGATTTGGATCACGACGAGTACGACTCCATCAACCCCGTTCACTTGAACACTTCCGCTTAGCGATCTACAAGGGTATGTGGATGCACTCTCCTTCCCTCGTTGCTAGACTTCTCCATAGATTGATCTTGGTGATGCGTAGAAAATTTTGAATTTCTGCTACATTCCCCAACAGTGGCATCATGAGCTAGGTCTATGCGTAGTTTCTATGCACGAGTAGAACACAAGTTGTTGTGGGCATTGATTTTGTCAATTTACTTGCCGTTACTAGTCTTATCTTGATTCGGCGGCATCGTGGGATGAAGCGGCCCGGACCGACCTTACACGTACTCTTACATGAGACTGGTTCCACCGACTGACATGCACTAGTTGCATAAGGTGGCTAGCGGGTGTCTGTCTCTCCCACTTTAGTCGGATCGGATTTGATGAAAAGAGTCCTTATGAAGGGTAAATAGAAATTGGCATATCACGTTGTGGTTTTCGTATAGGTAAGAAACGTTCTTGCTAGAAACCTATAGCAGCCACGTAAAAACTTGCAACAACAATTAGAGGACGTCTAACTTGTTTTTGCAGCATATGCCTTGTGATGTGATATGGCCAAAAGGATGTGATGAATGATATATGTGATGTATGAGATTGATCATGTTCTTGTAATAGGAATCACGACTTGCATGTCGATGAGTATGACAACCGGCAGGAGCCATAGGAGTTGTCTTAATTTATTTATGACCTGCGTGTCAACATAAACGTCATGTAATTACTTTACTTTATTGCTAAAGCGTTAGCCATAGTAGTAGAAGTAATAGATGACGAGACAACTTCAAGAAGACACGATGATGGAGATCATGATGATGGAGATCATCGTGTCATGCCCGTGACAACGATGATCATGGAGCCCCGAAGATGGAGATCAAAAGGAGCAAAATGATATTGGCCATATCATGTCACTATTTGATTGCATGTGATGTTTATCATGTTTTACATCTTATTTGCTTAGAACGACGGTAGCTTAAATAAGATGATCCCTCGTAATAATTTCAAGAAAGTGTTCCCCCTAACTATGCACCGTTGCGAAGGTTCGTTGTTTCGAAGCACCACGTGATGATCGGTGTGATAGATTCTAACGTTCGAATACAACGGGTGTTGACGAGCCTAGCATGTACAGACATGGCCTCGGGACACATGCGAAACACTTAGGTTGACTTGACGAGCCTAGCATGTACAGACATGGCCTCGGAACACGGAAGACCGAAAGGTCGAACATGAGTCATATAGAAGATACGATCAACATGAAGATGTTCACCGATGATGACTAGTCCGTCTCACGTGATGATCGGACACGGCCTAGTTGACTTGGATCATGTAATCACTTAGATGACTAGAGGGATGTCTATCTGAGTGGGAGTTCATAAGATGAACTTAATTATCCTGAACATAGTCAAAAGGTCTTCACAAATTATGTCGTAGCTCACGCTTCAGTTCTACTATTTAGATATGTTCCTAGAGAAAATTTAGTTGAAAGATATTGTAAGCAATGATGCAGACTAGGTCCGTAGTCCGAGGAGTGTCCTCACTGCTACACAGAAGGCTTACGTCTTTGATGCACCGCTCGATGTGCAAACCCCTACAACGTCGTCTGTGGATGTTGTGAACACCTGACAGACACATCCTGATGACCACTTGATAGTTTAGTGCACCATACTTCACGGCTTAGAATCGGGATTCCAATGACGTTTTGAACGCCATAGAACATATAAAATGTTCCAAGAGCTGAAATTGGGATTTCAGGCTCATGCCCGTGTTGAGAGGTGTGAGACCTCTGACAAGTTCTTTTGCCAACAAGATGGAGGAGAATAGCTCAGCTAGTGAGCATGTGCTCAGAATGTCTGGGTGCTACAATCACTTAAATCAAGTGGGAGTTAAACTTCCAGATAAGATAGTGATTGATAGAGTTCTCTAGCCACTATCACTAAGCTACTAGATCTTCGTGATGAACTATGACATGCAAGGGATGGAGTTGATCCCGGAGCTGTTCACGGTGCTTAAGACCGCAAAAGGTAGAAATCAAGAAGGAGCATCAAGTGTTGATGGTTTAACAAGACCACTGGTTTCAAGAAGGGCAAGGGCTAGAAGGGAAACTTCATGGATGGCAAACCAGTTGCCGCTCCAGTGAAGGAACCCAAGGTTGAACCCAAACCCGAGACTAAGTGCTTCTATTGTAAAGGGAACGGTCACTGGTAGTGGGAATTACCCCAAATGCATGGTAGATAAGAAGGCTGGCAACTTCAACAAAGTATATATGTGTTATTAATGTGTACCTCACTAGTACTCCTGGTAGCACCTGGGTATTGGATACCGGTTCAGTTGCTATTATTGGTGACTTGAAGCAAAAGCTACGGACTAAACAGAGACTAGCTAAGGGCGAGGTGACGATGTGTTGGAAGTGTTTCCAAAGTTGATGAGATCACCATCGCACGCTCCATCTGCCTTCGGGATTAGTATTGAACCTAGATAAATGTTATCAGGTGTCTACGTTGAGCATGAATATGATTAGATCATGTTCATTGAAATACGGTTATTCATTTAAGTTAGAGAATAATGGTTATTCTGTTTACATGAATTATACCTTTCATGGTCATGCACCCTATGTGAATGGTTCATTGAATCTCGGTCGTGGTAATACACATGTTCACGCCAAAGATGTAGAGTTAATAATGATAGTACCACTTTCTTGTGGCACTGCCGCTTAGGTCATATTGGCGTAAGATGCATGAAGAAACTCCATGTCGATGGATGTTTGGAGTCACTTGATTTTGAATCGCTTGACACATGCGAGCCATGCCTCATGGGCAGGATGACTAAGACCCCGTTTTCAGGTACAATGAAACGGGCAAGTGACTTGTTGGAAATCATACATGCTGATGCGTGTGATCCAATGAGAATTGAAGCATGCGTGGATATCGCTATTTTCTCATCTTCACTGACGATTTGAGTAGATATAGGTATATTTACTTAATGAAGCACAAGTCTGAAACGTTTGAAAAGTTCAAGCAATTTCAGAGTGAAGTTAAGAATCATCATAACAAGAAGATCAATGTTCCTACGATCTGATCAAAGGGGATTTTCTGAGTTATGAGTTTGGCAATCACTTAAGACATTGTGGAATTGTTTCACAGTTGAAGCCACCTGGAACACCACAGGGTAATGGTGTGTCCGGACGTCGTAATCGAACCTTATGAGATATGGTGCGATCTATGATGTCTCTTACCAATCTACCGTTTTCATTTTGAGGTTATGCGTTAGAGACAGCTGCATTCACTTTAGATAGGACACCATCTAAGTCCGTTGAGACGACGTCGTATGAACATTGGTTTGGCAAGAAACCAAAGTTGTCGTTTCTTAATGTTTGGGGCTGCGATGCTTAAGGCTTCAGCCAGAGAAGCTCGAACCCAAAGCGGACAAACACATCTTCATAGGATACCCAAAGGTGACAGTTGGGTACACCTTCTATCTCAGATCCGAGGGCAAATTGTTTGTCGCTAAGAACGGGTCCTTTCTCGAGAAGGAGTTTCTCTCGAAAGAATTGGGTGGGAGGAAGATAGAATTTGATGAGGTTGTTGAACCTTTACTTCAACCAGATACTGATGCAACACAGAAAGATGTTTTCTGTGGCGCCTATGTCTGTTGAAGAGAAAGTTAATGATAGTGATCATGAAGCTTCAGATCAAGTTGCTATCGAACCTGTAGGTCGACAAGAATATGTACTACTCCTGAATGGTACCGTAATCCTGTCTTAGATATCATGTTGTTAGACAACAATGAACCTACGAGCTATGGAGAAGCGATGGTGGGCCCGTATTCCGACAAATGGTTAGAAGCCATGAAATCCGAGATAGGATCCATATATCAGAACAAAGTATGGACTTTGGTGGACTTGCCTGATGATCGGCAAGCCATTGAGATAAATGGGTCTTTAAGAAGAAGACGGACGTGGGCGGTAATGTTACCGTCTATGAAGCTTGACTTGTGGGAAAGAGTCTTTTCACAAGTTCAAGGAGTTGACTACGATGATAATTTCTCACCCGTAGCGATGCTTAAGTCCGTCGGAATCATGATAGCATTAGATGTATTTTTCGATTATGAAATCTTACAGATGGATGTCAAAACAAGTTTTCTTACCAGTTTTCGTAAGAAAAGTTGTATGTGATACAATAAAAGGTTTTGTCGATCCTAAGGATGCTAAAAGGTATGCTGGCTCCAGCAATCCTTCTATGGACTAGAGCAAGCATCTCGGAATCGGAATATATGTTTTGATGGAGTGATCAAAGGTTTTAGGTTTGTACAATGTTTGCTAGAAACTTGTATTTACAAGAAAGTGAGTGGAAGCACTACAACATTTCTGATAAATATATGTGGATGACATATTGCTGATTCAAAATAATGTAGAATTTCTGGAAAGCATAAACGGTTATTTGAAGAGTGTTTTCCAAAGGAAGACCCGGATAAAGCTGCTTACAAATTGGGCATCAAGATCTATAGAGATAGATCAAAACGCTTGATGATACTTTCAAAGAACGCACACCTTGACATGTTTCTGAAGGAGTTCAAAATAGATCAGTCAAAGAAGGGGTTCTAACCTAAGTTGTAAGGTGTGAAGTTGAGTAAGACTCGAAGATTGACCATGGCAGAAGAAAGAGGAAGGACGAAGGTCGTCCCCTATGCTTTTGTCATAGGCTCTATACGGTATGCCGTGCTGAAGTACCGCACCTGATGTGTGCCTTGCTACATGTCTGGCAAGAGGGTACAAAGGTGATCTAGGAGTAGATCACCGGGTAGCGGTCAAAGATTATCCTTAGAGGAATAAGGAAATGTTTCTCGGTTATGGAGGTGATAAAGAGTTCGACGTAAAGAGTTACATCGATGCAAGCTTAACACCTATCCGGATAGCTCTGAGTAGAGATACCGGATACGTATAATGAAGCAATGATTTGGAATAGCTCCAAGTGGAACGTGGTAGCAGCATTGTCACATCCCTGGTCCTGTTATGCACTAGGCTAGACCTCATGTGAGCATCATGTTTAAATTCAAATGAAATTGAATTGAGGAATTTTCAAAGCCTCAGAAGACCTCTAAAAATAACCAACAATTAAATCTTCTCAAATGTGTCCAAGAAAATGTTCCTGTTATTCCATGGAAATATTGGTAAGAGGTAAAATTTAAACCAATATTTTGGGAGTCACAGAGATAATTATTTTGGCCATTTGAATTAATCCAATAACTATTTGCTTTGGATTTATATTTAATATATATTAAATATGACTCCAATAATTCTGGAAGTTTGTGAGTGGTTTTGTATATATTTTAGCAAGCCACATAAAAATCTACATAATTTATTTAAATGATTTAGTTGCTAAACTAAATCAAAACAAACTACAAAAATAGAAAACAGTAAATAAAAAAGAGAGAAGGAACTACCTGGCGCTCACCTGTGCTGGCCCAGCCCCCCCTGCCAGTCCACTTGGCGGCCCAGCCCACCAGGGGCACCGCTGTCTTCAACCTCTGCCTACTGGCAGAGGCGTGTCGACGCGCCCGTGCCCGGGCCTCCACCTCCTGCTTCGCCGTGGCAGCCTCCCCGACTTCCTCGCGACGCCACGGAGACGCCCTGGAACCCCCTCGACCTCTCGCATCGCCTCTCCCCTTCTCCGTCCCTCTCGCACACAACCGGCCGAGCGCCACCGTCGCTGACCCTCGCTGCCCTCGCGGCCACCGCCACCCCCTCTCCTCCCCGACGCGCTCCCGAGCTCCGCAGTGCCTCCCTCGACCTCTCCGTCGGCTCACGCGACCGGAGAAGCCCCGAAGCGCCATCCCGACGCTTTTCCCCTCCTCGGCCACCGAGGACCGCCGCCGTCGATTCGCCGCCGCCGCCGCCTCCCCGAGCTTGCCGTCTGCTCCAACCGACTCCCCGTGAGCTCCTCTTCCTCCTCCCCCTTCCCGTTCTCACTCTCGAGCACCACAGCAACTGCATCGAGTTCGGCCGAAACCCGCCGCCGCCTGTGACCGCCGCCGATGTGCCTCCGGCCACCTAGTGGCCTGGCTGTTGTGCTCAGCTTTCTCCCCGCGCTGTGTAGAGCATGTAGGTGCCCCGCACGAGTCTCCCCGGCCACCGTAGCGTCAACCCCGAGCTCGCCCGAGCTCCGGCAACCGCCACGGTCGACGCCGGTGACGACTCCGGCCATCTTAGGCCCAGCCGCTGCCACTACTCGACGCGGACGAGCGCCCGCGTCATGTAGACGCTCTCCGCCGGCCATTTGGTCGCCGGAGGAGGAAACCCGCACCCCTCCGCCGTCTCTGGCTCCGCCGGCGACGAGCCGCGGGTCAACTCCGGCGAGTTGACCCGGGTTTGACCCCGTTGACTACTGACCATGTGGGCCCAGTTGGACGCCCCTGCCTCAATGACAGGTGGGGCCCAGCCCTGTTAGTTAATTAGGATTAGTACTAATTAAATTAGTTAAACTAATTACCCCTGCTGACACTGACAGTGGGCCCCGTGGCTATTAACCTGATTAGTTAGAGTTAATTAACTCTGTTAGTCACCTAAGTCACTGACCAGTGGGCCCCACTGGTCAGGTTTGACCCGGACCAGCCCCTGTTGACCTGCTGACGTCATGCCAACGTCATGCTGACGCAATAAGTATTTTCTGGATTTAAAAATAATTCTGAAAATTCCAGAAAATGCCTAAAACTTCTAAAAATCATAGAAATTCAACCGTAACTCCAAATTAAATAATTTATATATGAAAAATTATCAGAAAAATTCAAGGAATCCATCTGTACCATTTACATGCATGTTAGAACAACTTGTCACCACTGTTTAGGGCAAATGAAGTGAATGACATTTAAATAACCACATATGGAGTTTGAATTTGAATCTTATATTCAAACCAACTTCATTTAATCTGTTGCTAGTTGCATTAGCTCAAAACACATTCATATTGCCTGTCATGAGCATGCATCATATTGTGCATTGCATTGATTGTGTCTTTCCTCAGTTGCCGGTGATTGCCCCCTTTCGATAGACGTGATACCGATGATGTGATCGTTGACACTGATGAAGACTCAATGTTATCTTCAGAAGTGCCAGGCAAGCAAAACCCCCTTGTTCATTCCGATAAAATCCCACTCTCTCGCTTCTGCTCTCTTTTACTGCATTAGGACAAGAACGACATATTTGATACTTGCTGCGGTAGCTGAACCCCTTTATCCTTTGCATGACCTGTCATTGCCACAGTAAATAGATGAAACCCACTAGCATGAGTAGGAGTTGTTTGAGCCCTGATGTGCCTACTCATTCATGCTTGTTGTCATGCCTGCTACTGCTTAGAGTTGAGTCAGGTCTGATTCATCGGGGATGAATCAGAGGCGTGTGAACATGTCCTACTATGGGTGAACTAAGTGTGTGAACACGATTTGGTAAAGGTAACGGTGAGAGGCCATGTAGGAGTACATGGTGGGTTGTCTCATTGCAGCCGTCCTCAGGAACTGAGTTCTATGTTTGTGATCCTTGATCAGTTACTACCACACATTGGGCTCCGGGCGCTCCAAGCTCTCTCGACTTATTAATCAACATGACCTCTGTCCAAGAGTTGCAACTAGTTTCTGGTGTTTGTAGGTAGTGTTAGTAGTCTACCAAGTGGCACCCGGTACAGGTGGGCTTGGGACAGACTAGGCACAGTGGCCCGGTGTACCAAGTGGCACCCGGTTGGTGGGCTTGGGAACCCTGTTCACATCGTTTGGGGCCGTAAGCGACACCCCGGCCGGATCTCCTTGCGGATGGAACCCGAATAGGCGATAAACCTGGACTAGAGACTTGTTCGGTTAGTCAGGTCGTGGCCGACTCCCTCGCCCGGCTTCCGCTTGAAGGTTGCCGAGGTACAAGACGTGTACAGGGCGGTAAGTGGCGAAAGCGTGTGTGAAGAAGTACACCCCTGCAGGGTTAACATCATCTATTCGAATAGCCGGATTCCTCGGATATGGAAACTTGGACCCCATTGCATAGTTCATAGACAAGTGAAAGTGGATACCCTAAAATACGCAAGATAAGCGTGAGTGCTATGGATGGCGTTCTTGTAGGGAGACGGGAGCGGATCCATAGTGGTGTATTGATATGGTGAATATGTGGACTCGTGTGCGCCACCTCAAAAGAGTTACTTGCAGTCGTAGTTCAGGTTAGCCACCGAGTCAAAGCTGGCTTGCTGCAGTCAAACCCCTCCACCCCCTTGTTGATAATGATGCATATGTAGATAGATCTGATGTAAGTCTTGCTGGGTACATTTGTACTCACGTTTGCCTATTTTATGTTTTGCAGAGAGACTTCAGTCTCACTAGTAGTTCCGCGTGGACTTCGACGTTTAGCTTGTTACCTCAGCTACGATCTTGTGCCCTCGACAGGATCTGGTAGATAGTCAGGCTTCTCAGCCTTTTTCATTTATAGTTGTCTGTACTCAGACATGATAGCTTCCGTTTGTGCTTTGATTTGTATGCTCTGAGTGTTGGGTCATGAGACTCATGTTTGTAATATCTCGCTCCTCGGAGCCTAATGAATAAATACTTGAGTCGTAGAGTCATTTTGTGATGCCATGTTGTATTGCACATATCGAGCATATTGTGTGTATGTTATTGAAATGCTTGGTATGTGTGGGATCTGACTATCTAGTTGTTTATCTTTAGTAGCCTCTCTTACCGGGAAATGTCTCCTAGTGTTTCCACCGAGCCATGGTAGCTTGCTACTGCTCCGGAACACTTAGGCTGGCCGGCATGTGTCCTTCTTCGTTCCTGTGTCTGTCCCTTCGGGGAAATGTCACGCGATGAATACCGGAGTCCTGTTAGCCCGCTACAGCCCGGTTCACCGGAGTCCTGCTAGCCCAGTGCTATAGCCTGGATTCACTCGCTGATGACCGACACGTTCGATGCTAGGTCATGGATGCCTGTCCCTGTAAGTTTGTGCCACTTTGGGTTCACGACTAGCCATGTCAGCCCGGGCTCCTTATCATATGGATGCTAGCGACACCGTCATATACGTGTGCCAAAAGGCGCAAACGGTCCCGGGTAAAGGTAAGGCGACACCCGTGGGAATACCGTGCGTGAGGCCGCAAAGTGATATGAAGTGTTACATGCTAGATCTATGTGGCATTGAGTCGGGGTCCTGACAGCGCTGGTATCAGAGCTTGACTGCCTGTAGGATTACCAAGCCAAACTGGTCAAAGTTGAGTCTAGAAATTCTTTAGTTATGTAAGGGAATTGATTGTGGGATGGGACGTAAGGCTCTTTTTACTCCTTATACCTTATGCCGTTCTGATCTGAGTCATCTTATCTTTTCTACGGGGATTAAGAGCTAGGCTATCTCTTCTTTCTATCAGGATCACGTGTTACTAGTCCGCAGACTTATAGGATTGTTCGACTTAAGCCTCAGTTCAGCTTCTACTACCTCTGTATGTTAACTGTTGATCTCGAAACTTTGATATTGTGCTTCTGAGTGGCTATGCCACCATTTTTTGTAGCATGTCTCAAATCTTTTGAGCATTTATAGCCGTTATGCTGTCCGAGTCATCCTAGGTTTCTAAATAATTTGATGCATTTGCAAAATCCTTTCCCTCTGGTTTCGATGTTCCTTTATGCCAGCTCAATCACACTAATTGTTGAGTTGAGGTATTCTATTGCCTTGACACTTATGATGGAGATATTATTATGACCCTAGGTGTCTTAGGGGATCATCTAGTAATCTAGCTATGATTTGTGTCCCAGTGTGATGACTCTGGCTTTATCCCCGCAAGCATCCCGTGATGCCACTTAGTAGTAGGTATTCTATTCCTGGGTTTTGAACCCGAGATTCACTCTACTTACTTCATGTTGATAGTAATTGCTAGCGCCTTTAGGATATTAGTAACCTTTGCAGTAGTTCTCGAGGTCCGTGGTATATCCTTCTTCCAAATATCATGAACCACTTACGGCAAAAGTTTGTTGGATCAAAAGATCACAACAGGAGTGCTCTCTATGGGTTCTCCATTCATAATTGTGACTCTGCCAGTTCTACCTTTCCGCATGGATTGTCCGGAAGAAATATGTTGAACTCGTTCGACATGCTAATCTATGCATTCACAACTCAGAAAATCATATGTTCCTTTGAGTTGTCCCTCTTTAGTTGTTTTCTGGCCCTTGTCTATCAATTGATAGTCAGGAGTATTTGTGCATTCGTGTTATCAATGCTTATTACTCTTGTGGTCCGTCAAGCCATTCTGTCCTGAATGACTAGGAGAAGCAAACTCCAGTACCTCATCCATATTCAGGATTGGGTCAAAGAAGTTGTGCTCCGCAGATCAAGTTACAATCCAGCTTCTGGTCTGCTCTACCCTGAAGTATTACCTTCTTTATGACAGGAATTTCATGAGAATTGCACCACCTTTTGTGAATTCTTGACATAGTGATACTTCTCGCCATCCTTTCTCATTCCTCGGTTCCGTGTTGTTGCAGTCGGAGTGCCGACAAGTGAATCATGGTGTGTGAAATCAATACTCCCAGCAACCTCGTTGCTTGGTAGCTAAAGGATAATAATTTCATCCTTAGCGTGTTGGTTTTTGAATCACCATTCTAAGATTGATCGTGCTACCTAGTCCTTATCTCCTGGTGCACTCTTTGATTGATGACTAGGATTTTGTCAAGTCCTCGCTCATTTGATCATATCATCTTGCCCTGAAAAGCAAGATTGTTCTCGAGCCTAGTAACATATCGGTGGTTCGTGATTTCCGAAGATCTTCTCGGAAGTGTTACCAGGTTGTCACCTGACCACTATGTTGAGCTCGTGATCAAGTTGGTTTCTTGTGAACCACCTTCTCTCCAAGAATCGGTGTTAGATATCCCTGAGCTAGTTGGTTAAGCTAAACGACAACTTGGAGGGTTGGAAGATAAAAGCTTGCCTGACTTAGTTCGTTCCAAAGGGATATTCTTGTGTAGTGTGTATTGAAGAAAGATGATATCTTCATCGATTGGTCCCTGTGATCAGTTGCTGGACCTATTGTCTTATCAATCCTTTGATTTGAGTGTGGGCTATCGTCAAATCAAGTCAGAACCAATGATGTTCGTAATGTTGTCTTCCTCGTGGTTGATCCCTCGAGCATACACCATTATATCTTTTGGATCTGACCAATGCTATCACCGTGTTCACACGATGGTGGAAGTCCAGTGATATGGAAATTCCGATGAGTTGTTGTTGAGTTAATTGAAAACATCCTTATCTCCTCCATGATGTTGTTGAACATTAAGTTAGTGTTGGAAACTTTTGAAAGCATTTTCTTCATGCTAGCTCATGAAGTACTTGTTTGATGAAAGGAGTGACTTCCTTTGATTCACGTGCATTTTGATGTAAGTTGCCGTCGTGAATTCGAGAAAGTTTGTTTTTGCTCCTTTGGAATCATCCCAAGTCGGTCATGCACGTGCGAAGAATTCTGTGGTCTGTTAGACTGATCATCTTCATTCCATATGTATATCCTAGCACACCAAGCCACTGATTGATTTGTTCAAGGAGAAGAAGTTCCTTCTTAAGAGTATACCTTATGCAAGGATTTTGATATCCTCGTTGATGGTTCCCCACCTGAACTCGGTAGTGTTTTATTATAAGACTACCACGTGGTCATGCTTGTCTGGGACAACGTGTTCACATGTTTGTAGCAGAACCAGCTCATGTTTTGGAGCTTACTATCGTAGTTCATTTCCCGAGAATCTCGCAACGTCATCTCGTCGATTTGTGTTGCAAACTTTCGTTTTCCTTCCTAGACTCGATGGGTCTGGAATATTCTGACACCAACCAGATCTGAATCTCAGGCAGATATGATGGTTGGAACATTTCCCAAGAACTATAATATTGGTTCCTCGATAACTGGTAAGGTGGATGTCGTGGCCAACACACCCCGCCAGGAGACCTATTATTCTAGTATCTCGATTGGAGAAGTTGGCCACCTCCCCATAGGGATTTCGTAGGGTTTACTCCCTAGTTGCCCCTATGGATTTTTGTGTTCCCGAAGTCCGACCTTTTACTTGATGTTTTAGATATCAAACCATATCTATGAATGGGTTACACTAGCACATCAAGGAGAACATTAGAAGCAGAGTGCTAAATGTCTCTCGGTCGATCATCCAGATTTTATTTCCTTGGCCCCGCCAAGGGTGAAATCTGAGAAGGTGTTATCCTCCTTTGCATCTGCATCCTCCATCACCATTCATCATGGTAGTAAGTTGTGTTACCGGACCCTTGACACAGATGTTGGTAAAACCCTGATGAATATGGAAATGCTCAAGTTCTTGAGAGCACGCACAAGCGCTACGTGTTATCATCGGCACTAGCTGGGTTTGCTCTCAGTTCCCTCGGCAATGCTATGATCTATTCAACAGTGAATTCACTCTCTATTGTTGGGTTCTTCCCCAGTTACCAGAATCATTCCATCATTTGCATTTTGTTCCCAGCTTGCACCGCCAATGTGCCATTCTACCATGGGTCTCTTCCATCTCCGGTGATAAGCAAATTCATCCATTACGTTGTCTTCAACAAGGTAATCCACATCATCCAAGTCCAAGTATGCCATTCTACCGACCCCGCCAATCGATTGCTGTGATTTGCCTTAGGCTGATATAGAGAGTCTCAATGATCTCTATATCAAAGGTAATTCTTTTTGCCACTTAAGATAATAATCTACGAATCACCCTTCTCCAGGATGTTTCGTCGTGGTATCATGGCAATTCAACTCCTCGCTACGTTGACAATCGTTTACCACCTTCTTAGGTGTGGAATTGTTGTCTACCTAGTGAACCCTCATCATCTGTTCCACTCCATCCCTCTAGAGGTGTGCTTCGTCTCTCAGCTCGAGAGATGTTGCTACATCTCATTCCGAGAGTTAATCCTGAGTTGTTCGACCTTCGAGAAGAACAATTCTTTTAGGGTCTTTCCTTTCCTCTCGTTGTCATGATAACTGGAGTTCTCAGAACAAGATGTCGAGACAAAGATGGTGATCGAAACAACGTTCCTATGAAGTGCAACCTGGATCGTGAAGATTGTGCTAGTTTGCGTTCCCCCTTCACCTTACCCTAAGCTTGAATCTCGGGACGAGATTTTTGTTTAGTGGGGGTGAGTTGTCACATCCCTGGTCCTGTTATGCACTAGGCTAGACCTCATGTGAGCATCATGTTTAAATTCAAATGAAATTGAATTGAGGAATTTTCAAAGCCTCAGAAGACCTCTAAAAATAACCAACAATTAAATCTTCTCAAATGTGTCCAAGAAAATGTTCCTGTTATTCCATGGAAATATTGGTAAGAGGTAAAATTTAAACCAATATTTTGGGAGTCACAGAGATAATTATTTTGGCCATTTGAATTAATCCAATAACTATTTGCTTTGGATTTATATTTAATATATATTAAATATGACTCCAATAATTCTGGAAGTTTGTGAGTGGTTTTGTATATATTTTAGCAAGCCACATAAAAATCTACAGAATTTATTTAAATGATTTAGTTGCTAAACTAAATCAAAACAAACTACAAAAATAGAAAACAGTAAATAAAAAAGAGAGAAGGAACTACCTGGCGCTCACATGTGCTGGCCCAGCCCCCCCTGCCAGTCCACTTGGCGGCCCAGCCCACCAGGGGCACCGCTGTCTTCAACCTCTGCCTACTGGCAGAGGTGTGTCGACGCGCCCGTGCCCGGGCCTCCACCTCTTACTTCGCCGTGGCAGCCTCCCCGACTTCCTCGCGACGCCACGGAGACGCCCTGGAACCCCCTCGACCTCTCGCATCGCCTCTCCCCTTCTCCGTCCCTCTCGCACACAACCGGCCGAGCGCCACCGTCGCTGACCCTCGCTGCCCTCGCGGCCACCGCCACCCCCTCTCCTCCCCGACGCGCTCCCGAGCTCCGCAGTGCCTCCCTCGACCTCTCCGTCGGCTCACGCGACCGGAGAAGCCCCGAAGCACCGTCCCGACGCTTTTCCCCTCCTCGGCCACCGAGGACCGCCGCCGTCGATTCGCCGCCGCCGCCGCCTCCCCGAGCTTGCCGTCTGCTCCAACCGACTCCCCGTGAGCTCCTCTTCCTCCTCCCCCTTCCCGTTCTCACTCTCGAGCACCACAGCAACTGCACCGAGTTCGGCCGAAACCCGCCGCCGCCTGTGACCGCCGCCGACGTGCCTCCGGCCACCTAGTGGCCCGGCTGTTGTGCTCAGCTTTCTCCCCGCGCTGCGTAGAGCATGTAGGTGCCCCGCACGAGTCTCCCCGGCCACCGTAGCGTCAACCCCGAGCTCGCCCGAGCTCCGGCAACCGCCACGGTCGACGCCGGTGACGACTCCGGCCATCTTAGGCCCAGCCGCTGCCACTACTCGACGCGGACGAGCGCCCGCGTCACGTAGACGCTCTCCGCCGGCCATTTGGTCGCCGGAGGAGGAAACCCGCACCCCTCCGCCGTCTCTGGCTCCGCCGGCGACGAGCCGCGGGTCAACTCCGGCGAGTTGACCCGGGTTTGACCCCGTTGACTACTGACCATGTGGGCCCAGTTGGACGCCCCTGCCTCAATGACAGGTGGGGCCCAGCCCTGTTAGTTAATTAGGATTAGTACTAATTAAATTAGTTAAACTAATTACCCCTGCTGACACTGACAGTGGGCCCCGTGGCTATTAACCTGATTAGTTAGAGTTAATTAACTCTGTTAGTCACCTAAGTCACTGACCAGTGGGCCCCACTGGTCAGGTTTGACCCGGACCAGCCCCTGTTGACCTGCTGACGTCATGCCAACGTCATGCTGACGCAATAAGTATTTTCTGGATTTAAAAATAATTCTGAAAATTCCAGAAAATGCCTAAAACTTCTAAAAATCATAGAAATTCAACCGTAACTCCAAATTAAATAATTTATATATGAAAAATTATCAGAAAAATTCAAGGAATCCATCTGTACCATTTACATGCACGTTAGAACAACTTATCACCACTGTTTAGGGCAAATGAAGTGAATGACATTTAAATAACCACATATGGAGTTTGAATTTGAATCTTATATTCAAACCAACTTCATTTAATCTGTTGCTAGTTGCATTAGCTCAAAACACATTCATATTGCCATGTCATGAGCATGCATCATATTGTGCATTGCATTGATTGTGTCTTTCCTCAGTTGCCGGTGATTGCCCCCTTTCGATAGACGTGATACCGATGATGTGATCGTTGACACTGATGAAGACTCAATGTTATCTTCAGAAGTGCCAGGCAAGCAAAACCCCCTTGTTCATTCCAATAAAATCCCACTCTCTCGCTCCTGCTCTCTTTTACTGCATTAGGACAACAACGACATATTTGATACTTGCTGCGGTAGCTGAACCCCTTTATCCTTTGCATGACCTGTCATTGCCACAGTAAATAGATGAAACCCACTAGCATGAGTAGGAGTTGTTTGAGCCCTGATGTGCCTACTCATTCATGCTTGTTGTCATGCCTGCTACTGCTTAGAGTTGAGTCAGGTCTGATTCATCGGGGATGAATCAGAGGCGTGTGAACATGTCCTACTATGGGTGAACTAAGTGTGTGAACACGATTTGGTAAAGGTAGCGGTGAGAGGCCATGTAGGAGTACATGGTGGGTTGTCACATTGCAGTCGTCCTCAGGAACTGAGTTCTATGTTTGTGATCCTTGATCAGTTACTACCACACATTGGGCTCCGGGCGCTCCAAGCTCTCTCGACTTATTAATCAACATGATCTCTGTCCAGGAGTTGCAACTAGTTTCTGGTGTTTGTAGGTAGTGTTAGTAGTCTACCAAGTGGCACCCGGTACAGGTGGGCTTGGGACAGACTAGGCACAGTGGCCCGGTGTACCAAGTGGCACCCGGTTGGTGGGCTTGGGAACCCTGTTCACATCGTTTGGGGCCGTAAGCGACACCCCGGCCGGATCTCCTTGCGGATGGAACCCGAATAGGCGATAAACCTGGACTAGAGACTTGTTCGGTTAGTCAGGTCGTGGCCGACTCCCTCGCCCGGCTTCCGCTTGAAGGTTGCCGAGGTACAAGACGTGTACAGGGCGGTAAGTGGCGAAAGCATGTGTGAAGAAGTACACCCCTGCAGGGTTAACATCATCTATTCGAATAGCCGGATTCCTCGGATATGGAAACTTGGACCCCATTGCATAGTTCATAGACAAGTGAAAGTGGATACCCTAAAATACGCAAGATAAGCGTGAGTGCTATGGATGGCGTTCTCGTAGGGAGACGGGAGCGGATCCATAGTGGTGTATTGATATGGTGAATATGTGGACTCGTGTGCGCCACCTCAAAAGAGTTACTTGCAGTCGTAGTTCAGGTTAGCCACCGAGTCAAAGCTGGCTTGCTGCAGTCAAACCCCTCCACCCCCTTGTTGATAATGATGCATATGTAGATAGATCTGATGTAAGTCTTGCTGGGTACATTTGTACTCACGTTTGCCTATTTTATGTTTTGCAGAGAGACTTCAGTCTCACTAGTAGTTCCGCGTGGACTTCGACGTTTAGGTTGTTACCTGAGCTATGATCTTGTGCCCTCGACAGGATCTGGTAGATAGTCAGGCTTCTCAGCCTTTTTCATTTATACTTGTCTGTACTCAGACATGATAGCTTCCGTTTGTGCTTTGATTTGTATGCTCTGAGTGTTGGGTCATGAGACTCATGTTTGTAATGTCTCGCTCCTCGAAGCCTAATGAATAACTACTTGAGTCGTAAAGTCATTTTGTGATGCCATGTTGTATTGCACATATCGAGCATATTGTGTGTATGTTATTGAAATGCTTGGTATGTGTGGGATCTGACTATCTAGTTGTTTATCTTTAGTAGCCTCTCTTACCAGGAAATGTCTCCTAGTGTTTCCACCGAGCCATGGTAGCTTGCTACTGCTCCGGAACACTTAGGCTGGCCGGCATGTGTCCTTCTTCGTTCCTGTGTCTGTCCCTTCGGGGAAATGTCACGCGATGAATACCGGAGTCCTGTTAGCCCGCTACAGCCCGGTTCACCGGAGTCCTGCTAGCCCAGTGCTACAGCCTGGATTCACTCGCTGATGACCGACACGTTCGATGCTGGGTCATGGATGCCTGTCCCTGTAAGTTTGTGCCACTTTGGGTTCACGACTAGCCATGTCAGCCTGGGCTCCTTATCATATGGATGCTAGCGACACCGTCATATACGTGTGCCAAAAGGCGCAAACGGTCCCGGGTAAAGGTAAGGCGACACCCGTGGGAATACCGTGCGTGAGGCTGCAAAGTGATATGAAGTGTTACATGCTAGATCTATGTGGCATTGAGTCGGGGTCCTGACAAGCATCTACGATATAAAGTTTTGCGAAATACATAGGGATCTGAATATGGCAAGACCCGTTGACTACAACCTCTCTCACAAGCATAACATGATCAAACCCAGAACTCTTTGAGTGTTTATCACATAGTGATGTGAACTAGATCATTGAGTCTAGTAGACTCTTGGATGTTGGTCACTTGGCGATGTGACCTGTGAGTGTTAATCACATGGCGATGTGAACTAGATTATTGACTCTAGTGCAAGTGGGAGACTGTTGGAAATATGCCCTAGAGGCAATAACAAATTAGTTGTTATTACATTTCATTGTTCATGATAATCGTTTATTATCCATGCTAGAATTGTATTGATAGGAAACTCAGATACATGTGTGGATACATAGACAACACCATGTCCCTAGTAAGCCTCTAGTTGACTAGCTCGTTGATCGATAGATGGTTACGGTTTCCTAACCATGGACATTGGATGTTGTTGATAACGGGATCACATCATTAGGAGAATGATGTGATGGACAAGACCCAATCCTAAGCCTAGCACAAGATCGTGTAGTTCGTATGCTAAAGCTTTTCTAATGTCAAGTATCATTTCCTTAGACCATGAGATTGTGCAACTCCCGGATACCGTAGGAGTGCTTTGGGTGTGCCAAACGTCACAACGTAACCGGGTGGCTATAAAGGTACACTACAGGTATCTCCGAAAGTATCTATTGGGTTGGCACGAATCGAGACTGGGATTTGTCACTCCGTGTAAACGGAGAGGTATCTCTGGGCCCACTCGGTAGGACATCATCATAATGTGCACAATGTGACCAAGGAGTTGATCATGGGATGATGTGTTATGGAACGAGTAAAGAGACTTGCCGGTAACGAGATTGAACAAGGTATCAGGATACCGACGATCGAATCTCGGGCAAGTATCATACCGATAGACAAAGGGGATTGAATACGGGATTGATTGAATCCTCGACATCGTGGTTCATCCGATGAGATCATCGTGGAGCATGTGGGAGACAACATGGGTATCCAGATCCCGCTGTTGGTTATTGACCGGAGAGTTGTCTCGGTCATGTCTGCATGACTCGCGAACCCGTAGGGTCTACACACTTAAGGTTCGATGACACTAGGGTTATAGGGAAAGTATGTACGCAGTTACCGAATGTTGTTCGGAGTCCCGGATGAGATCCCGGACGTCACGAGGAGTTCCGGAATGGTCCTGAGGTAAAGAATGATATATAGGAAGTATGGTTTTGGCCACCGGAAGTGTTCCGGGCATCACCGGTAGTGTACCGGGACCACCGGAGGGGTCCGGGGGGCCACCAGGTGGGGCCACCAGCCCCGGAGGCATACATGGGCCAATAGTGGGAAGGTACCAGCCCCTAGGTGGGCTGGGGCGCCTCCCCACCAAGGCCCATGCGCCTCAAGAGGAGAGGGGGCAAACCCTAGCCGCAGATGGGCCCTAAGGCCCACCCTAGGTGCGCCCCCCTCTCTCCCCCCCTTGGCCGCCTCCCAGATGGGATCTGGGGGCTGCCGCCGCCCCTAGGGAGGGAACCCTAGGTGGGGGCACAGCCCCTCCCCTCCCCCTATATATATTTGAGGTATGGGGCTGCCCAAGATGTGTGATTTAATCTCCCTGTTGGCGCAGCCCTACCCCTCTTCCTCCTCGTCTCTCGTAGTGCTTGGCGAAGCCCTGCTGGAGTCCCGCGCTCCTCCACCACCACCACGCCGTCATGCTACTGCTGGATGGAGTCTTCCCCAACCTCTCCTTCTCCCCTTGCTGAATCAAGGCGTAGGAGACGTCACCGGGCTGTACGTGTGTTGAACACGGAGGTGCCGTCCGTTCGGCACTAGGATCATCGGTGATTTGGATCACGACGAGTATGACTCCATCAACCCCGTTCACTTGAATGTTTCCGCTTAGCGATCTACAAGGGTATGTAGATGCACTCTCCTTCCCTCGTTGCTAGACTTCTCCATAGATTGATCTTGGTGATGCATGGAAAATTTTGAATTTCTGCTACGTTCCCCAACAAAGTCCTCCCCCTCTCTTGTGGAGATCTATTCGATGTAATCTTCTTTTTGTGGTGTGTTTGTTGATACCGATGAATTGTGCGTTTATGATCAAGATTATCTATGAACAATATTTGAATCTTCTCTGAATTCTTTTATGTATGATTGGTTATCTTTGCAAGTCTCTTAGAATTATTAGTTTGGTTTGGCCTACTAGATTGATCTTTCTTGCAATGGGAGAAGTGCTTAGCTTTGGGTTCAATCTTGCGGTGTCCTTTCCCGGTGACAGTAAGGGCAGCAAGGCACATATTGTATTGTTGCCATCGAGGATAACAAGATGGGGTTTCTATCATATTGCATGAATTTATCCCTCTACATCATGTCATCTTGCTTAAGGCGTTACTCTGTTTCCATGAACTTAATACTCTAGATGCATGCTGGATAGCGATCGATGAGTGGAGTAATAGTAGTAGATGTAGGCAGGAGTCGGTCTATTTGTCTCCGACGTGCTGCCTATATACATGATCATATCTAGATACTCTCATAACTATGCTCAATTCTGTCAATTGCTCAACAGTAATTCGTTCACCCACCCTAAAATACTTATGCTCTTGAGAGAAGCCACTAGTGAAACCTATGGCCCCTCGGTCTATCTTCATCATATTAATCTTCCAATACCTATTTATTTACTTTACTTTGCTTTTATTTTACTTTGCATCTTTATCACAAAATTACCAAAAATATTACCTTATCATATCTATCAGATCTCACTCTCGTGAGTGACCGAGAAGGGATTGACAACCCCTTATCGCGTTGGTTGTGAGAAGTTATTTGTTTTGTGCAGGTACGAGGGACTCACGCGTAGCCTCCTACTGGATTGATACCTTGGTTCTCAAAAACTTAGGGAAATACTTACGCTACTTTGCTGCATCACCCTTTCCTCTTCAAGGAAATCCAACGCAGTGCTCAAGAGGTAGCATGGGCCAGCCAACTGTCTTCGCCCGTGCAACACTGGGTCATAAGGCTTGTTAGGGCTGCCATTGTCCTCGGTTTTTCCTGGCCGAGGTGTCTGGCGAGCCATTCATCTCGGACACTGTGTTTGAAAGCCGCTAAGGCTTCGGCATCCGGGCAGTCGACAATTTGATTCTTCTTAGTGAGGAATCTGTTCTAGAGCTTTTGGGCTGACTCTCCGGGCTGTTGAATTATATGACTTAAATCGTCTGCATCCGGAGGTCGGACATAGGTCCCTTGAAAATTAGCCCTAAAAGCATCTTCGAGCTCTTCCCAACTTCCAATTGAGTTTTCGGGGAGGCTCTTCAGCCAGTGCCGAGCTGGTATTTTCAACTTGAGGGGTAAGTATTTGATGGCATGGAGATCATCTCCGCATGCCATGTGGATATGAAGGATAAAGTCCTCAATCCAGACCCCAGGGTCTGTCGTTCCGTCATATGCCTCTATGTTCACGGGTTTGAATCCTTCAGGAAATTCGTGATCCAGAACCTCATCGGTGAAGCATAGGGGGTGCGCGGCACCCCTGTATTTGGATGTGTCATGGCATTTTGACGGTTGTAGTGTTCGGTTTTGATTCTGTGTCGGAGCGCGCTTCCTAGATCTATAGATGGACCTGGTCATACCGGCTTTTTGGTGCAAGTCCTCGTGTAAATCATGCGCTGACTTATGTGCGATATCGTTAGCCCCCCTATCGCGGCCACGAGGTGGTCGATCCGGCTGATCGGCCATTTTATTTTTCGGTTGTATAGGCTCTAAAGCCTCGTCATCGAATTCGGGCAGCAACTTGCGCTTTGGATAGCTCTTTGTGTGGCGGCTTGGTACGTCTCCAACGTAACTATAATTTTTGATTGCTCCATGTTATATTATCTACTGTTTTGGACATTATTGGGCTTTATTATCCACTTTTATTTTATTTTTGGGACTAACCTATTAATCGGAGGCCCATCCCAGAATTGATGTTTTGTGCCTATTTTAGGGTTTTGAAGAAAAGGAATATCAAACGGAGTCCAAAAGGAATGAAACCTCTGGGAACGTGATTTTCGGAACAAACATGATCAAGGAGACTTGGACCCTGCGTCAAGAAAAAAAGGAGGAGGCCACGAGGTAGGGGGCGCGCCTACCCCCCCCCCCCCTGGCGCGCCCTCCACCCTCATGGGCCCCCTGTTGCTCCATTGACGTACTCCTTCCTCCTATATATACCTACGTACCCCCAAACGATCAGATGCGGAGCCAAAAACCTAATTCCACCGCCGCAACTTTTTGTATCCACGAGATCCCATCTTGGGTCCTGTTCGGGAGCTCCACCGGAGGGGGCATCCATCATGGAGGGCTTCTACATCAACACCATAGCCTCTCCGATGAAGTCTGAGTAGTTTACCTCAGACCTTCGGGTCCATAGTTATTAGCTAGATGGCTTCTTCTCTCTTTTTGGATCTCAATACAAAGTTCTCCCCCTCTCTTGTGGAGATCTATTCGATGTAATCTTATTTTTGCGGTGTGTTTGTTGAGACCGATGAATTGTGGGTTTATGATCAAGATTATCTATGAACAATATTTGAATCTTCTCTGAATTCTTTTATGTATGACTGGTTATCTTTGCAAGTCTCTTAGAATTATCAGTTTGGTTTGGCCTACTAGATTGATCTTTCTTGCAATGGGAGAAGTGCTTAGCTATGGGTTCAATCTTGCGGTGTCCTTTCCCGGTGACAGTAACGGCAGCAAGGCACGTATTGTATTGTTGCCATCAAGGATAACAAGATGGGGTTTCTATCATATTGCATGAATTTATCCCTCTACATCATGTCATCTTGCTTAAGGCGTTACTCTGTTTCCATGAACTTAATACTCTAGATGCATGCTAGATAGCGATCGATGATTGGAGTAATAGTAGTAGATGTTGGTAGGAGTCGGTCTATTTGTCTCGGACGTGATGCCTATATACATGATCATATCTAGATACTCTCATAACTATGCTCAATTCTGTCAATTGCTCAACAGTAATTCGTTCACCCACCCTAAAATACTTATGCTCTTGAGAGAAGCCACTAGTGAAACCTATGGCCCCCCGGTCTATCTTCATCATATTAATCTTCCAATACCTATTTATTTACTTTATTTACTTTTATTTTACTTTGCATCTTTATCACAAAAATACCAAAAAAATTATCTTATCATATCTATCAGGTCTCACTCTCGTAAGTGACCGCGAAGGGATTGACAAACCCTTATCCCGTTGGTTGCGAGGAGCTATTTGTTTTGTGCAGGTACGTGGGACTCGTGCGTAGCCTCCTATTGGATTGATACCTTGGTTCTCAAAAACTAAGGGAAATACTTACGCTACTTTGCTGCATCACCCTTTCCTCTTCAAGGAAATCCAACGCAGTGCTCAAGAGGTAGCAAGAAGATTTCTGGCGCCGTTGCCGGGGAATCTACACAAAAGTCAACATACCAAGTACCCATCACATACCCTTATCTCTCGCATTATATTATTTGTCATTTGCCTGTCGTTTTTCTCTCCCCCACTTCACCCTTGCCGTTTTATTCGCCCTCTCTCACTCTATCCTCCCTCTCTTTCTCTATTTGCCTCTTTTTGCCCGCTTGCTTTTTGTTTGCTTGTGTGTTGGACTGCTTGCTTGTCATGATGGCTCAAGATAACACTAAATTGTGTGACTTTGCCAATACCAACAACAATGATTTTATTAGCACTCCGATTGCTCCCCTTACCGATGTTGAATCTTGTGAAATTAATGCCGCTTTGCTGAATCTTGTCATGAAAGATCCGTTTTCCGGCCTTCCTAGCGAAGATGCCGCTACCCATCTAAATAGCTTCGTTGATTTGTGTGATATGCAAAAGAAGAAAGATGTAGACAATGATATTGTTAAATTGAAGCTATTTCCTTTTTCGCTTAGAGATCGTGCTAAGGCTTGGTTTTCATCTTTGCCTAAAAATAGTATTGATTCTTGGAACAAGTGCAAAGATGCTTTTATCTCTAAGTATTTTGCTCCCGCTAAGATCATCTCCCTTAGAAACGATATTATGAATTTTAAGCAACTTGATCATGAACATGTTGCACAAGCTTGGGAGAGGATGAAATTAATGATACGTAATTGCCCTACTCATGGTTTGAATTTGTGGATGATTATTCAAAAAATTTATGCCAGATTGAATTTTGCTTCTAGAAATCTTTTAGATTCGGTCGCGGGAGGCACTTTTATGGAAATCACATTAGGAGAAACTACTAAACTCCTAGATAATATTATGGTTAATTATTCTCAATGGCATACTAAAAGATCTTCTAATAAAAAAGTGCATGCGATAGAAGAAATTAATGTTTTGAGTGGAAAGATGGATGAACTTATGAAATTATTTGCTAATAAAAGTGTTTCTTCTGATATGCCTTTGTCTACTTTGATTGAGAATAATAATGAATCTTTGGATGTGAATTTTGTTGGTAGGAATAATTTTGGTAACAACGCGTATAGAGGAAACTTTAATCCTAGGTCTTATCTATACATCTATCTATCTATATCTATACATCTATCTATCTATACATCTATATCTATACATCTATACATATACTAATTCTAGACTTCCTAGAAATTCCCATGTTAATTAGAATTTATGAGTCATTAATCTGGTGGGACCGAGTTATTATGGTCTAGATTAAACCATATAACGTGGGCTGAAATTTTAGTCAATTCGGCTGAAAAGATTGCCCGGAAGACTCATCACGGTTGTAGATGTAGAGTCCTTGCCTTTCATGGCTGTAGGATTAGAAACCAAGGAGAGAGATATACGCTTAAAAAAGAAGCGGAAAGAGATAAGCCTCAGAATTCTTTCACAGTTGTGAAACAGAAGCCACCTCCCCTAATATACAGCTAACTTCATCGTCTCTTCCTCTCACAGCTAGAAAAGAAAACAACTCAATCTTTCTACATGAACCCTCTATGGTCCCTATCCGTCCCCAGTTGCGAGTTGCGACTATACGGCCTCCCATGCAGGACTACATGCTCGCCTCTCCCAAACTGACCTAGCGCGGCAACATGATATCGGTGCCGGAGGCTGTAAGGCAGAGGCCACTAGATCAATTCCTTTCTAGATAGCTTTGCGATAGCTTGGAAAAACAGTTTGGTCGATACTTTTATCTGGCAGCAAAACACGCCAGTGCCGATGTACATGACGAATAGATGGCGGGTTGTGCGCCGGCGTTGGCCTGGGGCGCCCAGTGGGAAAAGACGCTAGCCTCGGCATGAGGCCTTCTCGAGCTGCAAGTAGCCAAGCAAATTTAAGGTACAATTTTTATTTCTCATGCTTTATTGCTTTATGTTGGCTCAGGCCCTGATCACATGTCACACATCGCTCCTTGATGAGTACTCTTTGTTGGCTGAACATCGTATGTACTCTGCCTACTTTCTACTTTCTGGCTAGACGCGCAGGTGCACAAACCAGGCTTGATTAACACTCACGGGAGATAAGCACGTCCAAGGAAGCACGCAGACATGGAGGTGGATTGATTCTGGAGCACGCATGAGCTAGCTTGCACAGCCTTGGTGCTGATCGAAGTAGCACCGACTGAAGCCACAAAACTCACCGTGTAACACAATACGACAAGACAATACGAGGTCACGTGAGTTATGGCTACATCCACGTGTCATGCGTGTTGATTTCTTTCTATAGATCAGGTACAGTTGATTACAGAGGAGCCATCATACAGGTATACATAGAACATAGTCTACCTATTAACTTGACCGACTCAGCCAAGGCAAGAATCCTTGCCGGATAAGATGGCCTGATCGTACTTAAATGTAACACTTTATGTCATCTCCATTGTCATGTCTAATTTGCTAACTGCGTGTATGAGATATATACCTATAATATGGTATTAAACAAATTAGATACACTTACAGGAATGATGTGGTTCTGTTGTAATTTATTTGTAGTGTCAGGATTTCTTTCAGAGGCTTTTTAAGTAGTGTTCCATCATTACATATTAGAACATAATTTTGTTTCTTTTATGGTGCTTGATTTCTTTGTGTACAAAGAGCAGGAAGCGGACACATTTTTTATATTGTACCTAATATGACCTCAATAAAGTGTTTCTTGACTTTGTACCTTATCTACATTGTTTTTTTGTATATTAGTTGTGTGCAAGACCTTTTGTACAGATAGAAATCAAAATCGGCAAACTATGTCACATGTTCATGTGTTAGGTTTCGCAAACTATAAGTTTGAACAGAAGCATCAACCCAATAATCTAGTGCTTAATTTTTTTTCTTACCGAACAACTTTTGGTCATTCTAATTATAGATTCTTTTTTTCTGCGAGGAATTGCAGGTTTTCGTGTCATCTCTGTTTGGGTAAAGGGGGAAGAGTACTACATGTAAAATCGTCGAATATGAGGTTGATCTATTTTGCTTGAAGAATTATGCATTTCTTATAATTCGTTGATCTGATAATACAATTATATAATATAGTCTTTTAAATATAGTATCTATTATTAACTGACTTTGACTAGCTTGCTTCGTTGTATCTAATTAGGATAGTGTTGAAGGCAAGGCTAGCGTTGGAGATTTTGATTTCGCGTAAATGTAGTTGTTCTCCTCTACATGATTTGTACTTCTAGACGAAATTCTATGGTAGAATATTCACACTTATATGCTTATTTATTAATTATATTTTTGTTTCCAAAAACTAGAGAATTGTTTGCACATTACTTAATGTGCAAACTTTTGGCATAAACTAGAGAACTGTTTGTACATTACTCCATGACCACACATTTCCATTGTGGTTGTTTTTTAATACAAGTAGTATAGATTTAGCTACTCGGCTCGAATCTATTTCTATTTCAAATAATTAGATTTTATGTCACTTTGATAACCAAATTTATCATGCAAATCTACGAGTTTATGATTTTTTATCAAATATCTACAATTATATTCCTCTATACATGTTTGATTGAACATGGAGTCAATAACCATCTCAGCTATTAGTAAGACCAACGGGATTAGCCTACCTTTGGAATTGTGGATTGTCATGATCCTGATTACCCAGTAGCATTTTGTGTTTTTTAGTATTTTCTGACATACTCCTCTCATACTTTGGTTGTCATTTTTTCACAACTGATTATAAAACAGCCACATCACAACACAATATAGCATAAATGAACACGATAATTCTTGAACGTTTTCTACATGAATTTTCTCACATGATTTTGAAGGATTGAAGGAATATTATTTATACATGTTATATATTGCATAATTTTGAGTAAAATTGATTTTTTAATACATATTGCATGTTCCCAAAGGAGGCAAGTATAGTTAATGTTTTCCATGAACTTTTACTAAGGTTATGTATGATGCTAGCCCGTGTAGATCCACAGGTTGACGACTAGTCCTAGTAATTCCTTAAATAATTATGGTAATTCCTACAACAATTCTTATGGAAATTTTAATAAGATACCCTCTGATTTTGAATCTAATATTAAAGAATTTATTACTTCACAAAAGAATTTCAATGCTTTGATTGAAGAAAAATTGCTTAAGATTGATGATTTGGCTAGGAACATTGATAGAATTTCTCTTGATGTTGATTCTTTAAAGCTTAGATCTATTCCTCCTAAGCATGATATCAATGAGTCTCTCAAATCCATGAGAATTTCCATTGATGAGTGCAAAGAAAGAACCGCTAGGATGCGTGCTAAGAAAGATGTCTTTATAAGAGCGTGTTCATCTAGTTCCTATGAAAATAAAGATGAAGATCTAAAAGTTATTGATGTGTCCCCTATTAAATATTTGTTTTGCAATATGAATCTTGATAATGATAGGAGTGAATATGATCCACCTTTACCTAGAAGGCGTTCCAAAAATTCGGAGTTTTTAGATCTAGATGCTAAAATTGATGAAAGTGGGAGTGAAGAAATCAAAACCCTAGATACTAATAAACCCACTATTTTGGATTTCAAGGAATTTAATTATGAAAATTGCTCTTTGATTGATTGTGTTTCCTTGTTACAATCCGTGCTAAATTCTCCTCATGCTTATAGTCAAAATAAAGCGTTTACTAAACATATCGTTGATGCCTTGATGCAATCTTATGAAGAAAAACTTGAGTTGGAAGTGTCTATCCATAGAAAACTTTATGATGAGTGGGAACCAACTACTAAAATTAAGATTAAAGATCATGAGTTCTATGCTTTGTGTGATTTGGGTGCCAGTGTTTCCACGATTCCAAAGACTTTGTGTGATTTGTTAGGTTTTCGTGATTTTGATGATTGTTCTTTAAATTTGCACCTTGCGGGTTCCACTATTAAGAAACCTATGGGAAGAATCAATGGTGTTCTTATTGTTTCAAATAGGAATTATGTGCCCATAGATTTTATTGTTCTTGACATATATTGCAATCCTTCATGTCCTATTATTCTTGGTAGACCTTTCCTTAGAACGATTGGTGCAATTATTGATATGAAGGAAGGAAATATTAGATTCCAATTTCCGTTACGGAAAGGCAGGGAACACTTTCCTAGAAAGAAAATTAAATTACCTTATGAATCTATTACGAGAGCCACTTATGGATTTCCTACCAAAGATGGCAATACCTAGATCTATCCTTGCTTTTTACGCCTAGCTAGGGGCGTTAAACAATAGCGCTTGTTGGGAGGCAACCCAATTTTATTTTTATTCCTTGATTTTTGCTGCTGTTTAGTAATAAATAATTTATCTAGCCTCTTTTTTGGTTGTGTTTTTTTGTGTTTAATTAGTGTTTGTGCCAAGTTGAACCGTTGGGAAGACTTGGGGAAAGTCTTGTTAATCTTGCTGTAAAAAAACAGAAACTTTAGCGGTCACGAGAACTACTGCCATTTTTATTTGGGAAGTGCTATTTAGTTAATTGTTTTTGAAGATGTTTAATAGATAAATCCTCACGTACAGCAATTTATTTTAGAATTTTTGGGGTTCCAGATCTCGCGCTAGCTACAGATTACTACAGATTGTTCTGTTTTTTGACAGATTCTGTTTTTCTTGTGGTGTTTGCTTATTTTGATGAATCTATGGCTAGTAAAATAGTTTATAACCCGTAGAGAAATTGGAATACAGTAGGTTTAACATCAATATAAATAAATAATGAGTTCATTACAGTACCTTGAAGTGGTCTTTTGTTTTCTTTCGCTAACGGAGCTCACGAGATTTTCTACTATGAGTTTTGTGTTGTGAAGTTTTCAAGTTTTGGGTAAAGATTTGATGGATTATGGAACAAGGAGTGGCAAGAGCCTAAGCTTGGGGATGCCCATGGAACCCCCAAGATAATCTAAGGACACCTAAAAGCCAAAGCTTGGGGATGCCCCGGAAGGCATCCCCTCTTTCATGTACTTCTATCGGTAACTTTACTTGGAGCTATATTTTTATTCACCACATGATATGTGTTTTGCTTGGAGCGTCTTGTATGATTTGAGTCTTTGATTTTTCGTTTACCACAATAATCCTTGCTGTACACACCTTTTCAGAAAGCCATACATGATTGGGAATTTGTTAGAATACTCTATGTGCTTCGCTTATATCTTTTGAGTTATATAGTTTTGCTCTAGTACTTCACTTATATCTTTTAGAGCATGGTGGTGGATTTGTTTTATAGAAACTATTGATCTCTCATGCCTCACTTAGATTATTTTGAGTGTCTTAAATAGCATGGTAGTTTGCTTAAAATCATAATACGCTTGGTATGCAAGAATAGTAAAAACTTTCTTATGAGTGTGTTGAATACTATGAGAAGTTGGATGCTTGATAATTGTTTTGAGATATGAAGATGGTGATATTAAAGTTGCGCTAGTTGAGTAGTTGTGAATATGAGAAATACTTCTGTTAAAGTTTGTGCTTCCCGTAGTATGCACGTATGGTGAACCGTTATGTGATGAAGTCGGAGCATGATTTATTTTTTGATTGTCTTCCTTATGAGTGGCGGTCGGGGACGAGCGATGGTCTTTTCCTACCAATCTATCCCCCTAGGAGCATGCACGTAATACTTTGCTTTGATGACTTGTAGATTTTTGCAATAAGTATATGAGTTCTTTATGAGTAATGTTGAGTACATGGATTATATGCACTTTTCTTCCTTCCACCATTGCTAGCCTCTCTAATACCACGCACTTTTCGCCGGTATCATACACCCACCATATACCTTCCTCAAAACAGCCACCATACCTACCTATTATGGCATTTCCATAGCCATTCCGAGATATATTGCCATGCAACTTTCCACCGTTCTGTTTATTATGACACACTCCATCATTGTAATATTGCTTAGCATGATCATGTAGTTGACATCATATTTGTGGCAAAGCCACCATTCATAATTCTTTCATACATGTCACTCATGAGTCATTGCATATCCCGGTACACCGCCAGAGGCATTCATATAGAGTCATATCTTGTTCTAAGTATTGAGTTGTAATTCTTGAGTTGTAAGTAAATAAAAGCGTGATGATCATCATTATTAGAGCATTGTCCCAGTGAGGAAAGGATGATGGAGACTATGATTCCCCCATAAGTCGGGATGAGACTCTGGATGAAAATAAATAAATAAAAGAGGCCAAAGAAGCCCAAACAAAAAAAATGAGAGAAAAAGAGAGAAGGGGCAATGCTACTATTCTTTTTACCACACTTGTGCTTCAAAGTAGCACCATGCATGATCTTCATGATAGAGAGTCTCCTATGTTGTCACTTTCATATACTAGTGGGAATTTTACATTATAGAACTTGGCTTGTATATTCCAATGATGGGCTTCCTCAAAATGCCCTAGGTCTTCGTGAGCAAGCGAGTTGGATGCACACCCACTAGTTTCTTTTGTTGAGCTTTCATACACTTATAGCTCTAGTGCATCCGTTGCATGGCAATCCCTACTCACTCACATTGATATGTATTGATGGGCATCTCCATAGCCCATTGATACGCCTAGTTGATGTGAGACTATCATCTCACTTTTTGTCTTCTCCACAACCACAATTCTATTCCACATATAGTGATATATCCATGGCTCACGCTCATGTATTGCGTGAAGATTGAAAAAGTTTGAGAATGTCAAATGTGTGAAACAATTGCTTGGCTTGTCATCAGGGTTGTGCATGATTTAAATACTTTGTGTGGTGAAGATAGAGCATAGCCAGACCATATGATTTTGTAGGGATAACTTTTTGTGGCCATGTTATTTTGAGAAGACATAATTGCTTAGTTAGTATGCTTGAAGTATTATTATTTTTATGTCAATATTAAAATTTGATCTTTAATATTTCGGATCTGAATATTCATACCACAATTAAGAAGAATTACATTGAAATTATGCCAAGTAGCACTCCACATCAAAAATTATCTTTTTTTATCATTTACCTACTCAAGGACGAGCAGGAATTAAGCTTGGGGATGCTTGATACGTCTCCAACGTATCTATAATTTTTGATTGCTCCATGCTATATTATCTACTGTTTTGGACATTATTGGTATTTATTATCCACTTATATATTATTTTTGGGACTAACCTATTAACCGGAGGCCCAGCCCAGAATTGTTGTTTTTTGCCTATTTTAGGGTTCCAAAGAAAAGGAATATCAAACGGAGTCCAAACAGAATGAAACCTTCGGGAACGTGATTTTCGGAACGAACATGATCCAGGAGACTTGGACCCTACGTCAAGAAACAAAGGAGGAGGCCACTAGGAAAGGGGGTGCCTACCCCCCCCCCCCCCGCCCCCCCAGGTGCGCCCTCCACCCTCGTGGGCCCCCTGTTGCTCCACCGACGTACTCCTTCCTCCTATATATACCTACATACCCCCAAACGATTAGATACGGAGCCAAAAACCTAATTCCACCACCGCAACTTTTTGTATCCACGAGATCCCATCTTGGGGCCTGTTCGGGAGCTCCACCGGAGGGGGCATCCATCATGGAGGGCTTCTACATCAACACCATAGCCTCTCCGATGAAGTGTGAGTAGTTTACCTCAGACCTTCAGTTCCATAGTTATTAGCTAGATGGCTTCTTCTCTCTTTTTGGTTCTCAATACAAAGTTCTCCCCCTCTCTTGTGGAGATCTATTTGATGTAATATTATTTTTGCGGTGTGTTTGTTGAGACCGATGAATTGTGGGTTTATGATCAAGATTATCTATGAACAATATTTGAATCTTCTCTGAATTCTTTTATGTATGATTGGTTATCTTTGCAAGTCTCTTAGAATTATCAGTTTGATTTGGCCTACTAGATTGATCTTTCTTGCAATGGGAGAAGTGCTTAGCTATGGGTTCAATCTTGCGGTGTCCTTTCCCGGTGACAGTAACGGCAGCAAGGCACGTATTGGATTGTTGCCATCGAGGATAACAAGATGAGGTTTCTATCATATTGCATGAATTTATCCCTCTACATCATGTCATCTTGCTTAAGGTGTTACTCTGTTTCCATGAACTTAATACTCTAGATGCATGCTGGATAGCGGTCGATGAGTGGAGTAATAGTAGTAGATGCAGGCAGAAGTCGGTCTACTTGTCTCGGACGTGATGCCTATATACATGATCATACCTAGATATTCTCATAACTATGCTCAATTCTTTCAATTGCTCAACAGTAATTCGTTCACCCACCGTAAAATACTTATGCTCTTGAGAGAAGCCACTAGTGAAACCTATGGGCCCCGGGTCTATCTTCATCATATTAATCTTCCAATACCTATTTATTTATTTTACTTTTTACTTTGCTTTTATTTTACTTTGCATCTTTATCACAAAAATACCAAAAAATATTATCTTATCATATCTATCAGATCTCACTCTCGTAAGTGACCATGAAGGGATTGACAACCCCTTATCGCGTTGGTTGCGAGGAGCTATTTGTTTTGTGCAAGTACGAGGGACTCGCGCGTAGACTCCTACTGGATTGATACCTTGGTTCTCAAAAACTAAGGGAAATACTTACGCTGCTTTGCTGCATCATCCTTTCCTCTTCAAGGAAATCCAACGAAGTGCTCAAGAGGTAGCACGGCTGCCACCGTACTTTTCTTCAATGTCGAGCAATTTGTTCCATCTACTGTTGAGTGTATTTTGCGCGGCCTTATGCCTTTGCTTCTGCTTCTTCAGACTCATCACGGTGGCAATAATACTTCTATGGAGGTCCTCTTGCTCCAAGTGCCTTTCCAGGATGATGTGTGCATCGTCGTCCGGACTGTTCTCCTCTCCGGAGACAGGTTGATGAGCTTTACCCTCGGTGTCGCCGTGATCGGACAGCGGCTCCGTACTATGTTCATCGTCCGCTGGTTCATCCTGCTCTGTCGCTGGGTCCATGTGGTCGTTGTTTGCTTTGGAGTTGACCGGGGTATTATTCTTTCTTGCGCTATTATCGTTGTTTTTGCCGAGGCGGGATTTGGAGCGGCGCCTACATCATCGCTTTGGTTGCTTCTCGAGGGAATTATCCTCCACTGCATCGTTCCGTTCCTCGTCATTGTTTTCTTTGGGTGTATACACCATGTATATATCGTGTGATGAAGTAGCTGTCCAGCGCCCTGTGGACGGTGGTTCCTGTTCCTCTCCTCCATCGTCGTCCATACCGTTGATGTCTTTGGAGTCAAAATCAAGCATGTCGGTTAAGTCGTCGACAGTGGCTATTAAGTGGGTGGTGGGTGGGGAACGAATTTCTTCGTCGTCCGCTTCCCACTCAAGCCGGACATAGTTCGGCCAAGGGCCTTCCGACAAGGAGAGGGACCTTAATGAATTCAGCACGTCGCCCAGGGGCGACTGCTGAAAGATATCCGCGGAGGAAAACTCCAAAATCGGCGCCCAATCAGATTTGACGGGCACGAACGCATGCAGTTCGGAGCCCGTGGCCGGAGACGAATTCAAGGGTCCGACAACACAAGTCTCGTAGGAGGTGAAGTCAGTATTCGGCTCTATCGCCTCTGAGTGTGCGGCCTCCGTGGCGGGGTCCATCCACCTATCCTCGGACGGCGCGATCTCTTCCGGATCAAGGGCCGGAGTTGCCACAGGTGTGATCTCCCGAACACTGTCCGGCGGTAGAGCTAAGTCATGCTCGTCGTGGCTGTGCGGCACACCTGACACGGGCTCAAATCCGTCGAAGATCAAGTCTCCGCGGATGTCGGCAGTATAGTTTAAGTTTCCAAACCTGACTTGACGGACAGGGGCTTAGCTCTCGATCTGCTCCAGATGGCCAAACGAGTTGGACTGCAGTGCGAAGCCGCCGATTATGAAGATCTGTCCGGGAGAAAAACCTCACCCTGGATCGCATCGTTGTCGATGATCGAAGGAGCCATCAAGCCTTATGGTGAAGACACAGTGGAACTCTCAATGAAAGCACCAATGTCGGTGTCAAAACCAGTGGATCTCGGGTAGGGGGTCCCGAACTATGCATCTAAGGCGGATGGTAACATGAGACAGGGGACACAATGTTTACCCAGGTTCGGGCCCTCTCGAGGGAGGTAATACCCTACTTCATGCTTGATTGATCTTCATGATATGAGTATTACAAGAGTTGATATAACATGAGATCATAGAGGCTAAACCCTGGAAGCTAGCCTATGATTATGATTGTTGTTGTCCTATGGACTAAACCCTCCAGTTTATATAGACACCGGAGGGGGCTAGGGTTACACAGAGTCAGTTACAAGGTAGGAGATCTACATATCCGAATTGCCAAGCTTGCCTTCCACGCAAAGGAGAGTCCCACCCGGACAAGGGACGAAGTCTTCAATCTTGTATCTTCATAATCCAACAGTCCGGCCGAAGGATATAGTCCGGCTGTCCGAGGCCCCCCTAATCCAGGACTCCCTCACCCATCCCGGTGGCATTGATGGTCTGGGAGCCGCACATTGTCGCTGAGCTTGATGCCACGGGGTTCCACGAGGTCCCCGCCGACTTTCACGCGCCCGTGCACCTGCCAGCGCATGCGCCTGCGCGTGCACTGACACGCATGCCCGTGCCAGTGCCCATGCACCTGCCAGTGCATGCGCATGCGCGTGCACTGATGTGCATGCCCGTTGTCAGTGTCAAAACTGGCGGATCTCGGGTAGGGGGTCCCGAACTATGCGTCTAAGGTGGATGGTAACAGGAGGTGGGGGACACAATGTTTACCCAGGTTCGGGCCCTCTCGATGGAGGTAATACCCTACTTCCTGCTTGATTGATCTTGATGATATGAGTATTACAAGCAGGGGCGGATCCAGCGCCAGGCTAGCCTGGGCACTTGCCCGGGCTCACAAGATACGCGACATACTATGATGGCACTATCATAACGGGGCAAATTACTCCTCGTATGGTGGTTTACCCGGGCAGTAGGTAGCTAGGCCAATGGGCTTCCGTTTCGATCCTCTCTGGTCAACACTATTAATTAGTAATTATTAAGCAAAAAAACGTACGTACAGGCTAATGGGCTACGTACCTACGTGAGATAAGCCTACTCGTTTGATCTTTTTTTACTGGAGATGAGAAGGAAACGATCGGTCCATCGCTCCACGCCTCCACCTCCCCGCTCCGTTCGGTTAATTTTTGTTCACTCGAGACGGCCGCATCCTCAGTCCAACAGAGACGGAGACTGGCCGGCAGCCTAGGCACGCCGCCGGCAGTGGGCGGAGCTGGAGCTAATCCATCCGAGACTCTGAGGAATGCTTTGCATCATCGCCTACTTGTCCCCTTCTTCAGAATTAGGTGAGATTCATAGACTTATTAGGGCTTAAATTTTGAGGTCACGGCAAGGAAAATTGCTCATCAAGGATGATTACCAATTTATGAGTTTAGTTCTTGTTTAGGGATTTATTCTACATATAAATATTAAATCCAAATTTAAATCATTAAATTTGAGAGATGAGGAGATTTTGGCAGAAAGTGTGCATGGTGTGCAACCATAAATAGAAGTAGAGCCACAACCACCATCTCGTATTGCCTCATGTTTTTCTTGAATATATTCGCAAATCACAATACTTGATTTATGTGAATATTAAAAATCCATTTTTGTCATGTTGTCTCTGCTATGATGTTTGGATGATAATTTGGACAGCTATACTTTTGTGAGTAATATGATGAGTTTGGTTCTATGTGGCCCCGGTTCTATCACTTAAGGTATCAAGTATCAACTATATTTTGGTTTGTGAAACTAAATTTTGGTATATTATATATTATTTCACTGTCAAATTACATTTGTGTGATTAATATGGTTATATTTTCACTACATTATTAATGTGGATTTGTGATTTGAAAGTTTGATGCTATTTTATATATTATGTATCCAAACACTCGATTCTGGTTTTTTATTAGAAACTTGGGCTTAAACTCGCCCAGGCTTCACAAAAATTCTGGCTCCGCCACTGATTACAAGAGTTGATCTACCACGAGATCGGAGAGGCCAAACCCTAGAAGCTAGCCTATGGTATGATTGTTGTTGTCCTACGGACTAAAACCCTCTGGTTTATATAGACACCGGAGGGGCTAGGTTACACAGAGTTGGTTACAAGGGAGGAGATCTACATATCCGAACGGCCAAGCTTGCCTTCCACGCAAAGGAGAGTCCTACCCGGACACGGGACGAAGTCTTCAATCTTGTATGTTCATAGTCCAATAGTCCGACCAAGGGATATAGTCCGGCTGTCTGAGGACCCCCTAATCCAGGACTCCCTCACCCGTGCCGGTGCCCGTGCACGTGAATGTCTCCGCCACGCCATTGACAGTGCCTATCCCCGCGCGGGTGCCAGTGCCCCCCTCAGCGGCATGGATGGCCACTGTCGACCGCTTCCTTGCACCAACGCCAGTCGCCTCCTCCCGTCAGTTAACTCGCTCCTGGAGACCGAAGTCCAGAACATTGTGGCCTTTCTTGAAGCTAGGGCCAACGTACAGGAGTACGCCAACAACGGTGCAAGACGCCGCCGTCGCCGTCGGTCAGTGGCCCGACGACACACAGAGCACAGCAGAGGAGCCGCTTCCCACCGCAAGATGCCCCCGCCGCCGCGTAATCTAAATTTGCCATGAAAAACGTTTGGATTGCCATGCTTAAAATCTGAAGTTTATCATTTCCGTTTATTTTAGATCGATCATTGTATAATTTAAAGTTGGAGTCAGACTGAATGAAATCTATGGTTTGATCGATTGAATGTTCTGCTAGAGCTGTATCAAATTAAATATAAAACGTCATCAAGCCACATGTACTCCTTCTCATCCAACGACCTACACTGCTTCAATGTCGAGCGCTCAACACGTTTAGCGTGCAGTTAGTTTCATGCCAAAAATAGTGCTAATCACATAATAACACGCAAATAATATCCAACTTAATATTCGCATGCACTTAATATACTTCCAAATTAACGTGCATTGCACGTACACACTGACTAGTGCTGCTAGCACGTGAAACTGGTGCCGTAACTTATGAATGTGTCCAGATATGGTCAACGGCAACATCACCCGTGAGTTCTTTGTGTATGCCAGTGCGTCTAAACGCAGAAGGGGAAGAGAGAGAGAGAGAGAGAGCACACATGGAACCCACCAGTAAGTGAAGGCGAATAGTACTAAAAATAATATTACATGTTATCAATTAAATAGGCTATGGTAATATAAAAGCATTATGTGAACAAAGGGAGGTACAACAAACATTGTTGTTCTATGTATGTTGCCTATTGACGTGTGGCTTGAAGGCCCTGGTCGCATGTTCGATCCTCGTCCTTTATTTTTTAATTTGTATATGGGTCCAAATTTGTTTCATGACATGTGGGCCCCTCGGTGTGTAGTTTGTAGCACTTTAATTTGTGGGTCCAAATTTGTTCCATTCCAAGTGGACTATCGGTGTGTAGTTTTGTAGCTTATTTATAACAATTAAAGAGAACAACAGAGTTTTTTGCAATAATACCATGGTGCGACGTTGAAGCCGAGAAAGGACGTGCGAGAGAGCGATGACCGAGCTAGAGGGAAATCAACTAGGGGAGTTGCGGGGGTTGCAACGGTGTTTCGAGTAGTTGTGGGACGAATGCTACAAAAATATAATCTAAACCGACCGGAATAAATCCCTCACAGATTAATCCAAGGTTGGAGTGCCCCTCGCAATGTAAAAATCTCTGACTTTGCGAGGGATGGAGAGGTAGCTTCAATGTGTGGAAGATACGGCATGAGAAAGCGAGGTCAATCGAGAGACATATAGATAGAGAGACAAAGTGAGTGTGGTCCGACATTCATGGAACAAATATATATGCTCTGGAAAGATATTGTCCGATTGAGCTTTTGGCAAGGGTGAGGGCTGTAAGATAGAGCTTGAGAGATGATCCAGTCACAGACGTGTAGATATATTTTGTGCGTGGGAGGAAGCAATGTCGATCGATCACATACGGTCGTCGTGCGATCGGAAGAGTGAGACGGGTTGGAGAGAGTGACCTAGATAGACAATGTGCATGAGAGAGTATACAATGTGAATAAGTCGAATTGGGCTCAAACATGATGATATATCGTTTTTGTCCGAGACATCCAAAGAGAGAGAGAGAGAGAGAGAGGGAGGGAGGGAGGGAGAGAGAGAGTGGCCCGCCATGAGGTCGAAAGAGTGGGGCGGCTTCGATGGACTGACCTAGATAGACAATCTGTGTGAACAGGGAGATATATCATTTGTGTGTGAAAGAAAACGAGGTTAAATGAGACTCAGATAAAGAGAGCGAGATTGAGAGAGTGTGGCCCGCCGTGCGGAAGAAAGAGTGGGACGGTCTCGAGGGAGTGACCTAGATAGACAACGTGTGTGCGTGCGCACGAGAGGTTGGGGGCTAGATAGGCAATGCATGTACTTAGCGCGAGAGGGTGAGAGGGAGAGGGAGAGAGAGAGCTCGGCATGGGGTGCAATGGAGGGTGTGTGAGGTAAATACATTTCGTAAGAGAGTGGAAAAAGGGGGTCGTGTAGTTGAGAGAGTTAGAGATTGAAACATGGAGAGAAAGAATGGATGTGTGTTGGAAACCGATAGGTTCCTAAGGTGGTTAGGAGAGGAAGATTGAGCGATATAGGAAGTATGTAGCGTGTGTGGGCGGGCTAAAAACAACATTTGAATGTAGATAGTACGAAACTTAATATCGATGTTTCAATTCGGTGTACATTGTAAGATTTGAACTGAGGACCATGCATATGGGTAATTATTTTGAATTCGTGTCATACTAGGTTTCGAAAAGTTGACATTGACTCGATTTGTTGTGCTATTTTGTATGTCATATGTTTGAATCCATCCAAAAGATTTCTCACTACCATGGTGTTCATCATATACATATGAATTTGTATTAAAAAAGTAGCATGGATACAGTGAAATGTGAAATCCACGTTAGAATTGGAGATCGCTATGTGACACACACTCTAATTCAAATAACTAATTATGTGACACACACTCTTATCCACGTTAGCGTGGATACCGTTTCGATTTTTTTTAAATAACTCCTCATTAATTAATTTATAGTATCTCGTTTTGAATGACTCATTATTGCATGGAAAACACGGGCATGGTAATACATACAGATTCATTTGCAAATGAAAGAAGATTCGTTTGCATTCTCAAATGTAGGCGCACCAGGGTCGTGTCGTGGTGGTCGCGTGTGTCGGACGGATGCGTAGGACCCAGCCACCCACCCCTCCCTCACTCCCCCCTCCCCCCCCCCAATAAGGACAACGACAAAATAAGTTTGCGCTTCCACGTTTCGGATTGAAATATCTGGCGGCCCCAATTCCAGCCCTGCAAAATCTCCCTTCTCCACCGTCCCCTTCCGTGCCCAGATTGCTCAAATCCCTAATTCGCCACCAACCCAAGCAAAGTTTGAATCGCCCCTCGTCTCGTCTCTTTCCCCACCTCTGTGCCGGACGACGATGACGAAGACGACGGTCGCGCTTCACCACCGCACCGGAGCTACCTCATCTACGCCCTCGTCCACCGCACCTAGTGGTTCACCGACAACGTCGGCCGCCGCAAACCGACGTGCCTCACAGACACCGACTTCCACCGCATCAGGTGCGCTTCACCGATGCCGTCTCCTAGCTCACCGGGGCTACTTCACCGAGCACATCGTCGCATCTCCGCCCCCCGAGGCCGCTGGGGCTTCACCAACGGTCTCGTCCACCGCATCATAGCACTCCTCTGCCACTCAAGATCTGCATACGTGCATGGCCAGCCAATGCCAGCGCATCAGCCTCAACGGCTCTGAAGTGACCCGCACTCTAGCTAGGTGAGCATGCCCAAACGCCGGCCCGAACTAGGTATCCACACATCACTCCCTTCACTGTTCCGACGATGTTTGGATATCCTTTCACTGCTCTCTTAGCTTACATGCTTATCCAACTCTGACTTTAACTCTTATTTCTTCTGGAGATATCATCTGAAACAAGCAAATCCATTTTTTAGCGAAGCATGACGGCGCCACGGGATCTGGTACACATCCTGCACACCCGTATAACCTTGTAAGTATCTGTCCTCCGGTACAACAGCAAGGTCGATTCCTTTTATTTGATCAGCCATTTGCCGTGTCAAAAATGCAGAGGGGGATGCAAGGAGCACAAGGCCTGCACATCCAAGCAAGTGGTAACATGGAATTTTACATGGAACATCCCAAGCGCAAGCAGAGCTACAGTGAGCATGTACAACAAGCTAGCGTAAGTCCCTGCATTTCATTTAATTCGTACTGGCATTCGTGTATGATTTGTGTGTAGTGGCGGATCCACGAATTCAAGTTACTAGGGGTGAACATTTAACTTAAAAAATACGAAGGCACTTGCACTCTGGGAATCAACATAACTTGAGAAATGTGAAGCCACATGCACTTTGAAAACTAGCTAATGATCCAAAGTAGTTCAGATTATAAACACTAAATGATGCAAGCACCCAAAAAAATGCAACATGGTGTAGAAGGACTACAAACATGGTCTATACATGCTTGAATTATTTGTTCTCTGGCTGAAAATATCGAAGTGTAATTGCACCTATAACCAGTGCGCAAACTTCATATCAATATAACTATCCTGCACAAGTATGCCAGTAGTTTCAAACAACAGATTAGAAAAGTATTTATGCTACGTTTTTGATGATACGGGGACTTTCTGGTAGATGGCCTCGACGTTTCCTCAAGCCATGAAAATGCACTATAATTTGCTTGTCATCAATGCTTGCAAATCTCTATGTCTACCTCAACATAGCAGATCATCATTAGTCACTAAATCCTTCAATGGGAGCTTGCAAAATGCTTGCATTAGATGCCTCATTAGACACTATATGTTCATCACCAGGAGCATGTAAAATGTTTGCATCAAATCCTTCATTAGCAGTCTATTAGACACTTCAGGCTCAAGAACAACATGAGCTTGGATGTTTGCACTAGAAACTTGATTTTATACATCAGATTCAGTCAGTTCAGTATTGATTGGGGGAGTTATAAAATAAGTAGAAATTGGTTTCATTTTCTCATAGATTCCCTACATACAAGCAATTTTACAACACCGCCAAGTTTAACTACTGGCCAGAAATTGAAGAGTTGAATTAGATATAATCAGGGTTGTGATGTACCTGCTCATTGTGCATGCTACTCTTGCAAGCTGTGACTGTCCGTTTGCGCAAGCTCGATGCCATGCCCGTGCTGCCACCACTGCCTCCGACGCAGGCTACACCTAGGGTTGGATCTTCATCTTCTTGTCCTTCCGTTTGCTTGAAGCCCGGCGACCGCCCTCCAACGAGGGCACGAGGAAGTGCTGTGTCGGTCTGTCCAGCGGTGGCTAGGTTAGGAGCGAACCAGACTGGAGGCTGGAGCGGATGAATTGGGATTTTCCCTGCTGTCGATCGATATGGGAGGCGCTCGTTTGGGCCGCGAGCCTGCTATAGGGCATGCCTTGCACTTATGTTATTGGCCTATCCAAATTGAAGCATTGTTCTTCATTTTTTACATTGCCTGCTCATGCGTTGGGACAAACAAAACTAGCTTGGGCCAACCTGGACGGCTCAAACTAGGTGCACACTTTCGAGCCACCCGAGGCGGCCGCCCATACCAGCCCCTATGGTGGCGTCGCCCCTTTTTGCGTGTATGATAGGGGTAGTGAAAAATATTCCAGTGGCGCTTTTGATTTACCCACAGAATGGTTGAATTGCTTGTTTCTATGAACTGAGTTCGCCAATAATGTGAAGGATGCCAGTCTTTTCATCCTATTGTAGGTTGCTTAGATCTCGATATGCCAAAAGTAATTGCATGAAATATACAGTAAAAGCCAGTGTGATGTGTGTGGCTACAACTAGTCTGACTACACGTCCTCATATAACATATCAAGGACGCACCATCTTACCAGATTAACCATTCGACTTACCAATGCAGTGTGGGAAGAAAGAAGTATTGGGACTGCGTATCCAAGCAATTGATGCCATGGACTCCTTCGTACAACCTTGTAAGCGAAAAAAGAAGTTGCAGTGTGCCTGTACAAAGAACTAGCGTAAGTTCAATTACATGCTTCTCGGAATTTTAGTTAGCCACTTATTGCAAAATTGTTCAATTACGTTGCTTGGCTTAATTTAGTTTGCTACTGATTACATAATGCCACAGCCTGTTAATCCTATTATAGACTGCACCTATCTATGTGTTTGATACTTACTGTTAAGAATTACCTGTTTGCCTGAACTTAAATAGCTACTTGTTTGTTTAACTGCTTTGCTGCTGCAACAATGGGTTACAATGATGTTAATAACTACTTTTCAGCATCGAATTGAAACTCTTTAATTCCTTGTTTGTTTAACTGGTTTGCTGTTATAACTCCCAGTTGAGATGTTTTGCTAACTTCAACTTTTCTGAATCCAATCGGAACTTTAATGGCAAAACAGGTTAGCCCAAGATCAAAGAGCGAGGTCCCCATGGACGTTGTATCATCCCACAGCAGTGGCACCGGCCCAATCGTGCATTATGAATTGCCAACTGCTGATGCTCTAGAGGCTAAACTAGTGGTAGAAAGAGATTCTGCTTCTGCACTTAGAGATGAAGTTGACATGTTGAGGAAGCAAACAACACAATCAGTAGCAGTACTCAAGACAACCATTAAATATTTGGTGGATTTCAAAACGAAGCAAGCTGAGACTGACCACATTGTTAAGGTCCTGAAGGAAAAAAGGAAATTAAATTCCCACTTGGTAAATCATAGGTGAAATGTTCTTTCCATCGTTGAATAACCTTTGTGTTGTTTGTTCATGTAATCAATCAAACCATTTGTTTTAGAGATCATGTAATAATTGTTTTTTGTTTTTTGTTTTTTGGTTTGTAATTTTATTTGAGCACAAGTCTGTATTAATTGATAAGACTCGGAGACATTTCATTTTGATTGTTGTGCCAGACCTACAAATATGCCAATCGGGCTGAATGTGCATTCAGCAATAATAGTAGTATAGATGGACCATAAGTGGCACGCATCGGAAAGGGCCAAGATGCTGTAGTAGCTTGGCTAAAAAAGGATGTTGTTGTAGCAAAGAAAAGTACAGCGGCCTGGCTTATGTATGTTAGTTGATATTATTGATCCATATACTCTATAAGTGTTTATATGTCTGTTAGTTCTGTACATTCTTGGTTGATTCACTCGGTATTTGAATCTTGATACATCGCTTGTGTACATATCTAAATGGGAGTACACATTATGCTGCGTGTGACATTTGAGTTGGACATGAAGTGTTCCAAATATTCGAATTCACCTTAAACTGGATTCTAGCTTCTGAATTTGAGTATCGGCATTTGTAAACCATATTCATATATGACAGTGGAATACATCTTTGTCATCCTTTTGAAGATATATAAAAACACATAGAATGATTTATAAAGATTCGTATAGGAATACAAAATGGACTCAAATTTAGTTGCCAGGGTAAACGTGGATGCTTATTGTCCCAAAATTCGAAAGAAACGGCAAAATGTCCACTCCCACGTCGGCTGCCCGAAGACAAGTGTTTGGGAGATGGAAATTACTGTCTACCCATTACACGGACAATCCATCGGCCCAATTTCCACTGCTCTAAATAGGGGCAGGATAGTAACTTCAATAAGACGTGACACGACCGCCTTTGAGCCCATTCCGACACGATGGGCGCCAAACATGGGTAGCAAAACACATTTGATTAAAGCTCGTCCGAAAGACCTCTGTTTCTCCCTCCATTTCCCCATTCATACATGGTGGGAGGCAAAACAAACTCGACTCGGCCGAAATCGATGTAGGCAAATATTTTCAACAGGGGCAGGTTTGTAACTTCACTCAGACGTGACACAACCGCCCTACCTGTCAGCCCCGTTCATACACCATGGGCGCCAACCACCCTCTCCGCGCCCGAAATCGCTCTGGGCAAATATTGGCGAGATGCGAGATTACCATCGTATTCCCAACCAACGAGACGTCCAAATTTTAAATGGGGCTAAGTTCATAACTTTCCCATATTTTAGACAGGCGCGTCCCAAAAACATGGTTCCCCGTAGCTCTCCCTCCATTTTCCCATTCATACACCGTCCGTGCTAGAACACCATCCCCATACCAGCCTCCGTCCGCCACCCCATCCATCGCCGTCGTCCTCCACCACATCCATCGCCGCCGTCCTCCACCACATCCATCGCCACCATCCTCCACCCTGCCGGAGTGCCTACCAAGACCGCGTCGTCCACTGCTAGAGATGGACGTTTCTCATCCACGGCGACGGGCCAAGAGCCTTGCATCACATCCTCTCGCTTCATCAGCGTCGTCGTCCTCTTTGCCGGGGCCGCTCACACGACCTTCTCTTCCACCGCAACGGGACTTATCCCCCGATGCACCCGTCTACCATCGCAGATCTGCTTCAACGCCACCGACAGTCATCGCACCCCTGATGCCTACATGGCGCCGCAAGAGAGGTGGTACTTCATATCTCCTCAACTTTTTGATCTCAACCAGAAAATAGATCTTAACTTGGTTACTCTACTTTCTTTTCAGCTCTTAGAATTTAGTTCTTAGTTTGAAGCAAACAATGGCTGCTAAATATCATTTCTCTGGTTTCCCCCTTTTATGATCACTGTACGATCAGAATACGTGCTTCGTGTCATAATAGCACTGCTCGACCCATCAAGCTAAACAAGCTTAGTTGTTAAAATACGAATCTGATATTATTAAAACAGATTCATTTAATTGGTCAGCTAAATGTTCCTAAATTAGTTTCAAAAATGCATGTTCGCCGCTCGGGTGTGTATCTCTACAGGGTGCCCACGGTGGGCTGGCCCACCCTGGGATTTTGGGTCGTCCCAGGCCCCGATTCCCCTTTGTTCTACTGCACGCTTCCGATCTCTACTCGCCCCTAGCCGCCTGCCTCGCTGGCAACTTGCTGTCCCCGGACGGCATGACTCTAGGAGGAGACCCTGGACTAACAGGAGGTCAAGAGCCGCTCGCCCAATAGCGTCATCGCTGCCCGGGCGTGCCGCCGTGCCTACCTTCCTAGTCTGTTCAGGGCTCAGGCGTGCAGCACCCACTAAGCCAACCCGATTTATCCTGAGATAAGTCCTCAACACTCAGCAGCCACTCCTCATCACCCATTTTCTAATTGATTCATTACTCATTAGGCAGGACTGTCATTAGGGTTTGTTGTGTGCTCAGTGCTACCTACACTTAATGGTTCAGATGTATTTCGGTAATGTTTAGTACCTATAAAGTTCACAGGGTTTTCAAAATTCCGGCTCTAGGAACATACACTAGTCATTTTGGATTGTTGGTTGTAGCGACATTGACCCAGATTACTACTGCAAGCCAGGTTTGTTGACAACTTTACTTGTCTTTCTTACTCATTCGATATAATATCCAATTATTCACGTCGATTAGTTGCAAACAATAAGTGCTAGACAAACTTCTTGATTCAGATTTTGGATGGTCTCTTGCTGCAGTTATAATTATGCATACTTGTCCTAGTGAGATCACAAGTAAATGATTGATTCACTACATCTATGCTTGCCTTGTCATATTTGTTGTCAATATTCTTTTAGGGTGGACCACCCTATTTCTAAATACTGCAACCGTAGACATGAGTGAATAGTATTTCTCTATGTGATCTCTTCCATCATGTGTGGGCAACGGACACTGCATTGTATAGAAAGAAAGTGTCATTTCCAGCTTTTACATAGGCTTCGATCTTTTACATGGAATACAATCTGCCCACTTGCTTTGTGTCGCACTACCAACACTCCACCCTTGAAGCTAAACATTATGCCACTCATAATTCCTTAGTTTATTTGTTCAAATACGAAATTCATATAATTCTAATGTTCCTACTTCAGTTTTGAAATGTGTGTCTGCCTGTTATAGAGACATAAGGGGTTTGTATTTCTGTGTGTGGTCTGGTCAGCACGGTTGGGGGTGAACTTTGCATATGCAGTGGTTTATAGGGAGACACTCTTCGAGTTGAATCCGCAATGCATTCCATAGATAATCTGACTACTTTTTATGTTTTCATGAATCTTAGATTCTGAACAGCATCATAATGATTATGAGCTTGCATGCATGAAAAGAATAAAGCGGAACAATGCCATGGCTGTCAAACTTAGCATTAAGGGACTGAAATAAAGTCTGGATGCAATGCAATGCAAATGCTCTCCACCTAGAGATTCATGCTCAGAATATGATCCTAACAGTGATTCTGAGCTAGAGGGAGACCTAAGTCAATGTAGCTCCCTAGTGGAGGAGTCAGAGGAAGATGCCCTATCTTATTCACCCATCAAGGTGCTTGCTCTAACTTTCCAAGGTTATATTTGTCGCACATATCTTGCAACGGATGCTTTGCATTGCTTCTACTTTGTTGAACTACCATTAGCTTAGTTTACACATCGTGTATGTGAATACGGCCTGCCTATCCATTTTTAGTACATATTCCATCTGTCATCATACCATATTTATCCATTCAAATGTTGTTCTTGTGTATCAGACGTTCAAAAGGAAGAGGGAGATTGCTGATCATGGAGGAGCACAAGAAAGTATTTGGAAAAGGTAGTGGCACCTGGTAACTCAAATAGCCCATTAGGTGTAGTTGCAATATCACCTGGCCCACAAAACACCCCAACTCTAGTAGACTCTAGCCCTACTACACTGGTCATTTCTAATGCCCCAACTCAGCAGACCCCAACTGCAGCAAACATTATGATTATGCTAGTTGACATAGCACCAGCTCTACGACGCAAAACCCCCATTCCAGCAAAGAGTAAACCAAATCCAGTTGCCAAATCCCTTTTCGAACCAGAGAGAGCCCCAATTGCAGCAAATAGGACCCCTGTCCCAGTTCTTCCCTGTTTAGAAGATGAAGCTTATATTGTTGTCAGGAACTTTGTGTGCATCTTTCCCTCATGGAAGGATTATACCGCAGACACAGAACAATTTCTAGTCTTCCTCCGCAACTTACGCGTAATAATGTACTAATGTTATTCATGGTAATTGCTGCATATGTTTCTGCTGACAGAAGGCACAATATTTCATTCTTTTAAATAGGCGAGGACCAAACTGGATTGTGAAGACGAGCAAGGGTTGGTTGCCCTTTTCAAGCACTCATTGATGAAGTATCGTTCCTACCTGAGGCAAGTGCACTTCGATGTCAAGCCTCTAAACAAAATTTCTCTAAAGTCTCTGGTGCTACATTTATCCGACGGTGACTGGAATAATCTTGTTACACATTGGTCTCGGCTGCAGCGTAAGGTACTATCTATGATATCACATCACAGTTTGAACTACACTTCTGCATTTACCTTAACGTCTCATGTGTACGAAAACTGTTAGCAGAAGAACATTCATTCTCAAGGGACCACAGAATCTCGCAACTATACTGCACATTGCATTGCTCTTGTGAGTACCTCTTGCCCTGTATGACCATACTTACTTTCATAGTTGTTTGATTATGTAGCATCACTGCACATGTTAGCCTCATTATCGTCCATTTGGTGGACATTATAAGATCTGTATGGACTCTTACATAAATTTAGAATCAACCCAATGCTTTTGAAGAGGTTTAGCTCTGCAATCCTCTTGTAAGGACTGAACGTCGTCTATGATTGTACTTACATTAACAGCTACTCCCTCCGTCCCATAATATAAGAATGTTCTGTACAGTACACCAGTGTTCAAAACACTCTTGTATTATGGGAAGAGGGATTGGTTCATTGTGTAGCATTCTGCATCCTATCTCCCTCGCCCACCATTTACTAAAAAATATCAGATCTATATTTAATCTTACCAAAAAGTAGAATACATAGACAATGCCAGTGCAGAAGTGTAGCCCATTGCTCTTGTCAGTACATTTTGTCCTGTAATGCTTGTACTTCCAGGGATTGGTAGTTGATTATGTAGCATCAATCTGCATCTTATCTTCATTATCCTCTATCCCTTCTAGTATTATCATATCTATAATTACTCTCTACAAAATGTAGAGTACAAGAAATGCTTATGAAGAAGATTATGTGCTGAAATTCTTGAGTTATCCTTCCCTTGACATGGAGAAGGGCATTACAAAGTCGGTGTTAACTGTTAATGTAAGTCAGTCCTTCTAAAGCCTTTATCCTCAAGTGTTGTTTAATTTTCTCATACTCCCTATCGTTTACTGCTGTTTAGTTTGTTGTTTCTACGAAAATGCATGTTCGCAAGAATCGTAAGTTCTAAGTTTTACTTGTAAAACCAAATTCCTTATTCATACCATGCACATTACTCAATACTCCCTATATGTATGCTTGTTTTTGTGGATCTATAATCCAGTGTGTGGTGAAGCAGCCCACGTTTGCACCTTGTCATCTCCTGTTTTATCTTACTGATGTGACTGATGATATGAACAACATGCCATGCACATTAACCAAAATAGATACAATGATTTCTTTGCCCTTCATCTATGCTTGTTATGTTGACATGGTAATCCAGTAGTGTGGTGAAGCTCCCCGCATTATGAACAATGCCAAATTATGCTATTGATATTTTGAGCTTACTCTTTATTTTCTAATTTGAAATTGCATGGAATTGGCAGCACTGTTATCATCTTTGTTTATACATGTGCAAAACATGTCATCTCTCTGCTTTGTTTCAAGGTGATATGCCTGATGGCATGCACAAGTCTGCTGAAGGCTGTGCGACAAACCCAACATATATTGCAGCAAAGAAGGCAAAACATCTTGAAGATAGCAAGACAACCCCAAAGTCTTGTCTTGATGCAGTGTTCAAGTTACTTGAGACTAGCAGTCAGACAAGCTCACAGAATTCGTTATCTGAATCAGTTCAACTTCTTCAGTCCCAAGTTCTAGCAGAAAGGCATTCTGCAACTCAACTTCGACTTGAAGTCCTATCTCTAAGAAAGATTGCGAAGAACAACAATGAGAACCTCATCGCTAAACAGCTACACCTGGAAGCTATGACCGACATGCTAGGCCGATCTCACAGCCTTGCTCAGCAGCATGCGCAGCAGTTCCCGCGCAAGGCTAACCTTTCTTGAACTGTCTTGGAAGTGGTCTCGGTTCAGTATTATTTTGTTACGTTGCAATGGTGCCCAGTTTTTGTAATCTGCTTTTTCGTTGCGCTTTATGATCACTAGTGGCGAACTTCGATGCCCAGTGGATGTAATATACCATAAATCATTTATTGTATAGTGTAGGTTAATTCTTAATTACTATGATGTAATTTCTTTATTGTATAGAGTAGGTTTGTTCTTAATTCCTACTAGTTACTGCCATCATTCGCTATCTGGAAAAAATCAGATGTAGTCGACCGGGCCGAAACATTCGCCTCTAACGGGCCTGGTGTTTAGCGGGCCACAATTGGGCTGGCCAGCATCATTCTTGGGCCTGAATGATTGGGGCCTTACTTTGCGTGAGGCCCACAACTTACACCGGCCTATATTTTAGTTGGGCCTTTTGTGGACCCAGCGCTTAGTTTGGCCCAGGTAGCGTTGGGCCATTAACAGGCTGAGTATTGTACTGGCCTATTACGGCCCAGATGAAACCATGGGCCTTTAGCAGGCCGAAATGCATATTGGGCCTCAATTTTCACTAGTCGTCGACGGGCCTTCAGCAAGCTGAAATGTAAACCGGTCCTTTTTGGGCCCAGTTAAATCATGGGCAGTTATCGGGCCGAAACATATCTCGGGCCTTAGTTGGCCCACTGATATCATGGGCCTTTAAGAGGCCGAAAGCTTAGTACAGACATCAACGGGTCGAATTATGCGACAGGCCTTTAACAGGCCCAAAGTCACGTTGGGCTTAACTGTTGCCACCTTTATCACGGGCTGTTAGTGGGCCTGATGTCCCGTCGGACCATATATGGCCCATGGGCAGCATGGGCCATTCCGAGGCCGAAAGTCACACCGGGCTGAAATGGGCCCATGTATACATCGGGCCTCTAACAGGCTGAAAGTCACTGGGCTATAATTGGGCCCAAATATTCGATGAACAATTAACGGGCAGATCTGGCTTCGGGCTGTAAATGGGCCCAAATATTCGGCAAACAATTAACGGGCCAGATCTGGCTTTGGGCCATAAATGGGCCATTATTAAGCAGGCCATTATTGGGATGGCCCACTAGTACCTGAGTAAGTACTATGGGCCTTTGACTGGGCCGGCCTTCTTAAACCTATATGGGCCTCTGTTGGGCTGTGCCACGTGTCAACGTATCATAGGCGCTTTGGGTCCAATGAGTGGATGACATCTGTCCCAACGGTGAGCTGACACGTGTTTCCTCAGCCAATGATGATTTTACACGTGGAAAATCCCCATTGGTCGGGGCTGTTAACGGGTTATCAGATCCAAAACCGGACCCGATAGCTTAACGGCGTTCCATTACGGTGGATGCCACGTGTCGGTCACCCTTGACGAAAGCACTTCTGTGACGCGCGATTTATCTTCATGGAAGTGGACACTTCCGTGATGATAATTTTGGTAATGTCATGGAACACTTCTATGACAGCACAGGTATAACTATCTTGATTCTGTCATAAATTTGTCATGGATATACATGCATGACAGAAAACGTGACCTACTGTGACAAACACGTATCATCACGGAAGTGTATTTTTTTGTAGTGTTAGTCCAGGACACCGTTAGTAGCCCCCTGAACCGGTCTTCAAGTTAGGGATGCTCCTCGATTCTTCCAAACTATTCTTCATCTTCGGTTGTCGATCTTGAAAACTAGTTCAACAAATCTTCCCACCTTCGATCTTGAAGATTTCCGAAGTGGATCCGAAGAGTTTATACATCGGGTATCCGAGGAGCCCCTTTAAGTTGTCAGCCTTTATCAATGCCTTGTTATTTTTACGCCCACCTCGGGTTTGAAGTGTTTCCCGTGCGGCGGTGTCCTCTCGCATCCGAGTTCCAACGACGGGCTGAATTCAAAGTATCTTTTGCAGCCGAGCACCAACGCCGGACCGCTTCCGAGCTCTAACGCCGGAATGTATCCGAGTCCCAACGCTGGACTATATCCGAGGTGTCATAGATTACCTCGGTCTTGAAAAGGTTCAAACAAGCTTATTACCGGAGATGCCCTCTATGGAGCCAGCCACATGCAATTGAGCTTTATGCCGAACTGCTTCCGAGGTATCTTTTGTAGTCGAACACCAACGTCGGACTGTATCCGAGGTGGTGCACCACCTCAGCCATGGGCTAATTTTTATGAATTTAATTCCGAATTGTGCAATGTAATCTCTGCTAAGATGTATGACCAGTAGCCCTCAAGGTGCGTGTTAGCCTAATATCCGGGATGCACCTGAAGGAAAAAATCAAACCGCTGACCCCAGTAGCCCCTTAGACTCAGGTCGATTCATAAAATCAGCCTGAGGATCAATTCCCAGCTCGGCAACATACTTAGGAATAGAAACACGATGTAATATATTAGAGGAAATAGTGATCGACGAACGGGCCCTTGAGAGAGGGTCTTGAGAAGTTGTCGTAATATATTATCTTGATGCCGGATAGGTCCAGATGGTACCTATTATTGTCCGAAGACGCATTTTCCCATAGTTCGGTCAAGCCGAACACTGCGCCATTTGAATTTTCTGCATTGAATAGGCAATGCAGTAGCCCCCGAGACACTGGTCGGGTGGCAACACCAGATCAGGGGATCGTTGGGCCCCTTTAATATTAGTAAATGATAAGCCCGAAGCCCAGTAGCCCCCGAGCCTTAATGTGGGCATGGGTGGCCGAATTAAGGATCGATATCCGAAGTAAAATCACAATTTATGTGAAATGATTCTATGTATCCAAGTACTTTACATCATTAATGCTCGGATCCGCATTGTACAAAACTTTGTTCACCAACCATCGGCTTCCACCTCCTTGGCCAGTAGCCGAGGAGTGTTTGTCCTACTTTATAAAGCCTTTATGAGGGCAAAGATTTACGACAAACAAGGCAATCCGGCCATACGGTTTTATAAAAAAAGGTACACGGAGAGATATGTTATATTACTTTTTAACGTAAGAAACATCTTCCAAAGAAAATAGTCCCACTGTCGGTTCCTTTCTTTGGGTTGTCATGCTAAGCATGATCATGAAACCTCAGCTCCATTCAATGTGGGAGCAAAATATTAAAGATTTAGTTTGGGGTAATTTCCCGAACTGTGTGGTCTTTAGCAAACCTAAATTTTCACTTCGGTCGTTGCCGACCAATTATATTATTTAAGATTGCTAGCTTTCGGCTTCACCCAGTCTGAGGTACTAACTTGGATGACCCGGTAGTAACAATCACAGAGGTGCTCCCTTTACCGCCTAGCCGAACAATCGGGAACGTAGGGGTAAGCACAGGAGCCAGGCAACCCAGCTTAGCCAAAATCTAAAGTCAAATTGATGCATATGTATGGCTTTATAACAATAATTACGGAAGACAACCCTTGTATATTAAATACAAATGCCGATGACATGTTTATTTTGACTCCGTTGCGACCGTTTATCAGTGGAAAGTGACCCATTGTCGGCTTCCACCCCTTGTAGATGCTACGCAGGGTGTTTCCTCAATAACAAAATAACCCTTATCCGACGTCTCGGTGCCCGAAGGCGGTTGTGTTAGCGGAAACGAGGCAATCAGATATGCGGGCTTTATAACTTTCACTTAGTCATAGGAGCTTTAAACTGGGGAAGCTAGCTACGAGCCCCCGGTTAGTGTTCGACACTGACCAAAGTCAAGCCGATAACACTTCGGCAAATGTTATGAAAGGCCAACCGTATAACACGGGGTGACCTCTATCGATCTTATAGTTTAATACAGTCATCGGATCACTGACCAGTTTACGCTTATTGTGATAGTCAGTTTTCGGCTTTCTCCACTGAGGCGCTTAACCATGCTAGCTAGAAGCACAATCGCAGTGGTTCTCCCTTTGCTCACCTAGCCGAACAAAGCGGAATGTAGGAGGCAAGCACAGGAGTCGGGCAACCCAAATATTGATCGAAGACACAATTCGAAACCGATGCATATATAGCAATATCGAGAATGTTTTTGCCGAATCCCTAAAGGTGTCCGGCATTGCATTGCGAGACTTATGCTGGAAACACACAAATAGTTTAAAAGTGCCATAGGCTTGGAAAAGAAAAAAAACTTCAGTAAAAACTTGACGTCCGAACTAGATCAAGTGTTCGATGCCAATCCAAAAATTGGTCTTAGAACAAAAACGCTTCTGTCGTGCTTTAACATGACACATCCTATCTCAAGACTCCAAGCGGGTCAGCCTACGGCTTCAACCTCCTATCCCGAAGGCGGAGTACTTCTCGTTAGGACAGTTTAGAAAACTAAACTCTAGTGTCTTTGAGAGAGAAATTAGGCTCCCCGGCTATTGACCACATGCTCGTGTCAAAAAAGGAGTGATAAAAAAACTTTGCAACGACTAAGAAAAAGAACACTTATTATAAAATAACTCATATAGATTTAAGAGCCCCCGAGTGACTTGGGTAAAAGAATTTTATGTATAATGATTGCAGGTACTGAAGTACTTGTATCATATCTGTGTTCACCCGAACTTTAAACGCGTCTTAACCGATCGTCGGCTTCTCCCTCTTTGGTCAAGGGCCGAAAAGTGTTATGTACTCCACCTGTCGAGAATATCGACGGCGTTTTTGATAACCAGGCAATCAGGCCACAAGGCTGTAACAGACAAAGCGCGCTCAGGGAACTTATGCTATATTACTAACGGTGTAAGAAGCATCTTCGAAGAAAATAGTACCCCCACCGATACCTTTCTTCGGTTACTCATTGTTACTATGAGACTTGTGCAATAGATTTTTGTACTCATGAGTTCCGTTGCGTGCCGACCATGATTGAAAACAATAAGAGTGTTAGCTTTCGTCTTCACCCAGTCCAAGGTCCAAGCTCAGATGACCCGATCGTGACAATCGCAGAGGTGCTCCCTTTACTCCCTAGACGAACAATCGGAAACTTACGGGTAAGCAAAGGAGCAAGGCAACCCATCTTGTGAAGCACTTAAGTCAACATGGTGCATATTGTGGCGTAATACACGAACAAGGAACGAAGCCATACAAGTATCATCATATGCAAGAGAAAAGGCTTCATAAAGGAATCCCCCAAGTAAACGGGGTATTCGAATTTGTGTGCCACTGATAACCCACAAGTATAGGGGATCGCAACAGTTTTCGAGGGTAGAGTATTAAACCCAAATTTATTGATTCGACACAAGGGGAGCCAAAGAATATTCTCAAGTATTAGCAGCTGAGTTGTCAATTCAACCACACCTGGAAACTTAATATCTACAGCAAAGTATTTAGTAGCAAAGTAATATGATAGTAGTGGTAACAGTAGCAAAAGGTAACTATAGCAAAAGTAATGTTTTTGGTATTTTGTAGTGAAGATAGTAATAGCAACGGAAAAGTAAATAGCGAAGAACAATATATGGAAAGCTCGTAGGCAATGGATCGGTGATGGAGAATTATGTCGGATGTGGTTCATCATGTAACAATCATAACATTGGGTGACACAGAACTAGCTCCAATTCATCAATGTAATGTAGGCATGTATTCTGAATATAGTCATACGTGCTTATGGAAAATAACTTGCATGACATCTTTTGTCCTACCCTTCCGTGGCAGCGGGGTCCTAATGGAAACTAAGGGATATTAAGGCCTCCTTTTAATAGAGTACTGGACCAAAGCATTAACACATAGTGAATACATGAACTCCTCAAACAACGGTCATCACCGGGAGTGGTCCCAATTATTGTCACTTCGGGGTTGCCGGATCACAACACATAGTAGGTGATTATAGACTTGCAAGATAGGATCTAGAACACTCATATATTGATGAAAACATAATAGGTTCTGATCTAAAATCATGGCACTCGGGCCCTAGTGACAGGCATTAAGCATAGCAAAATCATAGCAACATCAATCTCAGAACATAGTGGATACTAGGGATCAAGCCCTAACAAAACTAACTCAATTACATGATAGATCTCATCCAACCCATCACTGTCCAGCAAGCCTGCGATGGAATTACTCACGCACGGCGGTGAGCATCATGAAATTGGTGATGGAGGATGGTTGATGATGATGATGATGGCGACGGATTCCCCTCTCCGGAGCCCCGAACGGACTCCGGATCAGCCCTCCCAAGAGGTTTTAGGGCTTGGCGGCGGCTCCGTATCGTAAAACATGATGAATTCTTCTCTCTTATTTTTTTCTCTCCGAAACCAAATATATAGAGTTGGAGTTGAGGTCAGAGGAGCTCCAGGGGGGGCACGAGGTAGGGGGCGCGCCCCCACCCTCATGGCTAGGGTTTGGGCCCTCTGATCTTCATCTTTTGCAAGGATTTTTTATTATTTCCGAAAAGATGTTCCATGAAGTTTTAGGTCATTCCGAGAACTTTTGTTTCTGCACATAAATAACACCATGGCAATTCTGCCGAAAATAGCGTCAGTTCGGGTTAGTTCCATTCAAATGATGCAAGTTAGAGTCCAAAACAAGGGCAAAAGTGTTTGGAAAACTAGATACGATGGAGACATATCAACTCCCCCAAGCTTAAACCTTTGCTTGTCCTTAAGCAATTCAGTTGACAAACTAAAAGTGATAAAGAAAAACTTTTACAAACTCTGTTTGCTCTTGTTGTTGTAAATATGTAAAGCCAGCATTCAAGTTTTCAGCAAATATTATGACTAACCACATTTGCAATAACTCTTAGGTCTCATGTTTACTCATATCAATGTCATAATCAACTAGCGAGCAATAATAATAAATCTCGGACGACAACACTTTCTCAAAACAATCATAATATGATATAACAAGATGGTATCTCGCCAGCCCTTTCTGAGACCGCAAAACATAAATGTAGAGCACCCTTAAAGATCAAGGACTGACTAGACATTGTAATTCATGGTAAAAGAGATCCAATCAAGTCATACTCAATGTAAACTAACAGTAATGAATGCAAATGACAGTGGTGCTCTCCAACTAGTGCTTTTTAATAAGAGGATGATGACTCAACATGAAAGTAAATAGATAGGCCCTTCGCAGAGGGAAGCATGGATTTGTAGAGGTGCCAGAGCTCGGTTTTGAAATAGAGATGAATAATATTTTGAGCGGTATACTTTCATTGTCACCATAACAACCAAGAGATGGCGATATCTTCCATGCTACACACATTATAGGCAGTTCCCAAACAGAATGGTAAAGTTTATACTCCCCCTCCACCAACAAGCATCAATCCATGGCTTGCTCGAAAAAACGAGTGCCTCCAACTAGCAACAGTCCCAGGGGGAGTTTTGTTTGCAATTATTTTGATTTAGTTTGCATAAAGCATGGGACTGGGCATCCCGGTGACCAGCCACTTTCTCGTGAGTGAGGAGCAGAGTCCACTCCTCTTGAGAATAACCCGCCTAACATGGAAGATACGGACAGCCCTAGTTGATACATGAGCTATTCGAGCATACAAAACAAGATGATTATTTGAAGGTTTAGAGTTTGGCGAATACAAATTTACTTGGAACGGCAGGTAGATACCGCATATAGGAAGGTATAGTGGACTCATATGGAATAACTTTGGGGTTTAAGGGATTGGATGCACAAGTAGTATTCCCGCTTAGTACAAGTGGAGGCTAGCAAAAGACTGGGAAACGACCAACTAGAGAGCGACAACAGTCATGAACATGCAATAAAATTAATCAACACTGAATGCGAGCATGAGTAGGATATAATCCATCATGAACATAAATATCATGAAGGCTATGTTGATTTTGTTTCAACTACATGTGTGAACATGCGCCAAGTCAAGTCACTTAAATCATTCAAAGGAGGATACCACCCCATCATACCACATCACAAGCATCTTAATAGCATGTTGGCATGCAAGGTAAACCATTATAAGCTCCTTGCTAATCAAGCATGGCACAAGAAACTATGATCTCTAGTTGTCATTGCAAACATGTTTATTCATAATAGGCTGAATCAGGAACGATGAACTAATCATATTTACAAAAACAAAAGAGGTCGAGTTCATACCAGCTTTTCTCATCTCAGTTAGTCCATCATATATCGTTATAATTGCCTTTCACTTGCACGACTGAATGATGTGAATAATAATAATAGTGCACGTGCATTGGACTAAGCTGGAATCTGCAAGCATTCAATAAACAGGAGAAGACAAGGCAATATGGGCTCTTTTGTCAGATAAAAAATAATGCATATAAGAGCCACTTCAACAGTTTAATTATGGTCTTCTCCTATCGACCCCCAAAGAAAAGAAAAGAAATAAAACTATTTACAAGGGAAAGCTCCCAACAAGCAAAAGAAGAACAGGAAATCTTTTTGCATATTTACAAAAACAAAAGAGGTCGAGTTCATACCATCTTTTCTCATCTCAGTTAGTCCATCATATATCATTATAATTTCCTTTCACTTGCACGACCGAATGATGTGAATAATAATAATAGTGCACGTGCATTGGACTAAGCTGGAATCTGCAAGCATTCAATAAACAGGAGAAGACAAGGCAATATGGGCTCTTTTGTCAGATAAAAAATAATGCATATAAGAGCCACTTCAATAGTTTAATTATGGTCTTCTCCTATCGACCCCCAAAGAAAAGAAAAGAAATAAAACTATTTACAGGGGAAAGCTCCCAACAAGCAAAAGAAGAACAGGAAATCTTTTTGGGTTTTATTTTTAATTACTACTACAAGCATAGAAATTAAAGCTAGCTAAAAGCTACAACTAATTTTTTTGGTTTTTTCTTAAGGTTTATTAAACTCACAAGAAGAAAGCATAAAAAGGAAAATAAACTAGCATGGATGATATAATGAAAAGTATGAGCACCGACATCTAGCAATGAGTGTGTGAACATGAATGTAATGTCGGTGAGAAATACGTACTCCCCCAAGCTTAGGTTTTTGACCTAAGTTGGTCTATGGCCACGGTTGGCCTGGCGGATATCCATAGTAATAGTTGGGGTCGTACTGAGATGCAGCGGCTATCGCCTCCTGAGCTGTAGCTTGGCGACGAGCGACATCCGCCCTCCTCTCGTACTCATCTGCCTCCTCTCTGGTAATAACATATCTTCCTTTTGCCTGATAATCAAAGAAGGCACGAGCAGGGAGAGTAATACGGACAGCATGACGTTTGTCAAAGATTAAGCGATACTGGAGAGGTGATTCGTTCCTCTCAACAAACTGGCGGCGAACCATAGCATTAAAGTCTAGGTAAGCAGGAGGTAATTATATCATCATTACATATAGTTACACCAAGGAAATCAGCTAAGTGGGTTGCATAAATTCCTCCAAAGAAATCTCCATTAAATCTATTAAGATGCAACCTACGTGCAACAATGACTCCCAAATTATAAGATTTATCTCCTAACACAGCACTCGTAAGAATACTAAGGTCAGGGACACACATGTGACATGCTTCATCTTTACCGTTAATGCATCTACCTATGAAGAGAGCAAAATAATGTATAGCAGGAAAGTGGATGCTCCCTATGGTAGCTTGTGTTGTATCTCTAGATTCCCCAACAGTTATACTAGCAAGAAAATCTCTAAATTCAGATTTGCAAGGTTTCCTGACACTACCCCAATGTGGAAGTTTGCAAGCAGTTGTAAAATCCTCCAAGTCCATGGTATAAGATTTTTCATAAAGGTCAAACAGAACAGTTGGAGAATTATGTGAAGATGAAAATTCAAACCTCCACGAATGTACTAGTGAGATAATGGTATTGGCTGCACTTCTCTGCCTCAAAGCTCACAAGGTCAGCGTTACGCAAATATGCGTTAAATTCTTCCTTGATTCCCGCTCGATCCATAAAATTTTCTAAAGGCCATTCGCAGGTCTGCACAGGAGCATCCCTTGTGGCTCATCATCAGCATCACGCATTGTAAGCATGGGCTCTTGTTTCCTTGAAGAGCCACCTTGGTACATTTTCCTAAACATATTTCTTCCTCTGAAAAATTTCTGAAATTTTTAGTAACTTCAAATAAAAGTGAACCAAACTCAACAATATTGATAGCAACTACTCCTACAAGTGCCTAGAGCCTATATCATGCATCAAAACTACTTTTGACCATATAAATTTGACATGCAAGCTCAAGAACAGGGTCACCTAAGCAGCAAAAATATGCAATGAATAAAGCACTAGAACAAAAACTAATCGGATCAATGGAGGAGTCACATACCAAGGAACAATCCCCCCCCCAAGCAGTTTTGTGAGAGGTGCTTTGAGCAAGGAGATCGAAAATGGCAATGAAATGAGATAGAACTCGTGCTTGAGCTGGATATTTGTGTTTGTGGGAGGAAGAAGAAGTGTGTGGGTGCAGGAATAAGTGGAGGAGGTCCACCGTGGGCCCACGAGGTAGGGGGCGCGCCCTGGGGGGTAGGGCGCGCCCTCCACCCTCATGGACAGGTGGATGACCCCCTGCTGTGTTCTCAGTGCCAAATATTCTAGAAAAAATCATATTTAAATTTCAGGGCATTTAGAGAACTTTTATTTTCGGGGCATTTTTATATTGCACGGATAATCAGATAATAGACGGGAAATACTTATTTTTATTTTATTTAATATAAATAATAGAAAGTAAAAGGAGGTTACAGGGAGTTGTGTTTCCTAAATTCATCCATCTCATGATCATCAAAAAGAATCCACTAACAAGGTTGATCAAGTCTTGTTAACAAACTCATCTCGAATAACATGGAACCAGAGAATTTTTTAATAACACTAGGTTACCTCAACGGGGATATGCACATCCCCAACAATAAGAATATCATATTTCTTCTTGACAGTAGGAAGAGGAAATTAAAAACCTCCAAATATAATCGATGGAATTTTTCCAATGGAGTTGATACTATGAACTTGAGGTTGTTTCCTCGGAAAGTGTACCGTATGCTCATTACCATTAACATGAAAAGTGACATTGCCTTTAGTGCAATAAATAATAGCCCCTGCAGTATTCAAAAAGGGTCTTCCAAGAATAATAGACATACTATCGTCCTCGGGAATATCAAGAATAACAAAGTCTGTTAAAATAGTAACGTTTGCAACTACAACAGGCACATCCTCACAAATACCGACAGGTATAGTAGTTGATTTATCAGCCATTTGCAAAGATATTTCAGTAGGTGTCAACTTATTCAAATCAAGTCTATGATATAAAGAGAGAGGCATAACACTAACATCGCCTCCAAGATCACATAAAGCAGTTTTAACATAATTTCTTTTAATGGAGTATGGTATAGTGGGTACTCCTGGATCTCCAAGTTTCTATGGTATTCCACCCTTAAAAGTATAATTAGCAAGCATGGTGGAAATTTCAGCTTACGGTATCTTTCTTTTATTTGTAACAATATCTTTCATATACTTAGCATAAGGATTCATTTTGAGCATATCAGTTAATCGCATACGCAAAAAGATAGGTCTAATCATTTCAGCAAAGCGCTCAAAATCTTCATCATCCTTTTTCTTGGATGGTTTGGGGGGAAAAGGCATGGGTTTCTGAACCCAAGGCTCTCTTTCCTTACCGTGTTTCCTAGCAACAAAGTCTTTTTTATCATAACGTTGATTCTTTGATTGTGGGTTATCAAGATCAACAGCAGGTTCAATTTCTATATCATTATCATTACTAGGTTGAGCATCATCATGAACATTATCATTAACGTTATCACTAGTTGCAGGTTCATTACCAGATTGTGTTTCAGCATCATAAATAGAAATATCATTTGGATTCTCAGGTGTTTCAGTAATAGGTTCACTAGAAGCATGCAAAGTCCTATCATTTTTCTTTTTCTTCCTTTTAGAAGGACTAGGTGCATCTATATTATTTCTCTGAGAATCTTGCTCAATTCTCTTAGGGTGGCCTTCAGGATACAAAGGTTCCTGAGTCATTCTACCAGTTCTAGTAGCCACTCTAACAGCATAATCATTTTTCTTACTATTCATTTCATTGAGCACATCATTTTGAGCTTTAAGTACTTGTTCTACTTGAGTGGTAACCATAGAAGCATGTTTACTAATAAGTTTAAGTTCACCTTTGACATTAGCCATATAATCACCCAAGTGTTCAAGCATATTTGAATTGTATTTCAATTGTCTACCAAAATAAGCATTGAAGTCTTCTTTCTTAACCATAAATTTATCAAACTCATCTAAGCATGGGCTAGCAAATTTAGGAAACGGGATTTCAGCTTTATCATATCTATAGAGAGAATTTACCTTTACTACCTGTGCCGGGTTATCAAGGGTATGAGTTTCCTCAATAGGTGGAGGATTAAGATCATATGTTTCTTCAACAGGCGGTAGATTAAGACCATGTATTTCTTCAATAGGAGGTAAATTCTTAACATCTTCAGCTTTAATACCCTTTTCTTTCATGGATTTCTTTGCCTCTTGCATATCTTCAGGACTGAGAAATAGAATACCCCTCTTCTTCGGAGTTGGTTTAGGTATAGGCTCAGGGGTTGGTTCAGGAAGTGTCCAATTATTTTCATTCGTCAACATATTATTCAATAGAATTTCAGCTCCATCCGGTGTTCTTTCCCTGAAAACAGAACCAGCACAACTATCCAGGTAATCTTTGGAGGCATCGGTTAGTCCATTATAAAAGATATCAAGTATTTCATTTTTATTAAGAGGATGATCAGGCAAAGCATTAAGTAATTGGAGAAGCCTCCCCCAAGCTTGTGGGAGACTCTCTTCTTTGATTTGCACAAAATTATATATATCCCTTAAAGCAACTTCTTTCTTATGAGCAGGGAAATATTTAGCAGAGAAGTAATAAATCATATCCTGGGGACTATGCACACAACCAGGATCAAGAGAATTAAACCATATCTTAGCATCACCCTTTAATGAGAACGGAAATATTTTTAGGATATAAAAGTAGCGAGTTCTCTCATCATTAGTGAACAGGGTGGCTATATCATTTAATTTAGTAAGATGTGCCAGAACAGTTTCAGATTAATAGCCATGAAAAGGATCAGATTCAACCAAAGTAATTATATCAGGATCAACAGAGAATTCATAATCCTTATCAGTAACAAAGATAGGTGAAGTAGCAAAAGCAGGGCCAGGTTTCATTCTAGCATTAAGAGATTGTTGCTTCCATTTAGCTAATAGCCTCTTGAGTTCGTATCTATCTTTGCAAGCTAAAATAGCTAAAGGAGCTTCTTTTTCAAAAACATAACCCTCAGGAATAACAGGCGATTCATTATTAGGGGAAGAGTATTCATCATCACTTTCATCAACATTATCAGATTCAATATTTTCATTCTCTCTAACCCTAGCAAGTTGTTCATCAAGAAATTCACCAAGTGGCACAGTAGTATCAAGCATAGAAGTAGTTTCATCATAAGTATCATGCATAGCAGAAGTGGCATCATCAATAACATGCCACATATCATAATGAATAGCAGAAGCAGGTTTAGGTGTCGCAAGCTTACTCAAAACAGAAGGTGAATCAAGTGCAGAGCTAGATGTCATTTCCTTACCTCCCCTCGTAGTTGAGGCATAAATCTTGGTTTTTGGATCTCTCAAGTTCTTCATGATGATAAGAAGATATAAATCCCAAATAACTCAAAGAATAGAGCTATGCTCCCCGGCAACGGCGCCAAAAAATAGTCTTGATAACCCACAAGTATAGGGGATCGCAACAGTTTTCGAGGGTGGAGTATTCAACCCAAATTTATTGATTCGACACAAGGGGAGCCAAAGAATATTCTCAAGTATTAGCAGTCGAGTTGTCAATTCAACTACACCTGGAAACTTAATATCTACAGCAAAGTATTTAGTAGCAAAGTAATATGATAGTAGTGGTAACGGTAGCAAAAGTAATGTTTTTGGTATTTTGTAGTGATGATAGCAATAGCAACGAAAAAGTAAATAGCGAAGAACAATATATGGAAAGCTCATAGGCAATGGATCGGTGATGGAGAATTATGTCGGATGATGTTCATCATGTAACAATCATAACATTGGGTGACATAGAACTAGCTCCAATTCATCAATGTAATGTAGGCATGTATTCCGAATATAGTCATACATGCTTATGGAAAAGAACTTGCATGACATCTCATAGGCAACGAAAAAGTATTAGCAAGCCTACGATGGAATTACTCACGCACGGCGGTGAGCATCATGAAATTGATGATGGAGGATGGTTGATGATGATGATGGCAACGGATTCCCCTCTCTGGAGCCCCGAACGGACTCCAGATCAGCCCTCCCGAGAGGTTTTAGGGCTTGGCGGTGGCTCCGTATCGTAAAACGCAATGAATTCTTCTCTCTTATTTTTTTCTCTCCGAAACCAAATATATAGAGTTGGAGTTGAGGTCGGAGGAGCACCAGGGGGGCCACGAGGTAGGGGGCACGCCCCCAACCCTCGTGGCTAGGGTGTGGGCCCCTGGTCTTCATCCTTTGCAAGGATTTTTTATTATTTCCGAAAAGATGTTCCGTGAAGTTTCAGGTTATTCCGAGAACTTTTGTTTCTGCACATAAATAACACCATGGCAATTCTGCTGAAGACAGTGTCAGTCCGGGTTAGTTCCATTCAAATCATGCAAGTTAGAGTCCAAAACAAGGGCAAAAGTGTTTGGAAAAGCAGATACGACGGAGACGTATCATCCACAAACAAAGTTTTGACAAGGAAGTTTTTCACAAACATTTTTTGCCAAAAAAGTATAATGCTTGGTCGAACCGACCAAAATTTAAAACTGAAAGTTTTTTAGCATGAAAGCGACTTAGCTGGTCAATGTGTTCGGCATTGATGACATGGTCCGGGCTTGATGCGGGACAAGGTTCCAACCCCCAAGCCAGTCCCGAGGAGGCGGAGCGAAGAGCTCGGCACTCCGAAGTGGCGACATAGCACGACCAGTGCGGCGAGGTGGAACCCCCAGTCCGACCGAGGCGATGGAGCAGGCTGGCAGCATGACACCGAAGTCCCCGGCGTAGGTTAACGAAGTGATGACGAAACCCCCGGTCCAGCCCGAGGTGACGTGGTACATCGGTACGCCGAGGTGACAGAGCTACCCAACCTGGATCATTTACCTGTGCATAGAAAATAGCGCAAAGCCAGATATAATAGTAATTAAAAAAATGTTGCATAATTAATAATTTATGCAAAGTGATTAATAAAAGAAATATGGCATGTGTGTCGAACACTCGATGAGGTAGAGCTCTCTCAACGATGCCGAAGTCCCCGAGGCAACTGAGCCTGTCGGTATGGCAATTTTTACCAACAGAGTGATCACGCGAGCTAATTTACGCCAATTGGGACGACGATGTCGGTTTGCAGAGGTGGCGGCATAGTGCACCACTATTAATTTTCCTACATACATAAGGCAGTGCGGGATGGGAAAATGAAAAATCCCTTTATGTAATTTATCTATGCAAAATAAGTAATTTAAGAAGTATAGCATGTTCGCCAAGGCTCGCTTGTCGGACTGGCGACGCGACGGTGCTGGCATAGCTCGGCCCAAATTCACAGGATGACGATGCCGCATGATACGATCCAAATTTGTAGGGCGACAATATTGGCCTGATGCAATGGCGCTATGACGAATTTGGTACGGATCATGCCGACGAGAAGCCTGCCAGGTCGCGCGATGGTGCATCATGACATCTTATGGCGAGGAGGCTGGCCGAGTTACGGACGCACTGTCCACTGTACTGTGGACATAAAAACAGCCAAGTAGCCTATGAAGCACCTGAAAAGTAAAAAGCTGACACAAAGCTTTATGTAGATTAGTACTCTGTATATCTTAGCCAACATGTACTATCAAACGAATAGAGCACGCATGCTTTAACAAAAAATACTACTGAGTAGCCAACCGCCTTGATACTTGTACAATTTAGTGTAAAGTAAAGAAACGAGAGGATCTCCCTGGTGGATGACGCCGAGCAGGGATCTTCTTAGCTCTGCGTGTGGTGCACTCGCGCGAGTACTTCAAGTAACAGACATCGGTTGGGTTGGACGGCGTAGGAACACACCAGATTAGTACCTCGGGAACGCCGCCATCAGTCAGCCTCGTGCGGTAGTTCCAACACACATCGGATTAGGCCAATCGTTCGTATATTGTCCGGATCTCGGCCATGATCTACAAGTAAAGTTTGAAAGGCTGGCAGAAAATATGGTCGCACAAGTAATTTATATTGTACGAAATTATTAGGAGGGACTTGACCTGATGTAACAATAGCGGATGAAGTAGCTATTAGTCATCAACATGGCATACGAGATCTAGCATCTCACGCCAGTGCTAGCAAGTAGTCAAAGTAGTAGTGCTACTACTCGGTAGGGTAAAATCAATCAATCTAATATGTGTAGTATGCACGGAAGATAGACCACTAACCGAAGGACTGCCATTAAAAAATAGTATAAAGAGAAAAGGAAGGATGGAATCTCCCTGTGTACGGCCGCAGATCAGAATTCATGTCGGCTAGCCCGCCTGCACTACTCCGCATGGGCAGGAGTTTTGGGGGATCTCCTCAGCTGCGTATAGCACGAGGCCTCTGCTCTCCTGACATGCGCATAATGCGTCTTGCACTGGTATTGGCCACCGCCGCCACACGGTCCGCCATTGTGCAGATTAGTAGATGCTCATCGGGTACCAACAAACAAACCCTCTTCGCCTGATCTTAGATCGAAACTAATCACGGACGAACCTGTGAAATAAAACATCAATCTGACTGCCATAATTCTTAAAGAAATCAATTCATGCGGAACGGATCTGACTGAAAAAATAGCACCTGATCATCCCATCGATCCGCAATGAACACCCAGCAGGCTCTCGGTGAAAGCACCGATGTCGGTTCCATATCCGGCATATCTCATAGTAGGGGTCCTAAGCTAGACGTCTTGGAGCGATGGTAACATGAACACGTGATTTTACCCAGTTTCGGGCTCTCTCGAAGAGATAATACCCTACATGCTGCTTTTGATTGTATTCATATGGGGTGTAGTACAGAATACATGTATCTACCATGAGATTGTAGTAATGAATGTGAGATTGTCTATTGACTAGCCTGGCCTTGGTTTATATAACACACCAGAGGCCTAGGGTTTAGGAGAGTCCTCATCTTAGGCGCCAAGTCATGTGGAATCTTCCTTGTATGCGGCATGGGCTGTCCAAAGTGGCCCATGATAGAACCGTCATGGGGGTCCTTGGCCCGATCCACCTGGTCGGGAGACGATGTGGTGAGTACCCCTTAGTCCAGGACACCGTCAGCCGGCCCTCTATGGCGCACCCTGGAGGAGTCCTACTCCCACCGGGAGTAGGATTCCCCCCCCCCCTTCCCTAGTTGGACTAGGAGAGAAGGAAGGGGGAGAGAGGGAGGAAGGAAAGGGGGCGCCGCCTGAGGGAGTCCTGGTCTAAGGGGTCCTCGAGCGTCCGGCCTGTTAGCCATGGGCCAGACTGGTGAGCTATGAAGATACGAAGACCAAAGACTGTATCTGTGTCCGGATAGGACTCTCCTTGGCGTGGAAGGCAAGCTTGGCAGCCAAATATGTAGATTCCTTTCTTTGTAACCGACCTTGTGTAACCCTAGATCCTCCCAGTGTCTATATAAACTGGAGGACTTAGTCCGGAGGAGGGGGGACTCATTACCATAGTCATACGGGGTAGACTTCCAGGGTTTAGCCATTACGATCTCGTGGTAGATCAAATCTTGTAATACTCATATTCATTAAGATCAATCAAGCAAGAAGTAGGGTATTACCTCCATAGAGATGGCCCAAACCTAGGTAAACATCGTGTCCCTTGTATCATGTTACCATCGACCTTAGACGCATAGTTCGGGACCCCCTACCCGAGATCCGTCGGTTTTGACACCGACATTGGTGCTTTCATTGAGAGTTCCACTGTGCCATCCCCAAAAGGTTATCGATGGCCCCTTCAATCGTCAACAATGACGTTATCCAAGGAGAAACATTCCTCCCCGGACAGATCTTCGTGTTCGGCGGCTTCGCGCTGCGGGCCAACTCGTTTGGCCACCTGGAGCAGATTGATAGCTACACCCCTGGCCATCAGGTCAGATTTGGGATCTTGAATTGCGTCGCGGACGTTCGCGGAGATTTGATCTTCGCCGGATTCAAGACCGCGGCAACCGCCCCTAGTCATCTTGATGAATGTGACCTAAATCTGTCACCAAACCGCATCCAGGAGATAGCTCCTGTAACAGCTCTGGCCTTAGATCTAGAGCATACAGCGCCGTCCAAGGGGTGGAGGCTCAACCCCACCACGAAGGCCGCAGATTCCCCGGTGTTGGAGCTGCACATGGACTTAACCTCACACAATATCTGTGTCACCGGAACTCCGGACTTGTCTCTGGGTGTAAGTTTCGAACCATGTGAGCCCGCGGATGCCGAACTTGATCGTTTATCGATCTTCGAGTTTAGCGCCAAAGACATCTTTCAACACTCGCCCTTGGGAGATGTGCTAAGCTCATTAAAGAACTTATCCTTGGCAGGGGACTCATAGTCGAACTATGTTCGGTTCGAACTAGGGGCTGATGATGGAGAATCTTGTTTCCCACCCGCCACCCACTTTATAGCCACAGTCGAGGATTTAACCGACACGCTTGATTACGGCTCCGAAGACATCGACGGTATGGACGAGATGCTCATGAAGAGCAAGATCAAAATCCGCCATTTACTGGACGCTGGACGGCCACCTCTTCGTACAATGTGTACATGGTGGACACGCCGAAAACAACCAACGACGATGACAAAGCAAATCCAGTCGAGAATAAACCTCCTAAGACACAGCAAAAACGCCGGCGTCCTCGGCGCCGCTATAAGTCAAGTCGTTCAAAAGACAGCAATGCTGGCACCGGTGAAAATAATACTCCGAACGATGCCGAAAACAATGAAGACCTCACTGAGGTAACATCCGAACAGGAGGAGCAAGAAAATGGGCAAGCTAGCCTCGACAAAAAGGCCAGGCCCAATGACTCGGAGGACGGTAGTTATCGTCCACTCTCCGAGGATGAGAAAAGCCTCGCCAACAAAGATTTCATCGTGCCAGAGGAACCTCTCGAGCAGGAGCGCTTCAAGCGCCAGCTAATAGCCACTGCAAGGAGCCTGAAAAAGAAACAGCAGCAGCTTCAAGCTGACCAAGATCTGCTCATCGACAGATGGACTGATGTCCTGGCAGCCGAAGAACACGGCCTCAGACGCCCAGCCAAGAGTTACCCAAAGCGAAGGTTGCTACCGCAGTTCGATGAAGAGGCACTGGAGCCCATACCTCCCTTGCGCAATGTGGCCGACCAAACACTACGTGGTCGGGACAGTGCGGCGGACCGACCACCTCGGGGTCGGGATAGAGCGGCAACTCAAGCCGAACAGCAGCCCGCCCCGCCGCCATGAAAAAACAGAGACAAAATAGTTCAGGGTCATACATACGACCTCCGGCAAACCCTGGATAGTAGAGCAGGATATACCCGATCGATCTACGGATTGCGAGGACGTGCCTCGACACGTGATGATGGCTACCTATTCGGACATGACAAACCTAGCCACACCCAAGCTGATAATCGCAGATGGACTCTATCAGAGCTACGACGTGATGTAGCTAGGTATAGAGGTGCCGCACACCCTCTTTGCTTCACTGATGAAGTAATGGATCATGAATTCCCCGAAGGGTTTAAACCCGTGAATATTGAATCATACGACAGGACAACTGATCCCGCGGTATGGATCGAGGACTTTATCCTCCACATCCACATGGCCTGGGGAGACGACCTATGCTACCTCTTTTAGCACTGCATTGGTTTTCCTCGAAGAGGAAGGGATGGTGCAGCAAAGTAGCGTAAGTATTTTCCTCAGTTTTTGAGAACCAAGGTATCAATCCAGTAGGAGGCTACGCGCGAGTCCCTCGTACCTGCACAAAACAAATAAATCCTCACAACAAAAGCAAATAGGGGTTGTTAATCCCTATAAGGCCACTTACGAGAGAGAGATCTGATAGATATGATAAGATAATCTTTTTGGTATTTTTATGATAAAGATGCAAAGTAAAATAAAGGCAAAGTAAATAGCAAAGTAAATAACTAAGTAGTAGGAGATTAATATGATAAAGATAGACCCGGGGGCCATAGGTTTCACTAGTGGCTTCTCTCGAGAGCATAAGTATTCTACGATGGGTGAACAAATTACTGTTGAGCAATTGACAGAATTGAGCATAGTTATGAGAATATCTAGGTATGATCATGTATATAGGCATCACGTCCGAGACAAGTAGACCGACTCCTTCCTACATCTACTACTATTACTCCACTCATCGACCGCTATCCAGCATGCATCTAGAGTATTAAGTTAAAAACAGAGTAACCCCTTAAGCAAGATGACATGATGTAGAGGGATAGACTCATGCAATATGATGAAAACCCCATCTTGTTATCCTCGATGGCAACAATACAATACGTGCCTTGCTGCCCTTACTGTCACCGGGAAAGGACACCGCAAGATTGAACCCAAAGCTAAGCACTTCTCCCATTGCAAGAAAGATCAATCTAGTAGGCCAAACCAAACTGATAATTCGTAGAGACTTGCAAAGATAACCAATCATACATAAAAGAATTCAGAGAAGATTCAAATATTATTCATAGATAGACTTGATCATAAACCCACAATTCATCGATCTTAACAAACACACTGCAAAAAGAAGATTACATCGAATAGTTCTCCACAAGAGAGGGGGAGAACATTGTATTGAGATCCAAAAAGAGAGAAGAAGCCATCTAGCTACTAACTATGGACCCGTAGGTCTAAGGTAAACTACTCACACTTCATCGGAGGGGCTATGGTGTTGATGTAGAAGCCCTCCATGATCGATGCCCCCTCCGACGGAGCTCCGGAACAGGCCCCAAGATGGGATCTCGTGGATACAGAAAGTTGCGGCGGTGGAATTAGGTTTTTGGCTCCGTATCTGATTGTTTGGGGGTACGTAGGTATATATAGGAGGAAGGAGTACGTCGGTGGAGCAACAGGGGGCCCACGAGGGTGGATGGCGCGCCTGGGGTAGGCAGGCGCGCCCCCTACCTCGTGACCTCCTCTTTTCTTTCTTGACATAGGGTCCAAGTCTCCCGGGTCTTGTTCGTTGAGAAAATCACGTTCCCGAAGGTTTCATTCCGTTTGGACTCTGTTTGATATTCCTTTTCTTCGAAACCCTAAAACAGGCAAAATAGCAATTCTGGACTGGGCCTCAGGTTAATAGGTTAGTCCCAAAAATAATATAAAAGTGGATAATAAAGCCAAATAATGTCCAAAACAGTAGATAATATAGCATGGAGCAATAAAAAATTATAGATACGTTGGAGACGTATCAAGCATCCCCAAGCTTAATTCCTGCTCGTCCTCGAGTAGGTAAATGATAAAAACAGAATTTTTGATGCGGAGTGCTACTTGGCATAATTTTAATGTAATTCTTTTTAATTGTGGTATGAATATTCAGATCTGAAAGATTCAAGACAAAAGTTCATATTGACATAAAAATAATAATACTTCAAGCATACTAACAAAGCAATTATGTCTTCTCAAAATAACATGGCTAAAGAAAGTTATCCCTACAAAATCATATAGTCTGGCTATACTCTATCTTCACCACACAAAATATTTAAATCATGCACAACCCCTATGACAAGCCAAGCAATTGTTTCATACTTTTGACATTCTCAAAACTTTTTCAATCTTCACGCAATACATGAGCGTGAGCCATGGATATAGCACTATAGGTGGAATAGAGTGGTGGTTGTGGAGAAGACAAAAGGGGGAAGATAGTCTCACATCAACTAGGTGTATCAACGGGCTATGGAGATGCCCATCAATAGATATCAATGTGAGTGAGTAGGGATTGCCATGCAACGGATGCACTAGAACTATAAGTATATGAAAGCTCAAAAAGAAACTAAGTGGGTGTGCATCCAACTTGCTTGCTCATGAAGACCTAGGGCAATTTTTAGGAAGCCCATCATTGGAATATACAAGCCAAGTTCTATAATGAAAAATTCCAACTAGTATATGAAAGTGATAACATGAGAGACTCTCTACTATGAAGATCATGGTGCTTCTTTGAAGCACAAGTGTGGTAAAAGGATAGTAACATTGTCACCTCTCTCATTTTTTTATTTTTTTTATTTGGGCCTTTTCTCTTTTTTATGGCCTCTTCTATTTCCATTTTTTTATTTGGGCTTCTTTGGCCTCTTTTATTTATTTTTTGTTTGGAGTCTCATCCTGACTTGTGGGGGAATCATGGTCTCCATCATCCTTTCCTCACTGGGACAATGCTCTAATAATGATGATCATCACACTTTTATTTTTCTGACAACTCAACAATTACAACTCGATACTTAGAACAAAATATGACTCTATGTGAATGCCTCCGGCGGTGTACCGGGATATGCAATGATTCATGAGTGACAAGTATGAAAGAATTATGAACGGTGGCTTTGCCACAAATTCTATGTCAACTACATGATCATGCTAGGCAATATGACAATGATGGAGTGTGTCATGAACGAAACGGTGGAAAGTTGCATGGCAATATATCTCGGAATGGCTATGGAAATGCCATAATAGGTAGGTATGGTGGCTGTTTTGAGGAAGGTATATGGTGGGTGTATGATACTAGCGAAAAGGTGCGCGGTATTAGAGAGGCTAGCAAAGGTGGAAGGGTGAGAGTGCGTATAATCCATGGACTCAACATTAGTCATAAAGAACTCATATACTTATTGCAAAAATCTACAAGTTATCAAAGCAAAGTATTACACGCATGCTCCTAGGGGATAGATTGGTAGGAAAAGACCATCGCTCGTCCCCGACTGCCACTCATAAGGAAGACAATCAATAAATAAATCATGCTCCGACTTCATCACATAACGGTTCACCATACGTGCATGCTACGGGAATCACAAGCTTCAACACAAGTATTTCTCAAATTCACAACTACTCAACTAGCATGACTTTAATATCACCATCTCCATATCTCAAAACAATTATCAAGTATCAAACTTATCATAGTATTCAACACACTCATAAGAAAGTTTTATTGTTAATCTTGTATACCAAGCATATTAGGATTTTAAGCAAAATACCATGCTATTACGACTCTCGAAATAATCTAAGTGAAGCATGAGAGATCAATAGTTTCTATAAAACAAATCCACCAGCGTTCTCTAAAAGATATAAGTGAAGCACTAGAGCAAAATTATATAACTCAAAAGATATAAGCGAAGCACATAGATTATTCTAACAAATTCCAAATCATGTATGGCTCTCTCAAAAGGTGCGTACAGCAAGGATGATTGTGGTAAACTAATAAGCAAAGACTCAAATCATACAAGACGCTCCAAGCAAAACACATATCATGTGGTAAATAAAAATATAGCTCCAAGTAAAGTTACCGATAGAAGTAGACGAAAGAGGGGATGCCTTCCGGGGCATCCCCAAGCTTTGGCTTTTAGGAGTCCTTAGATTATCTTGGGGGTGCCATGGGCATCCCCAATCTTAGGCTCTTGCCACTCCTTGTTCCATAATCCATCAAATCTTTACCCAAAACTTGAAAACTTCACAACACAAAACTTAAAGTAGAAAATCCCGTGAGCTTCGTTAGCGAAAGAAAATAAATGACCACCTCAAGGTACTGTAATGAACTCATTATTTATTTATATGGGTGTTATACCTACTGTATTCCAACTTCTCTATGGTTTATAAACTAATTTACTAGCCATAGATTCATCAAAATAAGCAAACAACACACGAAAAACAGAATCTGTCAAAAACAGAACAGTCTGTAGTAATCTGTATCTAGCGCAAGATATGGAACCCCAAAAATTCTAAAATAAATTTATGGACGTGAGGAATTTATCTATTAATCATCTTCAAAAGAATTAACTAAATAGCACTTTCCAAATAAAAATGACATCAGTTCTCGTGAGCGCTAAAGTTTCTGTTTTTTACAGCAAGTTCAACAAGACTTTCCCCAAGTCTTCCCAATGGTTATACTTGGCACAAGCACTAATTAAACACAAAAAACACAACAAAAACAGAGGCTAAATAATTTATTTATTAGTAAACAGGAGAAAAAATCAAGGAATAAAAATAAAATTGGGTTGCCTCCCAACAAGCGCTATCGTTTAACGCCCCTAGCTAGGCATAGCAAGCAAGAATAGATCTAGGTATTGCCATCTTTGGTAGGCAATTCTTCAATGAGGCATATACCATCTTTAAGAATTTCTTTCTTTTTATTGATTATCTAACTTTTTGGCACAATACCAAAAAATTCATTTGTAACAAATGGTTCCTTAATGATAGCAAAAAGATTGGGATGAACACTAATAGATTTCAGATCCGCATTTTCCTTACTAGATGATTCACCCTTATTTTTAGGAACATACATAAGCTTGGCAACTTTAGTGGAGGAACTTGGAGTATTCTTTGCGGAAGAAAAACTGGTTCCCAAATTGGTAATAATATTCTCAAGTTTATCGATCCTAACGGAATCGTGATTCATTTTCTCATTAACTATGGGTTCCTTTTCTTTAATATCTTTCAAAGTAACTCCTACTTTAGATCCATATTGAGAGATTCGGCTGTGGATCTTTTTATCCAAATTTTCAATTAACTCTATGGTAGCAACCTTATTTTCAATAATTTCAAGCCTTTGCATTACATGCTCCAAAGTTAATATAGTTCCATTAACCAAAAGAGGGGGGAGCCAAATAAATCTAACATAGTATTATAAGAATCGAAAGTATGGCTACCAAAAAAAATCCCTCCGGTAATAGTATCAAGAACATAACGGTGCCAAGGAGTAATGCCTACATAAAAATTGCGAAGGAGAATGGTAGTAGATTGCTTCCTAGCAGATTTATTTTGAGCATTGCAAATTCTATACCAAGCATCTTTTAGATTTTCACCCTCCCTTTGCTTAAAATTTAGAATTTCATTCTCGGGAGACAATAGAGAAGATAAGGGACTAGCCATAACGACAAGCAAGCAAACTAACACACAAGCAAACAAAAAGCAAGCGGACAAAAGGGGGCGAATAGAGAAAGAGGATAGAGAGAGAGGGCGAATAAAACGGCAAGGGTGAATTGGGGGGAGAGGAAAACGAGAGGCAAATGGCAAATGATGTAATGCGGGAGATACGGGTATGTGATGGGTACTTGGTATGTTGACTTTTGCGTAGACCTCTCCGGCAACGGCGCCAGAAATCCTTCTGGCTACCTCTTTTAGCACTGTGTTGGTTTTCCCCGAAGAGGAAGGGATGGTGCAGCAAAGTAGCGTAAGTATTTCCCTCAGTTTTTTACAACCAAGGTATCAATCCGGTAGGAGGCTACGCGCGAGTCTCTCGTACCTGCACAAAATAAATAAATCCTTGCAACCAACACAAATAGGGGTTGTCAATCCCTATAGGGCCACTTATGAGAGTGAGATCTGATAGATATGATAAGATGATATTTTTGGTATTTTCATGATAAAGATGCAACGTAAAATAAAGGTAAAGTAAATAGCAAAGTAAATAACTAAGTAGTAGGATATTAATATGATAAAGATAGACTCGGGGGCCATAGGTTTCACTAGTGGCTTCTCTCGAGAGCATAAGTATTCTACGGTTGGTGAACAAATTACTGTTTAGCAATTGATAGAATTGAGCATAGTTATGAGAATATCTAGGTATGATCATGTATATAGGCATCACGTCCGAGACAAGTAGACCGACTCCTTCCTGCATCTACTACTATTACTCCACTCATCGACCGCTATCCAGCATGCATCTAGAGTATTAAGTTAAAAACAGAGTAACGCCTTAAGCAAGATGACATGATGTAGAGGGATAGACTCATGCAATATGATGAAAACCCCATCTTCTTATCCTCGATGGCAACAATACAATACGTGCCTTGCTGCCCGTACTGTCACCGGGAAAGGACACCGCAAGATTGAACCCAAAGCTAAGCACTTCTCCCATTGCAAGAAAGATCAATCTAGTAGGCCAAACCAAACTTATAATTCGAAGAGACTTGCAAAGATAACCAATCATACATAAAAGAATTCAGAGAAGATTCAAATATTATTCATAGATAGACTTGACCATAAACCCACAATTCATCGGTCTCAACAAACACACCACAAAAAGAAGATTACATCAAATAGATCTCCACAAGAGAGGGGGGGAACATTGTATTGAGATCCAAAAAGAGAGAAGAAGCCATATAGCTACTAACTATGGACCCGTAGGTCTGAAGTAAACTACTCACCACTACAAAAAAAATACACTTCCATGATGATACGTGTTTGTCACAGTAGGTCGCTTTTTTTGTCATGCATGTACATCCATGACAAATTTATGACAGAATCAAGATAGTCATACTTGTGTTGTCGTAGAAGTGTTCCATGACATTACCAAAATTATCATCACGGAAGTGTCCAATTCCATGACGATAAATCGCGCGTCACAGAAGTGCTTTCGTCAAGGGTGACCGACATGTGGCATCCACCGTAATGGAACATCGTTAAGCTATCGGGTCGGGTTTTGGATCCGATAACCCGTTAACAGCTCCGACCAACGGGGATTTTCCACGTGTAAAATCATCATTGGCTAGAGGAAACATGTGTTGGCTCATCATCGGGACAGATGTCATCCACTCACTGGACAGAAGGCGCCTATGATACGTTGACACGTGGCACGGCCCAACAAGTTTAAATGGGTCGGCCCAACTAAAGGCCCACAAGATTTTGCGGACCATAATGGGACGGCCCAGCTAAAGGCCCACGAGATTTTGCGGACCATAATGGGCTGGCCCAGCTAAAGGCCCACAAGATTTTGCGGGCCATAATGGGCCGGCCCGGGTAAAGGCCCACAAGATTTTTGTGTGCCGTAATGGGCCGACCCAGGTAAAGGCCCACAAGATTCTTGCGGATCATAATGGGCCAGCCCAGCTAAGGGCCCACGAGATTTCGCCGACATTAATGGGCCGGCCCAGCTATAGGCCCACAAGATTTTGAGGACCCTAGTAAGCCGGCCCATTAACTGGCTGCCATGTTTTGGGCCAAATGTCGGCCCATATTTGATTCAGTCCATTATTGGCCTGCCACGCTCCGGGCCTAATAGTGGCCCATATGAGATCTGGCCCGTTAAAAGCCTACTACGTTCTGGGCCAAATTACGGCCCAAATCAGGTCCTGCCCTTTAAGAGGCTTTGGGCTCAATTATGGCCCATATCAGATTCGGCCCATCAACTAGACACTATGCTTTTGGGCCCACTTGCTAAAGGCCCACTTAGTAATTCGGCCTGATATTAGTTTTGCCATGTTAAGGGCTCGTTTAACATTTCGGCCCTATATTAATTTCATCCTGTTAAAATCTCGTCATATAGTTGGGCCTAACTACGGCCCGGTTTGCATCCGGCCTGCTCACAGCCGATATCTGATTGGGCCAAACAAGGACCGAGACAATTTTTTGGCTAGTTAAAAGCCCGTGATTTGATTCGCACAATCATGGGTCGGGGTTCATTTCGGGCTGCTGCCGGCCCGTGAGTTGTTCGGCACGTTTCAGGCCCAACCTACATCGTGATTGCATGACGGCCCGATTATGTACCGTAGTTTTACGGTTTGGCCGGTTTACTGCAAAGACGGGATATATATATACAGTAAAATAACTGTAGCATCGTGAATAAGAAAAACCTAGACTATACAATAAAGAAATTATGACACATTACATCCACTAGGCATCAAAGTTCGCCACTATGATAATAAAGCACAAGCAGACAGCAGATTACATACACTGGGCATCAAAGATTGCCACCAGTGCAAATAAACACGCCGACAAAATAATATATGAAAATGACAGCACTTTAATAGAGTTCAGGAAAGGTTAGCCCTGCTGGGGAGCTGCAGCGCAAGCAGCCGAGCAAGAAGATGAGACTGCGCTTGTTCAACACTTATATCTACCTCACTCTGAAAGATAAACAAGCAGACAAATGACAGGTTTTGCACATAAAAGTATCAGTGCTGACAATTCATCACATTTCTTACTAACGAATAAAGTGACACACTTTAAATTTGCATTAACACAATATGGTATTGTTCAGGTCAAGACATGGCAGGAAATGACATTGTGAAGGAGTTGGCAGCTTCACGACACCACTGGATTACAGATCAAGAACTCATAAGTATCAATGGTTAGTGTGTTGTCAATTTATACCATTTCAGATTGGCAAATAAAGAGACAGTTTAAATAATAGTAGAATGATATGACATTGTTCATAGTTAAGACATTGCAGAATATGACATTGTGCTGTAGTGGGTAGGTTCACCACACCACTGGATTACGGATGAAGAACAAAAGCATACATGCAGTGCAAAAGAAGATCACTTGCTCTGTATAGTTTAATTTACATGGTATGAAGAAGGAACTTGGTTGTACAACTGAAAACTTAAATTGAGAAAGGACAAACTTTTGTTTATGAACTACATATAATAAACTTTAAACAAGCAATTTGATGCAAACACCAAAAATAAACAGCTGTTGCAGTCATGCCTAACCAAATATATACAACAAAGTTTGAAGGCTTGAGATGGACAAACTTACATTATTGGTGAAGACAGGCTCTATAAAGGCCTTGTCCATGCTGATGGGGGGGGCAATTCAAGAAGTTTACCACAGAATCTTCTTCAAAAGCATTGCCTTTATTCTACATTTTGTTAAGAGTAAATATAGATGTGATAATATACGAAAAAATGGAGAATATTTAAGATAAGATGAAGAGTGATGCTACATAACCAAGTAGCTATAAATGTAAGTGCAGCGATACAGGCAAAAGGTACAGCCAAGAGCAATGCACAGCTAAACTTCTTCAGTACCAACCTTATGGTAAGAGTAAATATAGATCTGATGTGTAGAAAATGGAGGGCAAAGGAAAATAAGCTGCAGAGTGATGGTACATGAACAACTACCTGTCATTATAAGTACACTGATAAAGGACAGCATGTACTTACAAGAACAATGCAGAGCTAAAAAACATTGGCATTGGATATATTCTACACTAATGTAACCATTCATACAGATCAGATAATTTGGAGCGAACAATTGATAAGCAAGCTATCATGCATACTGCTGTCACATAATGAACCAGGTATGTATGCAAGTACAGTGATACAGGACAACAGGTACTAACAAGAGCAAAGCAGCGGGCAGCATATTTGTGATATCCTGTCGTTCTTGTCAAACCGAATTCTTCTTCGAGCAGATTTCCTGCAAAAAAGATCCGTAAGGCACATGCGGAAAAGTAGAAGTTCAAATTGTCATGTGATTTCATAGACAGTACCTCATCCTGGGAACGAGACCAGTGCATAACAAGGTTTTTCCATTCAATGTCTTCTAAATTTAGCACAGGAGACTTCACCGGAAATTCGTTTATAGACTTGCCATCAAAGTGTGATTTCCTCAGGTAACACCGATACTGCTGCAATGCTTCCTTGAAAAGCACAAGCAAGCTTTGCTCGTCATGACTATCCAGATTGACCCTCGCCTAGTTACAACAATGTAATGTAAATCATTGATGTGTTCAATCAGCAGAAAACAGGAAAATAATAACCATGAATAATAGCACTTACACGTAAGTTGGACAGGAAGATGTGAAAATGGTGTTTGTCTTCACAATAATCTTCCCATGATGGGAATATATGCACGTAGTCCCTAACAACATTGAAAGCATTGTCTTTTAAACTGGGAATAAATGGAATGGGGTTCCAATCTGCAGGAATTGGCCGTCTCTGCAGTTGGGATAGGTCTTCGGCCGGTGGACTTGCTGTACTTTTTGCTGGAGTGGGATTTTTCTGTGGTACAGCTGGTGCTATGGCAAATGAAATCGGTATACCTTTTGCTGGAGTGCAGGTCCTGTGTGGTGGGGCTAGTGGTGTGGCCAGTGAAGTATGGGTACAGTCTGCTGGAGTCGGTCCTACGTTTTGTGTCACTGGTTGTACAGCCAATATAAGTGGGGTGTTGTCTGATTTCTCCGGCACCACCATGTTTTTCAAGGACTTTGCTGGTGCTCCTTCAGGTTCGGCAATCACCCTCTTCCTTTTTGATGTCTGATGCACAAGAACAGCATTTGAGTGGAAAAACATGGTATGATGACAGATGGAATATGTATTGATAATGGATGGGCATGGCATCTCGACATATATGATGAGTAAACTAAGCAGATGGCGGTGCAACAAAGTAGAAGAAATGCAAGACAACATATGCAAGATACGCGCAATCAATAAAACCTTGCCAAATTAGAACAGGCACCTTGATGGGTGAACAGGACAGGCCATCTGCCTTTGACTCCTCGAGGTTAGAATAGTCATTAGGATGATATTCTGAACAAGAATCAACAGGTGGGGAGCGTACGAGTTTCATTGCTTCCAGAATGGCACTCAATGCCTTGCTGCCAATTTTGTAAGTCATTGCAGTGTTCTGATGCGCGGATTCTGATATTCACTGTAATTGTGTATAATATTTGAGAACCATGAAAACATAAATAGTTGTGAGATTATCTTTGTAATGCAGATGATATTCTAATATAGGGGTGCCCCTGTAAACACGTGTGTGCTATCACTGGATTCTGATGAGAGAGCTCATGTGTGCTGTAATATGGTGCGTGCATTTATATAATCTGGCACAAGTACACAAAAAAATAGGCTCCAGAAGTAAGGATAGCTGGCAGATGATAGGTTCATAATATACTGTATAGAGAGTTTATTGCCAAACCATGATAACAAGAGCACACGACAACTAGGCAGATCATAGGGGCTGTTTGGTTTTAGGATTAGCATTGCCACACATTGCCACACATTTTTGCCAAACTTGAGGAAGGTTAGTTCATCAAAATGAGAACCACAAGTTGGCAAGCCTAAGGGAATCTTGCCACACTTTTTGTGTGTATGCCATGTGGGGTCCAAGTGTGGCTTGCCTAAGATGTGGCTTGAACCAAACACTCACCTAAGTTGGTCAAACTTGCCTAACCTTAGGTGTGGCAACCTTTGGCAAAGTCAGTCACAAACCAAACAGCCCCATAGTGTACATAACAGGGGTACACCATAACCAGGATATATAAATCGGGAAAGTGGAACTGGCTGGAAATTATGGTGTTGTATTGCCGCTAGTAATTTAAAGCCTATCGATCATTTACAGGCCAGCTCTATCAGCTGTTGACTGCAGATGTCCCTGCTCCCCTTCCTGACAAGAACATACTGTGCTTCCCATACAGAACACCGCACGGGCCGCCCGCCGAACCACCGGCCCCACCGCCTGTGTTCCTCCACCACCCCACCCCCGCCCCCACCCGCATCGAGTTTTCTTCGTTCGATGAGGCCCCACCATCGCCCCCCACAACCACCATCCCCACCCGAGCCCCTTCGATCGCACCGGCAAACAAGCTCTGAAAAATCGACTGACCCAATTTTGAAATTTAGTCTACTGTGATTTAACTAGTGTGGAATATAAAAGGGGAAAACCATAAGCATTGCCAGTATGGTGTTGAGCGTGCCATGGTGGATCTGAAGCTGCAAACCGGACAAAGGCAACTTCTCAACCAAGACAAGAAATCAGAGTAAAGTAGTGGCGATCTATTTTCTTGCTATGATAAATAAGTTGAACAGATACGAAAGAGTACCGCCTCTGGTGCGGTGCCGTGTACGCATCTGCTGAGAATTTGACGGTGTTGCGGTAGCGATGGCTGTCGGTGGCGAGGAAGCAGATCTAGGAGGGTAGACGGTGGCGGCAGGGCGCGGTGGACGAGACGGTCGTAGGAGCGGCGCCGGCAAGGTGGACGACGGCGGGGATGAAGCGAGAGGACGGGATGCAAGGATCCTGGTCCAAAGCCGTGGATGAGAGAGGTCGCTCTCTTGTAATGGACGACGGCGTCGGGGTATCAGCTCCGGCATGGTGGAGGAGGACGGCGGTGGATGGGGTGGCGAACGGCGGCGGGCAGAGGAGGGTGGGGTGGAGAGGGTGTTTTGGCGCCCACGGAGTACGAATGGGGAAAAGGGAGGTAGAGAGGAAGGGGGGAACCATGTATTCAGGGCGCGCTTGTCTCAAATGCGAGGAAATTTACAAACTTAGCCCCCGTTTCAAATTTCTACTACATCACAGCAACACTAGTCGGTTGGGGATAGGACGGTAATCTCGCATACACCGAATATTTGCCGACGAGAGTTTGTTTTTGGCGCCCACCGTGTATGAATATGAATCAGGGAGGGAGTCGATTTCGGCCGAGGACACACTGTGTTTTGGCACCCACCGTGTATGAATCCGGGTGAGAGGCGGTTACGTCACGTTTGGGTGAAATTACAAACCTACCCCTATCGAAACCTATAGAAATCCAGCATATAGGCTTTGCGTGGAAGGGATAGGCAGTAGTGATTTCCATCTCGCAGATTTTGGTTTCGGGCGGTTACTCCGACTTTCCTCGCTTCGTTCAAATTTTGCAGAGTGCACGTTTACCGTGCCAACTCAATTCGAATCCAGTTTGTATTCTATTTTTTTTGGGCGGGATCCATTTTCAATTGGAATTACATTCTATATACATCATTTTTTTGTATATACTTTCAAAAGCACAACACCATTTATACATAAATATGGTTTACAAATGGCATGATCTCAGATTCATAAGGTTGTATCCATCAATTTGGATTTTCAAATATTTGAAACCACTTTATGTTGAAATCCAATGTATGCATTCCTCGCTAACTGTCTCCAATTAATATGTGTTTCATGCGGGTTTTTTTTACTTCTCAAACATGTATAATGTGTTTCACACATGCAACATATAGTGTAATCCCGTTTAGACATTAATTGCATATAAACCATGCATTGTTTGTAATTGAAGAATCTATGGATCACCAATATTGATAAACTATATAACATTACACGTGTGCCCAAATTCAAATGAATATGCATGTTTGATACACCAATTTGCGTTATGATATTATCGATGTCGTGATCTCCAGTTTAAATATTTGAATCCCCTTTAATCCATATATTCATCTCATAGAGCAATCACTCATGCTTATATAGGACTATCTCTCTGGACCTATACGCGTTCATCATCTCTCAGGTATCTCTCGTGCTACCTGTATGTCGACAATGATCTTTTATCTTTGTAACACACTGATGGTACTCTCTCCCTCGACCTTCATCACTCTGTCTCTCTCTAAGTATATCTCGCTCCCCGCTATGTGTCTCTAACTATGATTCTCCATGTGGAATCTCTTTATCTCACACAAACACAAAACTTTGTCTCCCGGGGTCTCATTTCTCTCTACTATTCCCATGTGTGCCACTCGCACACCCCTCATACAGAGATGTCTTTCGCTCCTTAGATATGACAACCTACGACTCTTCCTCTTCAATATCTCTTTCTCACACACAAACACAAACTCTGTCTCCCAGGGTCTCATATTTCTCCATTGTTCTCTTGTATGTCGCTCACACACACCCTCTCTCCCTAGAGATATCTTGCGTTCCCTTGTATGTCTCTCTAGCTATCACTCTCGTTGTGAAATATCTTTCTCTCCCGCAGACACAAAACTCCATCTCTCTGGATCTCATTTCTCTCTGATATATGTTTGTATGTGACTCACACGCACCCTCTCTCTATCTCTCTCACACCCACACACATAACCCAGCCTTCTGATCCACTCAACTCCTATCTCTAACGCACACTAGCTAGCATCTTTATCTTTCTATTTATCTGTTTCTCCATCAACCTTCTTTCTCGCCCTCACTCTTGATTCCTATCACGCACACTACATATGTTTCTCTCTACATGCAGTCAAGTGCCCTCTCACACACATATATAACTTCACCCTTTGAACCACCCGACGGTCATCTCCAACACCCAAACTAGCGGATGTCCCTCTAGCTAGCATCTCCATCTCTGTATCTATCTATAGTTTCTCCGTCAACATTTCTTTCTCGCGCGGACTCTTGCTTCCTATCACCCACACTATATATGTCTCTCCATACATATGCATTTATAGGTTGGTCTCTTTTGCACAATCATTGCGCCTCACTCCCTCTGCTCGCCATACATGCATGCTCCAGCCCACGCCACTATCTCTTAAAGACAAAAACACATGCTCAATTGTCGGGACTTCTTCCATGCATTCTCACATGCATGCATATTTTCATACCGATCCGTCTCTCCCATATCGTTGATCTTATGACTTATGTCTTCTTTCTTTTATCTCGATCATGCGCGCGCACACACACACACATCCCACGTATACATGTATACCTCTCACACATGCACATTCAAGGTCTCTATGTCTACATACGTAGTTAATTACCCTCAATCCTAATGCCACATCGAATCGTTCTCCTCTTTTGTGCACATAACTTCCGCCTGGATGGGTAAAACACACACTCACACTTAACAATCTCCTTCTAGCTACCTGTTATGGCGCTGCTAGAAGGAGGGCGCGAGAGGGCCGGGCGGGGGCCTTTTGTCCACGGCCGGGCAAGATGGAAGGGATTTCCTTCTTAATTCTTGCTTAATTAGATTGATACATCTCCTCTCTTTATATAGAGAGGTTTACTTGACTCCCAAGCAAGGCTTACTTGACCCCTAAGCAAGCGACCCGTATCTCTAATTAACCCTAAGACTAACGGGCTATACCGCCAGCCCAGGCCATTAGGCCCATTACGTACTCTAACACTACACCCCACCTGGACATGCAGCTTGTCCTCGAGCTGCAGCCTAACCAACTTATAACCATGACTCGACGCAACACAGATATAACACCTAAAAACAAGCCTTTTACATCTCGGCTTGTTTTATTACTCTCAACCTGAAATGGACCGGGATGATTTATTTTGGACCTCTTGATAAAAAGTGGATACCATCCGCACGTCGGACATGCACGCGTATAGCCACCTGGATCCCATGGACACCATCTGGACAAAAGGAGTGAATGTGTATGGCCACCTGGAAGTGGTCGCAAGAGCGACCAGCAGAGGCGCCCTCGCGGCGGCCGGCGGCGGAATGCAGTGGTGCTAGGCGGTGCGCTCTTGTCGGTGACACCATGCCTTCTCCCCGCCGGACGACTGTTGGTCGACACCGCACATAGAAGAGTGGAGGGTTGTCGATGGACAATGGCGAGGAGGGGTGCGCCTCCCTAATCGCCGATGTCGCAGACTTTGAGGGCGTTGTCCGTGGGGAAAACAGCATGCCCAAGATCCCCAACGTAGCGGACGAGATCGAGGTCCTTTGCGCAGCGAAGCGCAACTAGGAGGAGCGGCAGCTGCAGACCACGCAACTCCTGCACACGCCAACGCTCTAGGAGGCCGCGTGCAGCAGCCTGCAGCCTCACTGTTGCCAACACGTGGCGGGTAGTGATCCAAGCTGCAAGCGGTGATGGCGACGGCGGGAGCTTGATATGCTGAATGGGGATGCCCTGGGGAAGCGGTGATGGCGACAGCAGGAACTTGATCTGGTGGATCGGGACTCCCGTCGGCGCGGTCGATGCGGGGCCGGAGCTGACCAGTGATGGCTGCTGCAGTTGCAGCGGCTGCTGCGGCGGAGCACCGGGCGCGGCGGAGGTCGCCAGGAGCGGTGTCTGCCACTGCAGCCAGGGCGGGGCGGTGGATGGCAGCTGCTGTAGTGGCCCGATGAGCGCGGTGGAGGCCACCTGGTGCGGCGGCTGCCACGGCAGCCAGGACGGGGCGGTGGTGGCGGTGGATGGTAGTTGCAGCGGCTGCTGCAGCAGCCCGACAAGCGCAGCGGAGGCCACCTGGTGCGGCGGCTGCCACGGCAGCCAGGACGGGGCGATAGATGGCAGCTGCAGTGGCTGCTGCAGCAGCCCAGCGAGCGTGGCGGGGGCCGCCTGGTGCGGCGGCTGCCACGGCAGCCATGGTGGCGCGGTGGCGGTGATGGGCGGCGCAGCCGGGTGCAGCCCATAGGACCCGGCCAAGAACAGGTGGATCTCCTGGACCGTCTGAGTTAGGTCCCGCAGCGCCCCGGACACCTCCGGGGTGAGGACGACGGGGGCTGGCGCGATGGAAGATCCCGGCGCGGGCAGGAGCGGGGCGACAGTCGTGACCGGCAGCGGAAGAGACGGGTTGGGCGGCAGTGAAGACATGACCGAACCGAAGCTAGCTGATACCAAATTGTTATGGCGCTGCTAGAAGGAGGGCGCGAGAGGGCCAGGCGGGGGCCTTTTGCCCACGGCCGGGCAAGATGGAAGGGATTTCCTTCTTAATTCTTGCTTAATTAGATTGATACATCTCCTCTCTTTATATAGAGAGGTTTACTTGACTCCCAAGCAAGGCTTACTTGACCCCTAAGCAAGCGACCCTTATCTCTAATTAACCCTAAGACTAACGGGCTATACCGCCAGCCCAGGCCATTAGGCCCATTACGTACTCTAACACTACCCCCCCACCCCCCCGCCTCTCACTCTTCCCCTATATCCCCGAAACCAATAAGACCATCCCTTAGTTTAATTCCCACCTACATGCACCATCGATATATAGTAGTCTTCCTCGGTGTCTCTCGAACAAACACGTTCTCTCGAAGTCGACTCCTCTCATGCGCACACACCTTCTCTTCCCTCTCTACGGGCATTTTCTCTCTCACACCCCATCGTTGGTGGCCTCTGCCATACACATCACCTCTCTATGATGAAAGCCATGCACACTTAAATTACATCCGCCACAGAAGACCCCGCGACACACACACACGCACGCACACACGCACCCCCCCAACACACACACACTAAGATCCATCTCTCTCTCACACACACACAAACATACACACACACACAAGCACGCACGCCCCCCCCACACGCACTAAGACTCCATATCTCTCCCTCTCTCTCACACACAAACAAACTAAGACTCCATCTCTCTCTCCTCTCTCTCTCTCTCACCCACACCCACACACCCCACACACACACTAAGACTCCATCTCACACACACATGCTCTAGGCGGAGCATTTGTTCCTACCACCCTTCATCCAACCTTACCCGTATGATAAACAATCACCTTTATTTACTTGCATAACATGGACAAATTCCACTCTACTTTAGTAGTCAGCAAACTTATCATATGTACCCTTATAAAAAACGAGTTGGTGGTGATGGTGTGCCTGCCATCTTGTTGAAGGAAATATGCCCTAGAGGCAATAATAAAGTTATTGTTTATTTCCTTATATCATGATAAATGTTTATTATTCATGCTAGAATTGTATTAACCGGAAACATAATACATGTGTGAATACATAGACAAACAGAGTGTCACTAGTATGCCTCTACTTGACTAGCTCGTTGATCGAAGATGGTTATGTTTCCTAGCCATAGGCATGAGTTGTCATTTGATTAACGGGATCACATCATTAGGAGAATGATGTGATTGACTTGACCCATTCCATAAGCTTAGCACTTGATCATTTAGTTTGTTGCTATTGCTTTCTTCATAACTTATACATGTTCCTATGACTATGAGATTATGCAACTCCCATTTACCTAACTGGGTGATTATAAAGGTGCTCTACAGGTGTCTCCGAAGGTACTTGTTGGGTTGGCGTATTTCGTGATTAGGATTTGTCACTCCGACTGTCGGAGAGGTATCTTTGGGCCCTCTCGGTAATGCACATCACTAAAGCCTTGCAAGCATTGCAACTAATGAGTTAGTTGCGGGATGATGTATTATGGAACGAGTAAAGAGACTTGCCAGTAATGAGATTGAACTAGGTATTGAGATACCGACGATCGAATCTCGGGCAACATACCAAAGACAAAGGGAACAACGTATGTTGTTATGCGGTCTGACCGATAAAGATCTTCGTAAAAAATGTAGGAGCCAATATGAGCATCCAGGTTCCGCTATTGGTTATTGACCAGAGACATGTCTCGGTCATGTCTACATTGTTCTCGAACCCGTAGGGTCCGCACGCTTAACGTTACGATGACAGTTTCATTATGAGTTTATATATTTTGATGTACCGAAGGTTGTTCGGAGTCCCGGATATGATCACGGACATGACGAGGAGTCTCTAAAATGGTCGAGACATGAAGATTGATATATTGGAAGCCTATGTTTGGACATCGGAAGTGTTCCGGGTGAAATCAGCATTTTACCGGAGTACCGGGAGGTTACCGGAACCCCCAGTAACCTAATGGGCCTTAATGGGCCTAGTGGAGGAAGTGGAGAGGAGGCCAAGGGGCAGCCGCGCGCCCCTTCCCCCCCCCCCCCCAGTCCGAAATGGATAAGGAGGGGGGTCGGCGCCCCCCCCCCCTTCCTTTTCCCTCTCTCTCCTTCCCCCCCAAGTCCTAGTCCAACATGGAAAGGGGGGAGTCCTACTCCCAGGAGGGGTAGGACTCCTCCTGGCGCGCCCCTTGCCTGGCCGCACCTCCTCCCCCTTTCTCCTTTATATACAGGGGCAGGGGGCACCCCAGAAACAATAGTTGATCATTGATCTCTTAGCCGTGTGCGGTGCCCCCCTCCACCATAGTCCTCGATAATATTGTAGTGGTGCTTAGGCGAAGCCCTGTGACAGTAGAACATCAAGATCGTCACCACGCCGTCGTGCTGACGGAACTCTTCCCCGACATTCTGCTAGATCGGAGTCCGGGGATCGTCATCGAGCTGAACGTGTGCTAAAACTCGGAGGTGCCGTAGTTTCGGTGCTTGATCGGTCGGGCCGTGAAGACATACGACTACATCAACCCCATTGTGCTAACGCTTCCGCTTTTGGTCTACGAGGGTACGTGGACAACAATCTCCCCTCTCGTTGCTATGCATCACCATGATCTTGCGTGTGCGTAGGAATTTTTTTGAAATTACTACGTTCCCCAACAGTGGCATCCGAGCCAGGTTTTATGCGTTGATGTTGTGCACAAGTAGAACACAAGTGAGTTGTGGGCGATATAAGTCACACTGCTTACCAGCATGTCATACTTTGGTTCGGCGGTATTGTTGGATGAAGCGGCCCGGACCGACATTACGCGTACGCTTACGCGAGACTGGTTCTACCGACGTGCTTTGCACACAGGTGGCTGGCGGGTGTCAGTTTCTCCAACTTTAGTTGAACCAAGTGTGGCTACACCCGGTCCTTGCGAAGGTTAAAACAGCACCAACTTGACAAACTATCGTTGTGGTTTTGATGCGTAGGTAAGAACGGTTCTTGCTTAAAGCCCGTAGCAGCCATGTAAAACTTGCAACAACAAAGTAGAGGACGTCTAACTTGTTTTTGCAGGGCATGTTGTGATGTGATATGGTCAAGACATGATGCTAAATTTTATTGTATGAGATGATCATGTTTTGTAACCGAGTTACCGGCAACTGGCAGGAGCCATATGGTTGTCGCTTTATTGTATGCAATGCAATTGCGCTGTAATGCTTTACTTTATCACTAAGCGGTAGTGATAGTCATGGAAGCATAAGATTGGCGAGACGACAACGATGCTACGATGGTGATCAAGGTGTCGCGCCTGTGACGATGGTGATCATGACGGTGCTTCGGAGATGGAGATCACAAGCACAAGATGATGATGGCCTTATCATATCACTTGTATTGATTGCATGTGATGTTTATCTTTTATGCATCTTATCTTGCTTTGATTGACAGCAGCATTATAAGACGATCTCTCACTAAATTTCAAGATAAAAGTGTTCTCCCTGAGTATGCACCATTGCCAAAGTTCGTCGTGCCCAGACACCACGTGATGATCGGGTGTGATAAGCTCTACGTCCATCTACAACGGGTGCAAGCCAGTTTTTGCACACGCAGAATACTCAGGTTAAACTTGACGAGCCTAGCATATGCAGATATAGCCTCGGAACACTGAGACCGAAAGGTCGAGCGTGAATCATATAGTAGATATGATCAACATATTGATGTTCACCATTGAAAGCTACTCCATTTCACGTGATGATCGGTTATGGTTTAGTTGATTTGGATCACGGATCACTTAGAAGATTAGAGGGATGTCTTTCCAAGTGGGAGTTCTTAAGTAATATGATTAATTGAACTTAAATTTATCATGAACTTAGTACCTAATAGTATCTTGCTTGTCTATGTTTGATTGTAGATAGATGGCCCGTGTTGTTGTTCCGTTGAATTTTAATGCGTTCCTTGAGAAAGCAAAGTTGAAAGATGATGGTAGCAATTACACGGACTGGGTCCGTAACTTGAGGATTATCCTCATTGCCGCACAGAAGAATTACGTCCTGGAAGCACCGCTAGGTGCCAGGCCTGCTGCTGGAGCAACACCAGATGTTATGAATGTCTGGCAGAGCAAAGCTGATGACTACTCAATAGTTCAGTGTGCCATGCTTTACGGCTTAGAATCGGGACTTCAACGACGTTTTGAACATCATGGAGCATATGAGATGTTCCAGGAGTTGAAGTTAATATTTCAAGCAAATGCCCGGATTGAGAGATATGAAGTCTCCAATAAATTCTATAGCTGCAAGATGGAGGAGAATAGTTATGTCAGTGAACATATACTCAAAATGTCTGGGTATCATAATCACTTGACTCAACTGGGAGTTAATCTTCCTGTTGATAGTGTCATTGACAGAGTTCTTCAATCACTGCCACCAAGCTACAAGAGCTTCGTGATGAACTATAACATGCAAGGGATGGATAAGACAATTCCCGAGCTCTTCGCAATGCTAAAGGCTGCGGAGGTAGAAATCAAAAAGGAGCATCAAGTGTTGATGGTCAACAAGACCGCCATTTCAAGAAAAAGGGCAAAGGGAAGAAGAAGGGGAACTTCAAGAAGAACAGTAAGCAAGTTACAGCTCAGGAGAAGAAACCCAAATCTGGACTTAAGCCTGAAACTAGGTGCTTCTACTGCAAGCAGACTGGACACTGGAAGCGGAACTGCCCTAAGTATTTGGCGGATAAGAAGGATGGCAAGGTGAACAAAGGTATATGTGATATACATGTTATTGATGTGTACCTTACTAGAGCTCGCAGTAGCACCTGGGTATTTGATACTGGTTCTGTTGCTAACATTTGCAACTCGAAACAGGGACTACGGACTAAGCGAACACTGGCAAAGGATGAGGTGACGATGCGCGTGGGAAATGGTTCCAAAGTCGATGTGATCGCGGTCGGCACGCTACCTCTACATCTACCTTCAGGATTAGTTTTAGACCTAAATAATTGTTATTTGGTGCCAGCGTTGAGCATGAACATTATATCTGGATCTTGTTTGATGCGAGATGGTTATTCATTTAAATCAGAGAATAATGGTTGTTCTATTTATATGAGTAATATCTTATATGGTCATGCACCCATGAAGAGTGGTCTATTTTTGATGAATCTCGATAGTAGTGATACACATATTCATAATGTTGAAGCCAAAAGATGCAGAGTTGATAATGATAGTGCAACTTATTTGTGGCACTGCCGTTTAGGTCATATCGGTGTAAAGCGCATGAAGAAACTCCATACTGATGGACTTTTGGAATCACTTGATTATGAATCACTTGGTACTTGCGAACCGTGCCTCATGGGCAAGATGACCAAAACGCCATTCTCCGGTACTATGGAGAGAGCAACGGGTTTGTTGGAAATCATACATACAAATGTATGTGGTCCGATGAATATTGGGGCTCGTGGCGGATATCGTTATTTTCTCACCTTCACAGATGATTTAAGTAGATATGGGTATATCTACTTAATGAAACATAAGTCTGAAACATTTGAAAAATTCAAAGAATTTTAGAGTGAAGATGAAAATCATCGTAACAAGAAAATAAAGTTTCTACGATCTGATCGCGGAGGAGAATATTTGAGTTACGAGTTTGGTCTACATTTGAAACAATGCGGGATAGTTTTGCAACTCACGCCACCCGGAACACCACAACGTAATGGTGTGTCCGAACGTCGTAGTCGTACTTTACTAGATATGGTGTGATATATGATGTCTCTTACAGATTTACCGCTATCATTTTGGGGTTATGCTTTAGAGACGGCTGCATTCACATTAAATAGGGCACCATCGAAATCTGTTGAGACGACGCCTTACGAACTGTGGTTTGGCAAGAAACCAAAGTTGTCGTTTCTGAAAGTTTGGGGCTGCGATGCTTATGTGAAAAAGCTTCAACCTGATAAGCTCAAACCCAAATCGGAGAAATGCGTCTTCATAGGATACCCAAAGGAAACTGTTGGGTACACCTTCTATCACAGATCCGAAGGCAAGACTTTCGTTGCTAAGAATGGATCCTTTTTAGAGAAGGAGTTTCTCTCGAAAGAAGTGAGTGGGAGGAAAGTAGAACTTGATGAGGTAATTGTACCTTCTCCTGAATAGGAAAGTAGTTCATCACAGAAATCAGTTCCAATGATGCCTACACCAATTAGTGAGGAAGTTAATGATGATGATCATGAAACTTCAGATCAAGTTACTACCGAACCTCGTAGATCAACCAGAGTAAGGTCCGCACCAGAGTGGTACGGTAATCCTGTTTTGGGAGTCATGTTGCTAGATCATGATGAACCTACAAACTATGAGGAAGCGACGATGAGCCCATATTCCGCGAAATGGCTTGAGGCCATGAAATCTGAGATGGGATCCATGTATGAGAACAAAGTGTGGACTTTGGTTGCCTTGCTCGATGATCGGCAAGCCATAGAGAATGAATGGATCTTCAAGAAGAAGGCTGACGCTGACGGTAATGTTACTATGTACAAAGCTCGACTTGTTGCGAAAGGTTTTCGACAAGTTCAAGGAGTTGACTCTAGTGAGACCTTCTCACCCATAGCGATGCTTAAGTCTGTCCGAATCATGTTGGCAATTGCCGCATTTTATGATTATGAAATTTGGCAAATGGATGTCAAAACTGCATTCCTTACTTGATGAGGTAACTATACCTGCTCCCTTGTTGGAAAGTAGTACATTACAGAAACCGGTTTTTGTGACACCTACACCAATTAGTGAGGAAGCTAATGATAATGATCATGAAACTTCAGATCAAGTTACTACCGAACCTCGTAGATCAACCAAAATAAGATCTACACCAGAGTGGTATGGTAATCCTGTTCTGGAAGTCATGCTACTAGATCATGATGAACCTACGAACTATGAAGAAGCGATGGTGAGCCCAGATTCCGCAAAATGGCTAGAAGCCATGAAATCTGAGATGGGATCCATGTATGAGAACAAAGTATGGACTTTGGTTGACTTGCCCGTTGATCGGCAAGCAATTGAGAATAAATGGATCTTCAAGAAGAAGACTGACGCTGACGGTAATGTTACTGTCTACAAAGCTCGACTTGTTGCAAAAGGTTTTCGACAAGTTCAAGGGATTGACTACGATGAGACCTTCTCACCCGTAGCGATGCTTAAGTCTGTCTGAATCATGTTAGCAATTGCCGCATTTTATGATTATGAAATTTGGCAAATGGATGTTAAAACTGCATTCCTGAATGGATTTCTGGGAGAAGAGTTGTATATGATGCAGCCAGAAGGTTTTGTCGATCCAAAGGGAGCTAACAAAGTGTGCAAGCTCCAGCGATCCATTTATGGACTGGTCCAAGCCTCTCGGAGTTGGAATAAACGCTTTGATAGTGGATCAAAGCATTTGGTTTTGTACAGACTTTTGGAGAAGCCTGTATTTACAAGAAAGTGAGTGGGAGCTCTGTAGCATTTCTGATATTATATGTGGATGACATATTATTGATTGGAAATGATATAGAATTTCTGGATAGCATAAAGGGATATTTGAATAAGAGTTTTTCAATGAAAGACCTCGGTGAAGCTGCTTACATATTGGGCATTAAGATCTATAGAGATAGATCAAGACACTTAATTGGACTTTCACAAAGCACATACCTTGATAAAGTTTTGAAGAAGTTCAAAATGGATCAGGCAAAGAAAGGGTTCTTGCCTGTGTTACAAGGTGTGAAGTTGAGTAAGACTCAATATCCGACCACCATAGAAGATAGAGAGAAAATGAAAGATGTTCCCTATGCTTCAGCCATAGGCTCTATCATGTATGCAATGCTGTGTACCAGACCTGATGTGTGCCTTGCTATAAGTCTAGCAGGGAGGTACCAAAGTAATCCTGGAGTGGATCACTGTACAGTGATCAAGAACGTCCTAAAGTACCTGAAAAGGACTAAGGATATGTTTCTCGTATATGGAGGTGACAAAGAGCTCATCATAAATGGTTACGTTGATGCAAGCTTTGACACTGATCCAAACGATTCTAAATCGCAAACCGGATACGTGTTTATATTGAACGGTGGAGCTGTCAGTTGGTGCAGTTCTAAACAAAGCGTCGTGGCGGGATCTACATGTGAAGCGGAGTACATAGCTGCTTCGGAAGCAGCAAATGAAGGAGTCTGGATGAAGGAGTTCATATCCAATCTAGGTGTCATACCTAGTGCATCAGGTCCAATGAAAATCTTTTGTGACAATACTGGTGCAATTGCCTTGGCGAAGGAATCCAGATTTCACAAGAGAACCAAGCACATCAAGAGATGCTTCAATTCCATTCGGGATTTAGTCCAAGTGGGAGACATAGAAATTTGCAAGATACATACGGATCTGAATGTTGCAGACCCGCTGACTAAGCCTCTTCCACGAGCAAAACATGATCAGCGCCAAGGCTCCATGGGTGTTAGAATCATTACTGTGTAATCTAGATTATTGACTCTAGTGCAAGTGGGAGACTGAAGGAAATATGCCCTAGATGCAATAATAAAGTTATTATTTATTTCCTTATATCATGATAAATGTTTATTATTCATGCTAGCATTGTATTAACCGGAAACATAATACATGTGTGAATACATAGACAAACAGAGTGTCACTAGTATGCCTCTACTTGACTAGCTCGTTGATCGAAGATGGTTATGTTTCCTAGCCATAGACATGAGTTGTCATTTGATTAACTGGATCACATCATTAGGAGAATGATGTGATTGACTTGACCCATTCCATAAGCTTAGCACTTGATCATTTAGTTTGTTGCTATTGCTTTCTTCATAACTTATACATGTTCCTATGACTATGAGATTATGCAACTCCCGTTTACCCGAGGAACACTTTGTGTGCTACCAAACTTCACAACGTAACTAGGTGATTATAAAGGTGCTCTACAGGTGTCTCTGAAGGTACTTGTTGGGTAGGCGTATTTCGAGAATAGGATTTGTCACTCCAACTGTCGGAGAGGTATCTCTGGGCCCTCTCGGTAATGCACATCACTTAAGCCTTGCAAGCATTGCAACTAATGAGTTAGTTGCGGGATGATGTATTACGGAACGAGTAAAGAGACTTGTCGGTAACGAGATTGAACTAGGTATTGAGATACCGACGATCGAATCTCGGGCAAGTAACATACCGAAGACAAAGGGAACAACGTATGTTGTTATGCGGTCCGACCGATAAAGATCTTCATAGAAAATGTAGGAGCCAATATGAGCATCCAGGTTCCGCTATTGGTTATTGACCAGAGACATGTCTCGGTCATGTCTACATTGTTCTCGAACCCGTAGGGTCCGCACGCTTAATGTTACAATGACAGTTTCATTATGAGTTTATATATTTTGATGTACCAAAGGTTGTTCGGAGTCCTGGATATGATCACGGACATGACGAGGAGTCTCGAAATGGTCAAGACATGAAGATTGATATATTGGAAGCCTATGTTTGGACATCGGAAGTGTTCCGGGTGAAATCGGCATTTTACCGGAGTACTGGGAGGTTACCGGAACCCCCCGGTAACCTAATGGGCCTTAATGGGCCTAGTGGAGGAAGTGGAGAGGAGGCCAAGGGACAGTCGCGTGCCCCTCCCCCCCAGTCTGAATTGGACAGGGAGGGGGGTCGGCGCCTGTCGGTGTCAAAACCGGCGGATCTCGGGTAGGGGGTCCCGAACTGTGCGTCTAGGCGGGATGGTAACAGGAGGCAGGGGACACGATGTTTTACCCAGGTTCAGGCCCTCTTGATGGAGGTAAAACCCTACATCCTGCTTGATTAACATTGATGATATGGGTAGTACAAGAGTAGATCTACCACGAGATCAGAGTGGCTAAACCCTAGAAGCTAGCCTATGGTATGATTGTATGTTATGGTCGTTGTCCTACGGACTAAAACCCTTCGATTTATATAGACACCAGAGAGGGTGAGGGTTACACAAGGTCGGTTACAAAGGAGGAGATATCCATATACGTATTGCCTAGCTTGCCTTCCATGCCAAGTAGAGTCCCATCTAGACATGAGACGAAGTCTTCAATCTTGTATCTTCATAGTCTAACAGTCCGGCCAATGGAGATAGTCCGGCTGTCCGGAGACCCCCTAATCCAGGACTCCCTCAGTAGCCCCTGAACCAGGCTTCAATGACGATGAGTCCGGCGCGCATTATTGTCTTTGGCATTGCAAGGTGGGTTCCTTTTATGAATACATCACAGAAGAACTTGAAAACGAGGATAGTGTCCGACCCTGCAAAATAAGTTCCACATTCCACCGCAGAGAGAATAATATTTTCGCATATCTAATTTGCTGGCTTGTTTTGGCAGCATGACGTTATGTCATGGCCCGGTGATTATTCGAACTATTTCTTTTAACCAGCTTCGCACATAACGCGAGGTAGTTTTTCGACACGTCTTGTCAAAGCAGAGATCATGCCCCCTTATTACAGGATTCTCATTAATACGGGCGTGGGTAACCCAACCGCGCCATCAATTGCGGCACTTGAGGGATAAGCGAGTTTTACTAGGCAAGTGGGGACGCTTAGTTTCGTCCGCCCATATAAAGGGATAAGGATTCACCTTTCTATCCACGCCTTCTTCCTCCTTTGCTCATCCGTTTTCGCATACTTGAGCTCTAGCGCCCAAGTCCACACTTCCACCTCAACCTTCTCCAACCATGTCCGGAGCGGGAGGCAAGTGGATGGTCTCCTCCGTCACGGAGGGAGACATCAAGAAACTGAGGAGAGCCGGATACCTGCCCGACAACATCGCGCACCGGCTCCCAGATGAGGGGCAGCTCATCCCCACCCCCAGGCCCCATGAGAGGGTAGTATTCCTCACCCATTTCCTCCATGGACTGGGATTCCCTCTCCATCCCTTCATCCGGGGGCTCATGTTTTATTACGACCTGGATTTCCACGATCTGGCCCCGAACTTCATCCTCAACATATCGGCGTTTATCATCGTGTGCGAGGCCTTCCTTCGCATCAAGCCCCACTTTGGCTTATGGCTGAAGACCTTCAATGTCAAGCCGAAGGTGGTGGGCGTCCGCCAGGCGGAGTGCGGAGGCGCCATGGTGGGCAAGATGCCCAACATAACATGGCTCGAGGGCTCCTTTGTGGAAACCATAAAGGGGTGGCAATCGGGGTGGTTCTATATCACCGAGCCGCGCGACCCTGCATGGGCAGCAGCCCCCGAGTTCCGATCTGGCATCCCCACGCGGCTCACCTCCAGGAAAGAGAAGGGCCTGTCCTGGGGTAATTTGAAAGAGTTGACCGGACTCCAAACATGTATTCCAAACATGGTGGACAAGAAGCTCAAGCTTGTCAACATAGTCCAAGTCATGCTCATCCGCCGGATACTCCCCTGCCAACAACGGGAGTTCAACTTGTGGGAGTTCAATCCATGTAACATCCCAAAATTCTAAATTTTGGAATGTTATATTAAATAAATATTTATGATTGTTTGTTTGATAGTTGTGTGATTGATTGTGTGAAATTGAGTGGAATTTGAAAACTTTTTGAAAGTTGAATGAGAGGGAATGAAATGACTTTCCCAAACTTTCACCTTGCATCTTTATCTCCAAGAATTCAAACACAAAACCCTAGAGTAAAGAAGACATGACTTCTTCCATTTAAAATGAAAAAGGTTTTTGAAAAGATTTGAATTCCATTTGGACATATTTAAAATTCAGAAGCTTTATGCAACTCAATGATTTTTCATGAGAGAAGATAAAATGACTTCTTCAAATTATATGAAATAGAGTTGGAACTGGTTTGAAATTCAAATTCAAAACCATTTAGGAGTTATTTGACTTTTAAATCAAATTATTTTTCTCCTAAATTAAATAAATGGAAATAAGGGTAAAATGATTCCCTTCAATGGAAAATTAGGGAAAATAATTTTGAAGTCATTTTGGTATTTTAAAAAAATGATTTTGTTGGGTTTTAATGCAACAGTACCACTATTTGCTTTATTTGAATTTCTTTTAGATTTTATTTGCCTCTGGAAATATGTTCATGTTTTAGGAAATTTTATTTTGAAAATTTTGGTATATAATATGTCTATATAAAATTCTTATTGTTTTTCCTTTATTTAGTTTTCTTGTTTGTGCGTATTAAAAAAACAAATGGCCAAAGCCCTCTGTTGCCACCAGGCCCACCTCTCTCTATCCCTCGGCCCATCTACGCGCCAGGCTGGCCCAGCAGCCAAGCGCACCCGCTCGAACCGCTATCGCCCGGTCGCCCGCACCTCTCCCTTGTTCCCACACTCGCTGACCGCTGGACCCCACCCCTCTTCTTCTTCCTCTCCACGTAATGCCAAGCCAGAGTGCGCCCGCGCGGCCGAATCCCGATCTTCTCAGGATCACGCTCCCGAGCTTTCCCCTTGCACACGCCTACGCCCTATATAATCCCCGCACCCTCCTCTCTCGATTCCCATTTGAAACCTCGCCTGAGACCAACCACCTTGTCCGTCGTCGTCGTTGGGATCTCTGCCACCGAAGCTTCGGAGCGCCGCCGTTTCCGTCGCCGGTAAGCCTCCCCGAGGCCCCTTCCTTCTCCCGTTGGTTTCCCTCGTTGTCTCACTCTGTTTTGACATCGAGTTGTGCCTCCTCTCCCTCTAGAGTAGATGCCCCGACCACGCGCGATCTCGCCGGAGTTCGCGAGCTCACGCGAAGCTCCGCCACCTTCTGCCACTCCGTCCTGACGCTCTCGACCGCCACCGAATCCACCCTCGGCTTCCCCTCGCCGCTCCGCGTCCGACGAACACCACCGCCGCCTTCTGAGACCACCGGTGATGATGACGATGGTGTTCATGCCGCGCCTCGAAGATGGAGACCAAAGGCGCAAGATGATATTGGCCATATCATGTCACTTTATGATTTGCATGTGATGTTTGTCATGTTTTTGCATCTTATTTTCTTATAACGACGGTAGCATAAATAAGATGATCCCTCATTAAAATTTCAAGAAAGTGTTCCCCCTAACTATGCACCATTGCGAAGGTTCGTTGTTTCGAAGCACCACGTGATGATCGGTTGTGATAGATTCTAACGTTCGCATACAACGGGTGTAAGCCAGATTTACACATGCGAAACACTTAGGTTGACTTGACGAGCCTAGCATGTACAGACATGGCCTCGGAACACAAGAGACCGAAAGGTCGAACATGAGTCGTATAGTGGATACGATCAACATGAAGATGTTCACCGATGATGACTAGTCCGTCTCACGTGATGATCGGACACGGCCTAGTTGACTCGGATCAAGTATCACTTAGATGACTAGAGGGATGTCTATCTAAGTGGGAGTTCATTGAATAATTTGATTAGATGAACTTAATTATCATGAACATAGTCAAAAGGTCTTTGCAAATTATGTCGTAGCTCACGCTTTGGTTCTACTGTTTTAGATATGTTCCTAGAGAAAATTTAGTTGAGAGTTGACAGTAGCAATTATGCGGACTGGGTCCGTGAATTGAGGATTGTCCTCATTGCTGCACAGAAGGGTTATGTCCTTAATGCACCGCTCAGTGTGTTGAACCTCGAGCATCGTCTGTAGATGTTGGGAAACATCTGACATACACGTTTTGATGACTACGTGATAGTTCAGTATGTAATACTAACGGTTTAGAATTGTGGCACCAAAGACGTTTTCTGAAACATCGCAAAACATATGAGATGTTCCAAAGACTGAAATTGGAATTTCAGACTAGTGCCCACGTCAAGAGGTATGAGACCTCTGACAAGTTTCTTAAGCCTGCAAACTAATGGAGAAAAACTCAATCGTTGGGCATGTGCTCAGATTGTCTGAGTACTGCAATCGCTTTAATCGAGTGGGAGTTAATCTTCCAGATGAGATAGTGATGGTTCTCCATAATCACTGCCACTAAGCTATTGGAGCTTCGTGATGAACTATAACATATCAGGGATAGACATGATGATCCTTGAGCAACTCGTGATCTTTGACACCGTGAAAGTAGAAATCAAGTAGGAGCATCAATTGTTGATGGTTAAACCACTAGTTTCAAGAAGGGCAAGGGAAAGAAGGGATACTTCATGAGACAGCAAATCAGTTGCTGCTCTAGTGAAGAAACCCAAGGTTGAACCAAACCCGAGACTAAGTGCTTCTATAATGAGGGGAATGGTCACTGAAGCAGAACTACCCTAGATACTTGGTAGATGAGAAGGCTGGCAAGGTCGACATAAGTATTTTGGACATAAAACATATTATTGTGTACTTTACTAGTATTCCTAGTAGCACCAGGGTAATAAATACCGCTTCGGTTGCTAAGCGTTAGTAACTCGAAATAAAAGGCTGCGGAGACTAGCTAAAGGTGAGATGACGATATGTGTTGGAAGTGTTTCCAAGGTTGATGTGATCAAACATCACATGCTCCCTCTACCATCTGGATTGGTGTTAAACCTAAATAATTGTTATCTGGTGTTTGCGTTGAGCATAGACATGATTGGATTATGTTTATCGCAATACGGTTATTCATTTAAGGAGAATAATGGTTACTCTGTTTATTTGAATAATACCTTCAATGGTCTTGCACCTAAAATGAATGGTTTATTGAATCTCGATCGTAGTGATACACATATTCATGCCAAAAGATATAAGTACCACATACTTGTGGCACTGCCATTTGAGTCATGTTGGTATAAAACGCATGAAGAAGCTCCATGTGGATGGATCTTTGGACTCACTCGTTTTTGAAAAGATTGAGACATGCGAACCATGTCTATTGGTAGATATGCATGAAGAAACTCCATACAGATGGATTGTTTGGACTCACTTGATTTTGAATCACTTGAGACATGCAAATCATACCACATGGGCAAGATGACTGAAAGGCCTTGTTTTTAGTAAGATGGAACAAGAAAGCAACTTGTTGGAAGTAATACATTTTGATGTGTGCAGTCCAATGAGTGCTGAGGCACGCAGTGGATATCGTTATGTTCTTACTTCACAAATGATTTGAGTAGATGCTGAGTATATTTACTTGATGAAACACAAGTCTGAATTATTGAAAGGTTCAAGTAATTTCAGAGTGAAGTTGAAGATCGTCGTGACAGGATGATAAAATGTCTATGATATGATCATAGAGATGAATATCTGAGTTACGAGTTTGGCACACAATTAAGACATTGTGGAAATTGTTTCACAACTGATACCGCATGGAACACCATAGTGTGATGGTGTGTCCGAGCATCATAACTGCACCCTATTGGATATGGTGCATACCATGATGTCTCTTATCGAATTACCACTATCGTTTATGGGTTAGGCATTAGAGACAGCCGCATTCACTTTAAATAGGGCACCACACAATTCCGTTGAGACGACACCGTATGAACTATGGTTTAGAGAAACCTAAGTTGTCATTTCTTAAAAGTTTGGGGCTGCGATGCTTATGTGAAAAAGTTTCAGGCTGATAAGCTTGAACCCAAAGCGGATAAATGCATCTTCATAGAATACCCAAAAATAGCTGGGTGTACCTCCTATTTCAGATCCGGAAGCAAAAGTGATTGTTTCTAGAAATGGGTCCTTTCTCGAGGAAAAGTTTCTCTCGAAAGAATTGAGTGGGAGGATGGTGGAGACTTGATGAGGTTATTGAACCGTCACTTCAACTAGTGTGTAGCAGGGCACAAGAAGTTGTTCCTGTGGCACCTACACCAATTCAAGTGGAAGCTTATGATAGTGATCATGAAACTTCGGATCAAGTCACTACCAAACCTCATATGTAGACAAGGATGTGTACTACTTCAGAGTGGTACGTAATCCTGTCTTGGAAGTCATGTTGCTAGACAACAATGAACCTACGAGCTATGCAGAAGCGATGGTGGGCCCGGATTCCGACGAATGGCTCGAGGCCATAAAATCTGAGAGAGGATCCATGTATAAAACAAAGTATAGACTTTGAAAGAACTACTTGATGGTCGTAAGGCTATTGGGTGCAGATGGATTTTTAAAAGGAAGACGGACAATGATGGTAAGTGTCACCATTAAGAAAGCTCGACTTGTTGTTAAGATGTTTCCCGACAAGTTCAAGGAGTTGACTACGATGAGACTTTCTCACTCGTAGCGATGCTAAGAGTCTGTTGGAATTATGTTAGCAGCTACTGCATTATTTATGAAATCTTGCAGGTAGGATGTCAAAACATTGTTTCCTCGACTATTTTCTTGAGGAAAGCTTGTATGTGATACAACCAAAAGGTTTTGTCAATCTTGAAAGATGCTAACAAGTATGCAAAGCTCTAGCAATCCTTCTAAGGACTGGAGTAAGCATCTCGGAGTTGGAATGTACACTTTGATGAGATGATCAAAGATTTTGGGTTTATACAAAGTTTATGAGAAACTTGTATTTCCAAAGAAGTGAGTGGGAGCACTATAGAATTTTTGATGAGTATGTGTTGTTAACATATTGTTGATCAGAAATGATGTAGAATTTCTAGAAAGTATGCAGAGTTATTTGAAAAGTGTTTTTCAATGGAAAACCTAGATTAAGCTACTTGAACATTGAGCATCAAGATCTATAAGGATAGATCAAAAACGCTTAATATTACTTTCAAATGAATACATACCGTGACAAGATTTTGAAGGAGTTCAAAATAGATCAGCAAAGAAGGAGTTCTTGGTTGTGTTACAAGGTGTGAGTATTGAGTAAGACTCAAGACTTGACCACGGCAGAAGAGAGAGAAAGGACGAAGGTTGTCCCCTAGGCTTTAGACGTAGGCTCTACAGTATGCTATGTTGTGTACCGCACCTGAAGTGTGCCTTGCCATGAGTTAGTCAAGGGGTACAAGAGTGATCCGGGAATGGATCACATGACAGCGGTCAAACTTATCCTTAGTAACTAGTGGACTAAGGAATTTTCTCGATTATGGAGGTGGTAAAAGAGTTCGTCGTAAAGGGTTACGTCGATGCAAACTTTGACACTAATCCGGATGACTCTGAGTAGTAAACCGGATTCGTATAGTAGAACAGTTATTTGGAATAGCTCCAAGTAGCGTGTGGTAGCTGCATCTACAAGATGACATAGAAATTTGTAAAGCACACATGGATCTGAAAGGTTCAGACTCATTGACTAATAAACCTCTCTCACAAGCAGGATATAAACAAACCCCATGGGTGTTGGATTCATTGCAATCACATAGTGATGTGAACTAGATTATTGACTCTAGTGCAAGTGGGAGACTGTTGGAACTTGTCGGATTTTAGGTTCCGGCAGACCCTTGAGGTTCAAACACTGGGGTGCGCGCGGAGATTTCACCTCCTACCTACCTGCACCCCTCCGCCACGCTAGGATCAAAGCTATGAAAAGAACAACACAAGGGACACAGGGTTTATACTGGTTCGGGCCACCGTTGTGGTGTAATACCCTACTCTAGTGTGTGGTGTGTGGATTGCCTCTTGGGCTGATGATGACGAAAAATACAAGGAAGAACAGCCTCGCGAGGGTATGCTCTTGGCTGGGGTGATGAACTGCTGGGAGGAGTTCAGTCACCTTTCTCTCTCTCTTTCTTTCTCTCTCTGCTTCCAACCGGCCGACCCCTTGAGATCCTTCCTCTCCCTAGCTATGTGGGTGGCTGGTCCTATTTATAGAGGCCCCGGTCCTCTTCCCAAATATTGAGCGGGAAGGGAGCCAACAATGGCGGGCTAATTTGAAGGGGGATAGCAAGTATCAACTATCCTGACAAAAGTACTCTTCGCCTGCGCAAAGCTCTGGTGATGACGCCGTCTTGGGCTCCACAGTGACCTCCGTCTCGTAGTCCTCCTGGTCTTGGTCTCATTGCACCGAAATGGCAACCTTTGCCTGATGCCTCGGTACTCCGCGGATGCGCTTGCCCCTTTGCACCAAAGGGGAAAGGAGGACGCTGCGCGGGCCGGCGCCCGCCTGGCGCCCTGAGTCATCATGGCTTGCGTCACGGGCACCTCGCGAGGTACCCCGCCTTGATCTCTCCGCCTCCTCGTGAGCCAGCCTGACGAGGCCGTGCCTAAGGAGGCTTCGCGTCGTCCGCCCCGCGAGGCTTGGCCCCTCGCGAGGGTCTTGAGTTTGTGTTGGTGAAGATGGGCCATGCTGGGCCCCCTTTTGAGCCACGCCGCAGGCCGCAGGTAGGCAAGTCTGGGGACCCTCGTTCCCAGAACGCCGCCAGTAGCCCCCGGGCCCAAGGCGTGCCCGGACTTGGCCGTCCAGGGAGACGGAAGGGCAAGAGCGAAGCGCCGTGGGCCCTAACAGTCTGCGGCCTTGGGCGCCGTGTGGCGGTTGATTGGACGTGGGCGTCTCCACTTCCCCATGGCGCCTCGGCAACTGCACAGATTGGACAAGTCCCTGCATGCAAAGCGGGTCATAATTACCTGCGATCGTGGGGGCCGTTGGTTGGCCATCGCCAGCCATAAGTATGGACCGGCGCGCACCCTTCCAGTTCATCCCCCCTTGCTTCTCCTTTTTCTTCATGGCCCCGTCGAGGAGGTTCTCGGCCGCCGAGAAGGGGAAGGCTTGCCGGGTTGAGCCCGCCTCTCCCCCACCCAAGCGCGGCCGAGGGCGCCCTCGCAAGCATCCTGTGGCCACCATGGTGGCTCCCCGCGGCCATGGAGGCGATCTTTAGCACGGTGACGGGCGGATTGCTGCAGCCGGGGAGCGCGCTCCGGCTGCGCGTCCCCCCAGGCCGTGCGTTCGTGCTGCTGAAGTGCTGCCGGAGTTCATCGTGTGGTCGGCGGAGCCGGCTAGCACCCGGCTTCCGCTTCCTCGCTTCCTCCTCGGCGAGCTCCCGGCCGGCGCCCCAGGCGGCCTCTGGCTCCAGGCCGACGGCTGCTACAGCCGGGCCTCATGGGTCTCTCTGGAGGTCTCCGCGGCCGAGAGCCTATCCCTGGCCTGCGGTTGGCAGACGTTTGCCCGCGCGCGTGGCCTGAGCCGTCGGTGCACCCTACACTTCAAGTTCAACGGCGACGCCACCCTCTACGTGAGGGTGTTTGGGGAAGATGGTCGCCGCGCAGGGTGTTGCCCCGAGGGTGACGACCGCGGCTGGGAACCCAGCTCCGGTGATGAGGGAGAGAGCAGCGCTCGCACGGCTGGCGGTGTTCGGGGTTCCTCAAGCTTCTCTGGTGCTTCTTCAGGCGGCGACTCATCTAGCGGTGGCCACGATCAGCCTCCACACCATCGTATCTGCTTGGGGGTGGCAACGTGTCCGCCCGCCGTCGCGCCCTGGTGAAGCGCGAGAGGGAGTCTGCCTGAGCTCCGGAGGCAGCTCGGGCCTTCCCTGCGGGCCGGTGTGAGGCGAGCCGCGCCAGACTTGTTCTTCCTTTTCCCTTTTTCCTGCGTAACAAAGACAATGGTGCGGAGCCGCGGGGGCGTGTTTGGGTTATTGCTGTTAATCATCGTTTTGCTTTTGTTACCGTACCTTCCAGCTATGTGCCCGAGCGTGGATAGTTCCCGGCCCCGGCTGTGGGGGGCGACCGACCTAGGCCCTTTGTTTGTGTCGCGGTGCCCGTGGGGCACGGACTGGAGGGGTGCTCCCGTAAGGGGCCCAGGTCGCAAACTCTTTGAGTGACTAGGATAGGAACACTTGCGAGGGCGCTCGGCTCTCCCCCTCACGAGGCCTTGCACAAGAGAAATCAAGGCAGGAGAGTGAAAAGCCGAAGAACCGCAAGCCAAAGACGGCAACAACTTCAATAAAACTTCAAATGAAGAGGAACAAGCCAACTGCGAAAAGCAAATGAAAAGCCACGTCCGGCACCTAGTCTAGTCTTCGACGTCTTCTCACCAGCGCGGAGCTAAGTGCTGCCACTGGGCGTGGGAGGGAGCCCCAGGGCCTGAGGTCGGCGCTCCTGAGACTCCGGGGCGTGTACAGCCCCAACTCATTATTACGTGAGAGTGTCACGGGCGGCGAGCTTCACAGGCGTTGGCCTTCTTCACAGGCTCCGGGCCTTTTCCAAAACGCGATAGCTTCACAGGCACTCGCCTTGCTTCACAGGCTCCGGGCCTTTTCCAAAACGCGATAGCTTCAAAGGCACTCGCCTTGCTTCACAGGCTCCGGGCCTTTTCCAAAACGCGATAGCTTCATACGCACTCGCCTTGCTTCACAGGCTCCGGGCCTTTTCCAAAACGCGATAGCATCACAAGCACTCGCCTTGCTTCACAGGCTCTGGGCCTTTTCAGGGGTAGAACCTCCGGAGGTGCTGGATGTTCCATGCATTCTGGACCGGCACTCCCTCCTGAGTCTCCAAGCGCGCGGAGCCGGGCCTGGAAACATGAACAACCTTGAACGGGCCCTCCCACATGGGAGAGAGCTTGTGCAATCCCTCCCTGGAGAGAACCCGCCTAAGCACGAGGTCTCCTATCTCAAGAGTCCTGGGGTGGATGTTGCGGCAGTGATATCGCCGCAGTGCTTGTTGGTACCTCACCGCTCACAGCGCGGCTTCCCGGCGACGCTCCTCCCCCAGCACGAGGTCCGTCCCCCGCATGGCGTCCTGCTGCGCCTCATCGAACGCCAGGACCCGCGCGGAGCAACGTCTGACCTCGTGAGGGAGGACTGCTTCTGCTCCTTAGACCAGGAAGAACGGGGTCTCTCTAGTCAGCTTGGTCGCGGTGGTGCGGATGGACCACAGCACGGACTGCAGTTCGTCGTACCAACCTCTACCGCAAGCCTCCAGCTTCTTCTTGAACATCCTGGTCTTGAGGCCCCTCAGGACCTTCGCGTTGGCTCGCTCGGCCTAGCCGTTGCTTTGGGGGTGCGCCACTGAAGCGTAGCATATCTGCGTTCCAAGGTTAGCACAGTATGTTTTGAAGAGGTTACTGGTGAACTGCGAACCGTTGTCCGTGATGATGCGATTCGGCACCCCGAACCGGCTCATGATGCCCTTGATGAACTTGACTGCGGAACCCGCAGGAATGGTGCGGACAGCTTCCACTTCAGCCCACTTGGTGAACTTGTCCACGGCAACGTAAAGGTAGCGGTAGCCCCCTGGCGCCCGAGGAAATGGACCCAAGATGTCGAGCCCCCAGACTGCGAATGGCCATGAAAGGGGGATAGTCTACAAGCCCCCTGCTGGCTGATGGATCTGCTTGGCGTGGAACTGGCAGGCCTCACAAGCTTTCACTAGTTCAACGGCGTCATTGAGCGCGGTGGGCCAATAAAACCCACTGCGGAACGCCTTGCCAACGAGGGTCCGTGATGACGAATGATGTCCGCAGTCTCCGCCGTGTATATCTTCCAGTAGTTCCTTCCCTTGCTCCCTGGAGATGCAGCGCAGGGATACATCGTTTGGTCGCTTCCGGTAGAGCTCTCCATCTTTGATGCAGTATGCCGTGGCCTGGCGCGCCACGCGCTCTGCTTCCTCCTCCTTCTCCGGCAGGGTCCCTTGCCTTAAGTAGCTCCGGAGCTCCGTGATCCAACATCCCTCCCGAGGTTCCATCGTCAGGAGCAGGCGTGCTCCCGAGGCCGGGCCACAAGCCGAAGCTCCTGAGGCGGATGGCTGAGGGAGCTCCTCCCTGGGCTGAGCCGTGTTTGATAATGACGGTAAGGCTGAAGGCTTGAAGAGCCGCTCCTCGAAAATGCCAGACTCCTGTGGTAACCGCCTGGACGTGCGTTTGGCGATGTCATCGGCTTCCTGATTGGTGCCACGGGGCACATGCTGCAACTCCAACCCCCAGAACTGCTTCTCCATCCTGCGGACCTCTGCAAGGTAGGCCTCCATGTGCTCATCCTTCGGCTCGTACACCTTGTTGGAGAAATTGACAAGGAGCTGGGAATCGCCCTTGATGGTGAGGCGTTTCACCCCCAGGGCAGCTGCAGCCTTCATGCCCGCTATTAAACCTTCATACTTTGCTATGTTGTTGGAGACCTTTTCGCCTTGCTGGAAACAAAGCTGCACGGCGTAATAGAGCTTGTCCTGGGTGGGCGATATAAGCACCGCCCCAGCCCCTGCGCCGTGTCTGGAGAACGCCCCATCGAAGTACATGACCCAGCCTTCTGGCGCCTCGCTTCCCGGGGACAGGGACCGATCCTCGTCGGCCTTGAGGCCTGGCGCCTCCGTCCATTCTGCCACAAAATCCGCCAATGCTGCTCCCTTGATTACTCTGGTCGTGCTGAATTCGAGCTGAAATGCTTGCAGCTCTATGTTCCACTCAGCAACCCTCCCAGCTGAATTGGGGCTCCTGAGCACCCTCTCTAGGGGGTATGACGAGATGACCTTGATGGGGTGACCCTGAAAATAGTGTCGCAGTTTGCGCGAAGCCACCAGTAGCGCGAGGAGTTTTTGAGGCATGGGGTACCGTGCTCTTGCATCCCACAGCACTTTGCTGACGAAGTACACTGGGTGCTCAACGAGCTGGAGTGCATCAGTGCTGGTGGCTCCCTTCGGAGACCGTGGCGCCTCTTGAGGCAATGAGGCCTCCTGAGACTGGCCATCTGGAAGAGGGGCCTCTTCCGCCTCTGGTGCGCCCCTCTGCGGCGGCTGATCCTCCTCAGCCGCGATGGCGGTTTTTGTGGGCCTTCCTTGTCCCTGTTCTGCCTTGTCCCGGGCTGCTACCGTGGTTTTGATTCGGCGCTCCTCTCTGACTGCTGTCAAGGCTGCGCTGGCGGAGTAGGGAGTGGCAGCGAGGTAGAGCACCAGGGGCTCCTGAGGGCGCGGGGCCACCATGACCGGTGGGCTGGTCAGGTATCTCTTGAGATCCTGGAACGCCTTGTCGACCTCTTCAGTCCACTCGAAAGGCCCCTTTTTCTTCATTAGCTGGAAGAAGGGCAGGGCTCGCTCCCCCAACTTGGAGATGAAGCGCCCTAGCGCGGTCATGCGCCCCGTGAGCTTCTGCATTTCTCTGAGGGTCTTTGGCGGGCTCATGTCTTCCACCGCCTTGACCTTCTCCGGGTTAGCCTTGATGCCTCGGTGGGACACAAGGAAACCCAAGAGCTTGCCCGAGGGGACTCCAAACACACACTTCTCTGGGTTGAGCCGTAGGTTCACTGCGTTGAGGCTCGCGAAGGTTTCCTCCAGGTCTTGTATCAAGGTCCTGGCCTCCCGAGATTTTACCACAATGTCATCGACGTAAGCTTCAACATTCTTTTCGAGCTGCGGGCCCAAGGTGATATGCATCAGCCGCTGAAAGGTCGTCCCTGCGTTACGCAGCCCGAATGGCATGCAGGTGTAGCAGTACACCCCACACGGGGTTAGGAAGGCCGTCTTCTCGACGTCTTCTACCGCCATCTTGATCTGGTGATACCCAGAGAAGGCATCCAGGAAGCATAACAGGTCGCATTCCGCAGTGGAATCAACGATCTGGTCGATGCAGGGGAGCGGGAACGGATCTTGCAGGCACGCTTTGTTGAGGTTGGTGAAGTCGACACACATGCGTTCCTTCCCTCCCTTCTTCGGCACAACGACAGGGTTGGCCAACCAATCTGGGTATCGGACCTCGCGAATGACCCCAGCGGCCTCTAATTTGCGGGTCTCTTGGACGATGAAGGCCTGCTTTTCTGTGGACTGCCGCCTGGCCTTCTGCTTCACAGGGCGCACGTTGGGGCACACGTTGAGGTGATGCTCGATTACACTCCTGGGGATCCTTGCCAACTGGTCCGGCTCCCAAGCGAACACCTTCTTGTTTGCGCGCAAGAACCCGACCAGGGCCTCCTCCTGCTCAGGTTTGAGGTGGGTGCCTATGGTGAAAGTGGCGTTGGTGGACCCGTCCTCATCGACGGGTATCTGCTTGGTTTCTGCCTTGTCTTGGGTGAACAACTGCTTCTTCTTGGCGGGCGCAGCCCCCTTGGGCTCGGGGGCCTCCAAGTCGGCAGGCTGTGCCGACGCTGCTGTCTTGAAGACGAGCTTGAGCACCCGCAGAGCGTCACCGGTATCCCCGTGCACAGTGAGGACACCGCTGCTCCCGGGCATCTTCATGAGGTTGTACGCTGGGTGCGTTGCGGCCATGAACTGGACCAGCGCTGGGTAGCCGAGGATGGCGTTGTAGGGGAGGCCGATGGGGGCGATGTCGAAGTCGACCAGCTCCATGCGGAAGTTGTCGTAGGTGCCGAAGGTCACTAGGAGCCGGATCTGCCCCAAGGAGCTGGACGACCTGCCCCCAACGCCTGAGAAGGGCCGGCTGGGCTGCAACCGTTCCAGGGGTATGCAGAGGAGGTTGAAGGCCTCGACTGAGAGCATGCTGAGGCCCGCCCCGCCATCGATGAGAGTTCTGGTGACGGCCACCTGGCAGATGGTGGGGGTGCATAGCATGGGGAGCGCGCCCGAGCAGGCTGAGTTGGAGGGGTGGTCCTCCGGGCTGAAGCTCAGGCTGGTCTCAGGCGCCGCCCGATCCAGGGGAGCCCCCTGCCGCGTGGAAGCGGCACTGACCCGGCGGATGAACAGCTTGACGTGGTAACTTGTAGGCGGCGCCTGCGAGCCGCCCAAGAGGGCCATGACGACTAGGGGTGTTGGTGCAGCGCGATGGGTGGGGGAGAGGTTGCGGGGCTCCATGGGCGCGCGGAGCACGCGGGACGAAGAACCAGCTAGGGTGAGCGAGGGAGTTGCGGTGCGGCCCTCTTGGCACACCGCAGGATGCTGAGATGATGGCTGCTGCTCGTCCCCCGCCGGGCCGGTGGCGGCGTTGATGGCAGGTGACGGGGAACGGCGAGGATGCCCGCCGACAGGGGCTGTCTGGGCGACACGGGAAGCGAGGGCGGCCCGGCGCTCCGCGCGGGCCCGACGTGCGTCAGACATGAGCGCGATGGTCGGATGAGAACGGGGTGGTGGAAGACGAATTCCGGCACACCCCTACCTGGCACGCCAAATGTTGGATTTCGGGTTCCGGCAGACCCTTGAGGTTCGAACACTGGGGTGCGCGTGGATATTTCACCTCCTACCTACCTGCACCCCTCCGCCACGCTAGGATCAAAGCTATGAAAAGAACAACACAAGGGACACAGGGTTTATACTGGTTCGGGCCACCGTTGTGGTGTAATACCCTACTCCAGTGTGTGGTGTGTGGATTGCCTCTTGGGTTGATGATGACGAACAATACAAGGAAGAACAGCCTCGCGAGGGTCTGTTCTTGGCTGGGGCGATGAACTGCTGGGAGGAGTTCAGTCACCTTTCTCTCTCTCTTTCTTTCTCTCTCTGCTTCCAACCGGACGACCCCTTGAGATCCTTCCTCTCCCTAGCTATGTGGGTGGCTGGTCCTATTTATAGAGGCCCCGGTCCTCTTCCCAAATATTGAGCGGGAAGGGAGCCAACAATGGCGGGCTAATTTGAAGGGGGACAGCAAGTATCAACTATCCTGACAAAAGTAGTCTTCGCCTGTGCAAAGCTCTGGTGATGATGCCGTCTTGGGCTCCACGGTGACCTCCGTCTCATAGTCCTCCTGGTCTTGGTCTCGTTGCACCGAAATGGCAACCTTTGCCTGATGCCTCGATACTCCGCGGCTGCGCTTGCCCCCTTTGCACCAAAGAGGAAAGGAGGACGCTACACGGGCTGGCGCCCGCCTGGCGCCCTGAGTCGTCATGGCTTGCGTCACGGGCACCTCGCGAGGTACCCCGCCTTGATCTCTCCGCCTCCTCGTGAACCAGCCTGACGAGGCCGTGCCTGAGGAGGCTTCGCGTCATCCGCCCCGCGAGGCTTGGCCCCTCGCGAGGGTCTTGAGTTTGTGTTGGTGAAGATGGGCCGTGCTGGGCCCCCTTTTGAAACACGCCGCAGGCCGCAGGCAGGCAAGTCTGGGGACCCCCGTTCCCAGAACACCGACAGAACTGTGCCCTAGAGGCGATAATAAAATGGTTATTATTGTATTTCCTTGTTCATGATAATTGTCTATTGTTCATGCTATAATTGTATTAACCGAAAACCGTAATACATGTGTGAATACATAGACCACAACATGTCCCTAGTAAGCCTCTAGCTGACTAGCTCGTTGATCAATAGATGGTCATGGTTTCCTGACCATGGACATTGGATGTCATTGATAACGGGATCACATCATTAGGAGAATGATGTGATGGACAAGACCCAATCCTAAGCCTAGCACAAGATCGTGTAGTTCGTTTGCTAAAGCTTTTCTAATGTCAAGTATCATTTCCTTAGACCATGAGATTGTGCAACTCCCGGATACCGTAGGAATGCTTTGGGTGCACCAAACGTCACAACGTAACTGGGTGGCTATAAAGGTGCACTACAGGTATCTTCGAAAGTGTCTGTTGGGTTGGCACGAATCGAGATTAGGATTTGTCACTCCATATGACGGAGAGGTATCTCTGGGCCCACTCGGGTAATGCATCATCATAATGAGCTCAATGTAACTAATGAGTTAGCCACGGGATCATGCATTACGGAACGAGTAAAGAAACTTGTCGGTAACAAGATTGAACGAGGTATTGGGATACTGACGATCGAAGCTCGGGCAAGTAACATACCGGTGTACCACTCTGAAGTAGTACACATCCTTGTCGACATATGAGGTTTGGTAGTGACTTGATCCGAAGTTTCATGATCACTATCATAAGCTTCCACTTCAATTGGTGTAGGTGCCACAGGAACAACTTCCTGTGCCCTGCTACACACTAGTTGAAGTGACGATTCAATAACCTCATCAAGTCTCCACCATCCTCCCACTCAATTCTCTCGAGAGAAACTTTTCCTCGAGAAAGGACCTGTTTCTAGAAACAATCACTTTTGCTTCCGGATCTGAAATAGGAGGTACACCCAGCTATTTTTGGGTATTCTATGAAGATGCATTTATCCGCTTTGGGTTCAAGCTTATCAGCCTGAAACTTTTTCACATAAGTGTCGCAGCCCCAAACTTTTAAGAAACGACAACTTAGGTTTCTCTAAACCATAGTTCATACGGTGTCGTCTCAACGGAATTGTGTGGTGCCCTATTTAAAGTGAATGCGGTTGTCTCTAATGCCTAACCCATAAACGATAGTGGTAATTCGATAAGAGACATCATGGTATGCACCATATCCAATAGGGTGCAGTTATGATGTTCGGACACACCATCACACTATGGTGTTCCAGGTGGTATCAGTTGTGAAACAATTTCCACAATGTATTAATTGTGTACCAAACTCGTAACTCAGATATTCATCTCTATGATCATATCATAGACATTTTATCATCCTGTCACGACGATCTTCAACTTCACTCTGAAATTACTTGAACCTTTCAATAATTCAGACTTGTGTTTCATCAAGTAAATATACTCAGCATCTACTCAAATCATCTGTGAAGTAAGAACATAACGATATCCACTGCGTGCCTCAGCACTCATTGGACTGCACACATCAAAATGTATTACTTCCAACAAGTTGCTTTCTTGTTCCATCTTACTGAAAACTAGGCCTTTCAGTCATCTTGCCCATGTGGTATGATTTGCATGTCTCAAGTGATTCAAAATCAAGTGAGTCCAAACGATCCATCTGTATGGAGTTTCTTCATGCATATCTACCAATAGACATGGTTCGCATGTCTCAATCTTTTCAAAAATGAGTGAGTCCAAAGATCCATCCACATGGAGCTTCTTCATGCGTTTTATACCAACATGACTCAAATGGCAGTGCCACAAGTATGTGGTACTTATATCTTTTGGCATGAATATGTGTATCACTACGATCGAGATTCAATAAACCATTCGTTTTAGGTGCAAGACCATTGAAGGTATTATTCAAATAAACAGAGTAACCATTATTCTCCTTAAATGAATAACCGTATTGCGATAAACATAATCGAATCATGTCTATGCTCAACGCAAACACCAGATAACAATTATTTAGGTTTAACACCAATCCAGATGGTAGAGGGAGCGTGCGATGTTTGATCACATCAACCTTGGAAACACTTCCAACACATATCGTCATCTCACCTTTAGCTAGTCTCCGCGGCCTTTTATTTCGAGTTACTAACGCTTAGCAACCGAACCGGTATTTATTACCCTGGTGCTACTAGTACTAAGAAAGTACACAATAATATGTTTTATGTCCAAAATACTTATGTCAACCTTGCCAGCCTTCTCATCTACCAAGTATCTAGGGTAGTTCTGCTTCAGTGACCGTTCCCCTCATTATAGAAGCACTTAGTCTCGGGTTTGGTTCAACCTTGGGTTTCTTCACTAGAGCAGCAACTGATTTGTCGTCTCATGAAGTATCCCTTCTTTCCCTTGCCCTTCTTGAAACTAGTGGTTTAACCATCAACAATTGATGCTCCTACTTGATTTCTACTTTCGCGGTGTCAAAGATCGCGAGTTGCTCAAGGATCATCATGTCTATCCCTGATATGTTATAGTTCATCACGAAGCTCCAATAGCTTGGTGGTAGTGATTATGGAGAACCATTACTATCTCATCTTGAAGATTAACTCCCACTCGATTAAAGCGATTGCAGTACTCAGACAATCTGAGCACATGCCCAACGATTGAGTTTTTCTCCCTTAGTTTGTAGGCTTAAGAAACTTGTCAGAGGTCTCATACCTCTTGACGTGGGCACTAGTCTGAAATTCCAATTTCAGTCTTTGGAACATCTCATATGTTCTGCGACGTTTCAGAAAACGTCTTTGGTGCCACAATTCTAAACCGTTGGTATTATGTACTGAACTATCACGTAGTCATCAAAACGTGTATGTCAGATGTTTCCTAATATCTACAGACGATGCTCGAGGTTCAACACACTGAGCGGTGCATTAAGGACATAACCCTCTGTGCAGCAATGAGGACAATCCTCAGAACATGGACCCAATCCGCATAATTGCTACTGTCAACTCTCAACTAAATTTTCTCTAGGAACATATCTAAAACAGTAGAACCAAAGCGTGAGCTACGACATAATTTGCAAAGACCTTTTGACTATGTTCATGATAATTAAGTTCATCTAATCAAATTATTCAATGAACTCCCACTTAGATAGACATCCCTCTAGTCATCTAAGTGATACATGATCCGAGTCAACTAGGCCCTGTCCGATCATCACGTGAGACGGACTAGTCATCATCGGTGAACATCTTCATGTTGATCGTATCCACTATACGACTCATGTTCGACCTTTCGGTCTCTTGTGTTCCGAGGCCATGTCTGTACATGCTAGGCTCGTCAAGTCAACCTAAGTGTTTCGCATGTGTAAATCTGGCTTACACCCGTTGTATGCGAACGTTAGAATCTATCACACCCGATCATCACATGGTGCTTCGAAACAACGAACCTTCGCAATGGTGCACAGTTAGGGGGAACACTCTCTTGAAATTTTAATGAGGGATCATCTTATTTATGCTACCATCGTTCTAAGCAAATAAGATGCAAAAACATGACAAACATCACATGCAAATCATAAAGTGACATGATATGGCCAATATCATCTTGCACCTTTGATCTCCATCTTCGAGGCACGGCATGAACACCATCGTCACCGGCATGACACCATGATCTCCATCATCATCATGAACTCTCAATGAAAGCACCAATGTCGGTGTCAAAACCGGCGGATCTCGGGTAGGGGGTCCCGAACTGTGCATCTAGGCGGGATGGTAATAGGAGGCAGGGGACACGATGTTTTACCCAGGTTCGGGCCCTCTTGATGGAGGTAAAACCCTACGTCCTGCTTGATTAATATTGATGATATGGGTAGTACAAGAGTAGATCTACCACGAGATCAGAGAGGCTAAACCCTAGAAACTAGCCTATGGTATGATTGTATGTTACGGTCGTTGTCCTACGGACTAAAACCCTTTGGTTTATATAGACACCGGAGAGGGTTAGGGTTACACAAGGTCGGTCACAAAGGAGGAGATATCCATATACGTATTGCCTAGCTTGCCTTCCATGCCAAGTAGAGTCCCATCCGGACACGAGACGAAGTCTTCAATCTTGTATCTTCATAGTCTAACAGTCCGGCCAATGGAGATAGTCCGGCTGTCCGGAGACCCCCTAATCCAGGACTCCCTCAGCGCCCCCCTTTCCTTTTCCCTCTCTCTCCTCCCCCCCCAAGTCCTAGTCCAACATGGAAAGGGGGAGTCCTACTCCTAGGAGGAGTAGGACTCCTCCTAGCGCGCCCCTTGCCTGGCTGCACCTCCTCCCCCTTTGTCCTTTATATACAGGGGCAGGGGGGCACCCCAGGAACAACAGTTGATCATTGATCTCTTAGCCATGTGCGGTGCCCCCCTCCACCATAGTCCTCGATAATATTGTAGTGGTGCTTAGGCGAAGCCCTGCGACAGTAGAACATCAAGATCGTCACCACGCCGTCGTGCTGACGGAACTCTTCCCCGACATTCTGCTGGATCGGAGTCCGGGGATCCTCATCGAGCTGAAGGTGTGCTAAAACTCGAAGGTGCCGTAGTTTCGGTGCTTGATCGGTCGGGCCATGAAGACGTACGACTACATCAACCGCGTTGTGCTAACGCTTCCGCTTTCGGTTTACGAGGGTACATGGACAACACTCTCCCCTCTTGTTGCTATGCATCACCATGATCTTGCGTGTGCGTAGGAATTTTTTTGAAATTACTACGTTCCCCAACACTTGTAATACAGACCGTATGATCTATATCTGAGGATAGAAAGCAAACTATGATACTTTTACAAAAGATACCAGCACCTCTCTCCACATCATTATCTCTTGCAACCTCATTGCTCAGCAATTAAAAAAGGAATAAGTCTCTGGAACAATCTAGCATGCATGGTGGCCGCTGCCGCCTGCCGGCGCCGTCCATCCCCATGCCTCCGCCCATTCCGACCACCAGTCACCACCACGCTCCACTCCTCCTCGCCTTATCTCTCATCTTTCATTTTTTCGATGACATTCTCGAGATACCAGTTTTTCGATAAAATTCTTGAGATATCATTAGTTTTTACACATGGGATTACTCCTGCATGGGTTAATCACAACAGGTGTTCTATAAAAAATGCATATTGGTGTTCCGTGCAATGCACGAGAATCTTGCTTGTAATTATATAACGCAAATCACGAGCAGGAAGTGACATTTTTTGACACAACCACGTTAACATGGCCACGTAAATCACTAGCTAAAGTGAATACCATTATACTTATATCCCGATGCAAAAGGTTGAGTACATGTCCGAAGAGTAGAGTCGCACACACGCACTTTGTCTCTCAGAATCTCTCTCATACACACACCAGTTACGTGACGCCCACTTAAGCAGACACGTATGTTACAATTTGTGCACCTGCGGGTACACATGATGCTGCGCATTTATTTAAGCCGGGAGGCGAACCCAAACAGTAGCTGCATTCATTCCCCTCCCACCGCCTCTTCTCTGGTTGCCGTCGCCCGGTAGCCATGGGCCGGTCGAAGGTAACAACATACGCCATACTCCCGCCGAAGCGGCGCTTTAATATGGAAATTTTAGTGGTCATGCATGCATCTTTTTGTGCTAGCACTCCTATATAAGGGTTGACCAGTCGCTTCCCGCGGACGTGCGCGGGCGGTGGAAGAGGAAGGAGAAGGGAAGCGGGCTGTGGAGTAACGTTTTTTTACCACAATTTCTTTGGAAATTGAGTGCAATAATTGAGTAGTTTTGCAAACTACCAGTACTACACCTGAAACAGTTCAAAACCTATACTCCCTTGCCAGCGCACGCTTCCCGCGTGAAACTATCAGCGTCGCCCTGGAGCATCAGTGCCGCATTAATGCCTGGCCAGAGCGGAGGCGACCTCTCACTGGCGCCGGCTTTGAAGTGGCGCGACGACTGAGAGAGCGCCGCTTCCCGGTGAACGCGACTGCTCCGCGTCGAGACTGGCCATAGGCCCTGTTTGGATCCATGGGTTAGAGTTAGTTTGAGCTAGTTGGGGCTCAAATAGCCCTAAACTATCCAAGCATGAGTGTTTAAATTGGAGCAAGTTGCACCAAACCCACCAAAAAAAATTATCCCACCCAAGAGGTGCTAACTGGAGATAGTTCTCATTGGGACCACTGAAAATTCACTTTTCTCTCTCCATGAAGTGCATTTATTGTCAATCTAACCCTATCCCCCAAACACCTCTTTGGCTACAGTTAGTTCAGGGTTAGTCATGAGTTAGTCTAACCTCTAGCTAAGTTAGAGTATCAAACAGAAGCAGTATAGGACATGCAAGTTTCTCAAAGCATATGTGCAAATTCGTACGTGAAAGGATTTTTTCTTTTTGAAAACGGAACGTGAAAGGAATTTTTTTTAGAATTCTCTTGGCATGTCGCTAACATGTGATAGTTAACCGACCTCAATAGACGGCAGAAACGCCAGCCCGCCGCACTTTGATAGAGACGAGGAGGGAGAAGCGATACAGGCTGCTGGATTACTAGAGATAGGTGTCGCATAGAAGCCAAGAAATATGGTGATAGCGTGGGTTATCCATGTACTAGTATGATACTACACTAGGCTGCTGTGTTTCGTACTCTTCCAGTCCACTGTGGATATGATTGGTTAATTTTATATCACTGAATAATATTAAATATTATGAGTGCAGACGCTCCACCACGAGGTTCCTTGCTCCTTCTCGGTCGTCCGGAATCTATGTTCTTCCACTCTATTTTTTTACGTGAGCTTTGTTCATCCTTTTGCCAACACGCGAGACATCTAGCATCAAGGTGCACGTGTTATGCAAGGATCGTTCCATCTATATGAAGAACACGTGGGACTGGAACTACGAGACGAACATGTACCCAGGAGTGGACGTACGAACCTGAGTAATGTAGCGTAGTAAGTGAAGTAGAAAGGCACAAATGGTATGAACATGCGTGGCATATAGGGTGTGTTTGGTTGTGTTCTCGTCTCAGCATAGGTGTTCCCTCTTCATGCATGCTCAACTCAACACCCCTCTTCATGCATGCTCTCTTCATGCATGCTTCTAGTGTATTTGTGCTAAACTAGTGTGGACTCATGCACCCTCCATACACTCTACCAAACACCCAAAAGTAGGTCGAGAAGGGAACTCTTGGGCGGCATTTGTCTCTTACTACGTACTACCACTAAATGTTGTACGTGCAATGCACGGTGATGTTATGGAGTACGTGCCTAAGTACTCTACTACTACTATATTAGTTGGAGGCACATATTAACTTTTATATGTGTTTACGTGTATGTGCCCCGAGACCTTCCAACTAGACGTGTCTTTGTCTCCAGGTCGCACTTTGTATCATTCATACCACTAAGTACTACTACGTGTGGTATCCGACCCAGAAGTGGAAGAAGTGGAGATGCTCTACCACGCTATTTTTTTACGCTGGGCTCTACCACGCTGTTCATGTCCCACTCCTTTCGCTGACGTGTTGGACATCCAGCACGTGCCATGTTTGGCACCCTTCGTCGTAAGAGTTGAAACGCTAGCATTCATCAGAAATAAAAAATAATTATAAATCAGCAGTGATACTTTTTTTCTGAACCAATCAGCAGTGATACTATACCACGCGGTTTCCTTCCTCCTCGATATCGGAAAGAATACTTCCGTTCGCCAACATGTGGGACGTCGACCATCCTGGTCTACTTGCCATGCACGCAGAACTCCAAGGGAGTCACCCAGGTCGTCGCGCCGCAGTAACAATGACTAATGAGCCATCAAATCACAGGCCCACTTCCCACTTTGAAGTTGCTTGGACGAAGGAACCATCATGACTTCGTTGAATTCCGCTTCTTGAAGAAAACTACCGTACCAGCAGTACTGCTAGCTACAGTAGTTACTCCAACAGAGGCCTCATTTCTTTCATAGGATAGGAATATGAAAGTCATAGGAAGTGAGATGACATGCATCTCAATTCCTATAGAGAAAGAGATGCCATTTGATGCTTAGGATAGGAATTTTTCCATTTAGTCTAGGCTAATGTACTGGTAATTTGCTCTAAAAACTACAGTAGTAACTAGTAGTACTGGTACATGCTCGTACTCAGACACACACACACACTAACTACTAGTACTACTACTTCTCACATGCTGGCCAGACATCGTCATTCTCCTTCCCGGCTTTGTCGGCGACACCCCACCGTGCTTGGATCTCCACCGACCTCTCCGCAGCAGCGCGTGCGTCCTTTTCTTTCTTGCGGCGGCGGGCCTCTCTTTTCTTGAGTGCTTTCTGACTTTTCCGCTCCCTCTGTGTGGCTTTGGCCACCTCTTGCTCTACCAACCATTCGGCCTTGGCATCTTCAAATCCCCCCCCCCCACATAGTTGTGAGGTCGCGAGCGGCGTTGAACTCGGCACGGTGGGATGCCATCGCTTCCCTACCATTTTGTGTGCGATCGTGGGTGGCGAGGAACTCGGCACGGCGGGATGCCATCGCTGCCTTACCGGTTAGTGTGCGGCCGGTGTCATGAACGACGCTTGGTGAGAGCTCTAGGGTGGAGTGGCCGGACAACCGTATAGTGCATTGGTTTGTCAAGAGCTCAAGGACAGAAGACAAAGCAAATTTGGATTCCCCTTCAATCCTGGTCATTTATTACCGAGTAAAATGCATTGGCGGTCATCGAACTTGTCTTGATAGCTCACTTTGATCATTGTATACGAGATGTGGAGATTATACGGTCACTGGCTCAGCGTATAGCTCCATATTTGTCTGGTTGACCAGTCAAACAGTCCGCATGCGCCTCATCAGCTCGTGTTCTTTATCTATCTATGCGGGCCTACCTGTCAATGGAGAAAGAAATATTGTAAAAACCAAAATTATGCTAGAGCCCGGACCGCTTGCGGAGCCCGCTCTCACCGCCCTGGCCCCTCAAGACGCTAGCTGCCCGCCGCATGCATGCATAGCAAGTAGTACTCCTTATGTGGAGGAGAGAGAGGCATTGACAAAGTCAAGGAGTGGGCTGTGCAAGAGCCCGTCTCTACACGTGCTCCTAGGTATAAAAATAATAATTCTAAAAAAAGGCATAAAAACAATTGTGTCTTAAAGAAGAAAGGTAAAAAAACATTTGAGAGGAAATAGATAGAGAGAAAGTGAGAAAAAGATGTAACCTGGGCATTACATGAGGAAGGAGGGAGTGGTGCACATGCCAAGTTCACTGGGCTGCCGTGTTTCACACTCCTCCATCATAACAGTGGAGACAATAGCTTTCATCAAAAATAAACAATGAATACTCGTTGCTCGTCCTCTATATCATAAAGAATACTTTAATTCGCCGACATGTGGGACGTTGACCATCCTGGTCCACCTGCCATGCACAAAATTATCCTGGTGTACCCCGGTCGTATCGCAGGCCCAACCTTTCCCACTGTAAGTTGTTCGGACGAAGGAACCATCATGACTTCGTTGAATTCCGCTTCTTCAAGAAAACTTACTGTACCCGCAATACTGCTACCACACGCGAAGACTGGACGGCACTGTACCACGTCATATCACTGAAACCCACTAGGGCAAACTAGCCCGTCTAGGTCATTTATTTTGGAACGGAGGGAGTACGTCTCTGCACTGCTATGATTTTGAGTTGCACGTCATATCACTGAAACCCACTAGGCCAAACTAGCCCGCCTAGGTCATCGGTCGCTAAGCCTACAATTTTAGGAGCTAGGACTATTGGTCGATCGATGAGGGATAAGTATAAGCGTACCACGAGCTCATCAGCCCCAACGTTTATCTTCAGTGAGTGTTTTGCAAGTACTATAGATCGCACAGTAGCTAGCGTACTAACACCAAGAATCATTAAACAAGCCCTGCTGATATGATAAACAGTTCAACTTACATCTAATCATGCCATATATTACATCAAAAGCTGGTGAGGATACATCTGTTTCCATCACTCGGAGAGGGTTCGCATGATTCATCGCATGATTCACTATCAAACAAAAGTAGCAAGATCCGCCCACACAAGATAGTGCACTATCCCTAATATGGTTTGATAACACACATCGTTCTGGTAATTAAACACAGGGCAATGCAAACTACCCTAAAGGATTAGCGCGACCAACTATTTCTTGTCATCGATCTCTCGGGCAATGACCACAGTATGGACAGCGGCACGGGATTCGATTTCTGGGGCGATGTCCGCAGGACTGACCGCGACATCGGAATCGATCTCTGGGGCGATGTCCACAGGATGGACAGCGGCATCGGAATCGATCTCTGAGGCGATGCCAACAGGACGGGCCACGACATCGGAATCATCAAGGATGTCCACCGGCACCTGCACAACCCTAACATATTAGCAAGCACACTGCAAATAATCAAAAACCACAACTATGGTAATAAGCCATTATTTTTTACCTTGTGCAGCTCACTGGGGGATCTCATCCCTCTGGGGGCCATCTCCTCGTCCTCGATGGGGGCCATCACCTTGCCAGGGGAATACTGCTTCTCAACGGCGACTATCTCCTCAAACTCGGTCTTGAGCCTCACATAGGTGGCAATCAGAGTTCTGGGGTAGGCACGGTGGGGCCCTTGCCGTTCTTCCAACTTCCTTTGAGGAGTTCGTCCGCCAACGTCCTCAACTCTTTGGCCAATGCTTGTTTCTTGGAGTTCTTCGTCTCCATGGGATGGCCCACCAACATGGTCAACTCATTGGTCGGTGCTCGCTTCCTGGAGATTGCTGTCTCTAGTGGGTTGTCCGCCGGCAACTCTTTGCCTAGTGCTCCAGGATCCATTAATGAACTGACAAACAAAAAGCAATCGAAAGGAAACCACAATCACAATGAAAACGGGAAAAGAATAGGATGTGAGAATCGGTCGGTGCTTCGCAAAAATAAGATTCTTGGAATGAAAATATAGCAGCATAACCCATTCGCCCACCTTTCCTTTGTCGGTACAGAAGAAAAATGGCAGAAGTGAGTAGCCTGGAGTGAGGTTTTCTTCAAGAAAGGGAAGAAAGGGCTTGAACGAGCGTTCCAGTGAAATTATGGTTGCTTCGTCCAGTCCAACTTGGAGGCCACCTTACCACTACTGGTAAAGGTGTGGGTTTTGTGATATGACGGGTCATGACGGCCACACCGGGGTTACAGGTGAGTCCCGACTGTAGCACCTCACTATGATTTGGTGGATGGCACGCGGGGCCGGATGCTTTGAAATGTCCCGCATGTAGATAGAGCGGCTAGTCATATAGGAGTGCTCAATATTGTGCACCGCGACCAAGGCGGAGAGGAAAACGAGAGAACTATGTAATTAATGCATGAGTTTAATTAGGGTAGTTTTGTCAGGTCCAAACAACTGGCGGTCTCCAACTTCGTCCCATGACAACGGTGTCCTGCACCTCCTTCCGTACAAGGCTTCGAAAGGGGCCATCTTTAAACTGGTTTGGTAACTGTTGTTGTAAGAGAATTCTGCATATGGCAAATTGTCGTCCCAACTAGATCCATAATCTAGCGCACAAGCTCTTAGCATATCCTCCAAAATTTGATTGACTCTCTCGGTTTGTCCATCTGTCTGTGGATGAAAAGTTGTACTAAATTCTAGCCTAGTTCCCAAAGTTTCGTGCAACTGCTTCCAGAACTTGGAGGTAAACTGGGTTCCTCTATCTGATACGATACTCCTCGGAACTCCATGCAAACATACGATCCTGATCATGTATATCTTTGCCAACTTAGCACTGGTGTAAGTGGTCTTTACTAGGATGAAATGATCTACCTTCGTCAATCGATCGACTACAACCCAAATCGAGTCATAGCCTGAATGAGTCCTGGGTAATCCCGTGATAAAATCCATGCCTAACTTATCCCACTTCTATTCGGGTATCGGTAATGGTTGTAACAATCCTGCTGGCTTCTGGTGCTCTGCCTTTACTCTCTGACACACATCACAAACTGCTACATACTCCGCAATATCCTTCTTCATTCCGGTCCACCAGAAAATATCCTTCAAATCCAAATACATCTTGGTATTTCCTGGGTGAACCGAATATGGTGAATCGTGCGCCTCTTGCAGAATCAACTTCCTGATCTCCGGCTCATTGGGCACATAAACACGGTCTTCAAACCATAGGGTGTCGTGCTCATCCTCACGAAATCCTTTAGCCTTTCCTTCGCTTATTTTCTCCTTTATAGAGGCAATCTCTTTGTCGGTCTTCTGAGCTTCTCTGATTCTATCCATCAAAGTTGACTGAATCTCCAATGTTGCTATATAGCCTCTCAGAACTATTTCCAAACATATTCACGAAGATTTTCTGCTAACTCCTTTGGTATTTCTCCCGTCATTAATGTGTTGACATGGCTCTTATGGCTTAATGCGTCAGCTACTACATTAGCCTTTCCGGGATGGTAATGCAATCTCATATCGTAATCCTTGATGAGCTCCAGCCATCTCCTTTGTCTGAGATTTAACTCCTTCTGTGTGAAAATATACTTCAAACTCTTATGATCCGTATACACCTCATAATGGTTTCCAATGAGGAAATGTCTCCATGTTTTCAATGCATGCACTACGGCTGCTAATTCCAAATCATGCGTAGCATAATTCAACTCATGAGGCTTAAGCTGTCTTGAGGCATATGAAACAACTCTCCCTTCCTGCATAAGCACTGCTCCAAGTCCTCGACATGAAGCGTCGCAATACACCTCATAATCCTTGGTCTGGTCTGGCAAAATCAACACTGGTGAAGTAACCAAACGTTTCTTCAACTCCTGGAAACTAGCCTCACATTCTTCCGTCCATATGAACTTGGTATCTTTCTTCAACAACTCCGTCATAGGCTTCGCAATCTTTGACAAATTCTCAATAAATCTCTGATAGTATCCTGCGAGTCCAAGAAAACTTCGTATCTCTCCAACTGTGGTTGGTGCTTCCCACTTGGTCACGGTATCAACTTTAGTGGGATCAACTGCTATTCCTTCTCTGGATATAACATGTCCAAGGAATCGAACTTCCTTCAACCAAAACTCACATTTGCTGAACTTGGCATACAACTGATGTTCTCTGAGCTTTCCAAGAACCAAACGCAAATGTTCCTTATGCTCCTCTTCGTTTTTCGTGTAAACCAGGATATCATCAATGAACACCACGACGAACTTATCCAAGAACTCCATAAACACTTTGTTCATCATGTTCATAAAATAGGCAGGTGCGTTAGTCAGACCAAATGACATAACGGTATACTCATACAGCCCATACCTGGTGGTAAAAGCTGTCTTAGGAATATCCTGTTCTCGAATCTTCAACTGGTGGTATCCTGATCGCAGATCGATCTTGGAAAATACCTTAGCTCCTTGCAATCGATCAAATAGATCATTGATCATTGGTAGTGGGTACTTGTTCTTAATCATTACTTCATTCAATCCCCGATAATCGACAACCATTCTTAACGATCCATCCGTCTTCTCCACTAGAAGTACTGGCGATCCCCAAGGCGAAGAACTTGGGCGAATATATCCCTTATCCAGTAACTCCTTGATCTGCTTCTTAATTTCCACCAAATCCTTTGTAGGCATCCTGTATGGTCTCTTTGATATTGGCCATGTGCCTCGCAATAACTCAATCAAAAACTCAATGTCTCTATCTGGTGGCATGCCTGGCAACTCCTCTGGAAATACATCAGGGAATTCCTTTACCACTGGTACTTCCTCCTGCACAACTCCTGTGAAGCAATTTACTTGAGTCCTCTTTGGCACATGTCAGGATACATACTTGATCCTTCTCCCTTCTGGGGTGGTAAGCAAAATTGACTTACTGGCACATTCAATATTCCCTTCATACTTTGATAACCAATCCATGTCTAATATCACATCCAATCCTTGGGATTCCAATACTATTAGGTCTGAGGGAAAAACATAGTTACCAATCCTTAATGGTAACCGATCACACCATAGACTAGCCACATATTCTGCTCCAGGCGAGGTTACTAACATGGGTGACCTAAGGGCTTGGGTTGACAGGTTATAGTTATCCACAAATCCCCTTGATATGTATGAATGTGATGCACCAGTATCGAGAAGAACGAGTGCAGTAAATGACTTAACCAAAAACTTACCGATTACTGCATCCGGCTTCTCTTCAACCTCCTCCACGCTAACGTGGTTCACCTATCCCCTGTTGAAAGGGTTTGGCTTCTTACCAAAGATTCCATTGCCGTTTCCATTCTGGGATTCGGGACATTCATTGGCATAATGTCCGGTCTTCTGGCACTTAAAGCAAGTGACTTGGCTTAGGTCTTTCTTGGCTGGGGTTGATGGGTTGGTGCAGTTCTGGCCATTGCTTCCTCCATTCCCATTACCATTCCTAGTGTCGTTGTGATTGTGCGAGCTACCTCCTCCATGGGTATGCTGAAAATGTCCTCCCGGTACCTCCTCCATGGGTATGCTGAAAATGTCCTCCCGGTCTAGGGGTAAAACGTGGCTTCTGCTGAGCTCCTGAATTGTAATTTCCTTGTCCATACTTCCTCTTGCAGTTCTCAATTTGTTGTTGCTTTCCTTCAATCATAAGAGCATGGTCTACCAACTCCTGGTAGTTGTTGAAGGTTGCTACCATCAACTGCATGCTCAACTCATCATTAAGTCCTTCCAGAAACTTCTCCTGCTTAGCTGCATCCGTAGCAACGTCATGTGGGGCATAACGTGCTAACTTACTAAAGTCCTCCACATATTGGCCAACTGTCCGTCCTCCTTGGCGCAAGTTGCGAAACTCACGCTTCTTCATGGCCATAGCTCCTGCTGAAACATGGGCAGTACGAAAGGCCTGCTGAAACTGGTCCCATGTGACAGCGTCGACTGGGAAAGTGGTTGTGAAATTCTCCCACCATGATGCTGCGGGTCCTTCAAGCTGATGCGCGGCAAACTTCACCTTCTCCGCATCTGTGCATCCTGCTGTGGTCAACTCTCTAGCTGTCTTGCGGAGCCAATCATCTGCTACTATCGGCTCGGTGCTACTGGAAAACACCGGTGGATTCAGCCTAAGAAAATGGGCTAAGTGATCAACAGGTGGTGATGGTGGTGGGTTGTTGTTGTTGTTCCCCTGATTCTGATTCTGAACTAGCAACTGCATCAATGTGTTCTGCTGCTGGATCAATTGGGTGAGCTCCGGTGGAAAGGTAAATCCAGGGTCACGTCTCGGAGGCATCTGAGGGTTTAGAAAAGATGAGATGTAAGAATAGAGGGGGTCTAAAGAGAAAACACTACCCATATGCACATGAGGCAAAATCAAACAATTCACTTCATTCAATCAAACAAGGGCATACAATCGATCTAACTATCGCAAAAGTGCTCGGACTACTATATTTACATGGTGGACTACTACTACTGATGAGGTGGTCTACTAGAAATATTCTTCGGTTGCAGACTCCATGATATCTGCTCCTGCTTCATCAACATAGTCATCATCGCTATCATCTGGATCTGAATCGGTGTCGTCGATGATGATGTAGTCTTGCGGGCGAATCTCCTTGGGTTCTTCGTCTTCATCTACTGGTGTAGGGCCTCCCATAAATATTCCGATCTTCATTGTTAGGTCGGCATTCTTGTCCACTAATACTTCAATTTCTTCTTCATAATCTTCACGTGTAGCCATGAGTTCTTCCTCCAGTTCCTTGATTCTTGTCCTTGCCTTCTTCAGATCTATCATGTCGGCACACATCTGGTTCTCCTGTCATCGAATGTGCTGGTTTAACTCCTAGATAAACGCTGCAATTGATCTATCCTTTCTGGTGCTAATCATCTCCCAGTGTTCATCTCGGCACCCACAAATCTGGTAGATAGTATCCTTGAGCTCATTGCGGTAGACTTCTCCAATGCGTCCCATGGCGATGTGAGCTGCCATGCTCTTTCCTAGACTCCAAGTTGGTGCATCAAAAGAAAACTCTATGGGCTCAGTGACTGGCATGAACGTCCTTCCTGGAACTTGAACTTGAATCATCCAGCGCTCTTCTTCAGGTAAAGTGGCGTTGTAGGTTCTGGTGAAGCTTGGTACTCCTATGTTCAGGTATCTCGTGACTTCCTTCAAGTGACGTCCGAAGGGTGTATCTTCATCCGGTTGCGTGAACTTGTTCCTTGCATCTGCCATCCTAAAAGAGTAGAAAAGATGAGGAGTCAGAAGAGAAGAGAGTAGATAGTGATCTAGGTCTTTAGCTTAGTGGTCGTGTCCTACAGTCAGCGTGTGCTCTGATACCATCTCTGTAGCGACCAGACCTTAACCAGTCTGATCTCTGTGCTCCGATGTCATCCCTGGATCAGTAATGCTGACACCACACAGTACTCGGAGGATTTATAACAGAGTAGCAATCACACACTTATTACATCGAGTGTCTCAAAAGAGAACTTATTACAATAATATGGCTTAAGGCCATCTAAGAACGATAAAAGTGGAAGGCTTGGAAGATAAGTGAGTCCATCAACTCCAACGGCATCACTGAGTATAGAACCACGACCTAAAAACTCTTTAATCGTTGTCTGAAAAGTCTGCAACATTAACGTTGCAGCCCGAAATGGGTCAGCACATGGAATATGCTGGCAAGGTAACACATAGAGAGTAATGGAATGAAACAGCTATACTATATGCATATTTGGCTGGTGGAAAGATCTATGGTTACAGTTTTGCGTAAAGCCAATTTTTCCCTACTGCAAAGGAATAAATTTTATTTAACTATCATGGTAGTTGTTAAACATTGAGAATGGTTGACAGCATCCTCAATCCCAATTAAGTAATCATCATTAAACAAAACCCAACAAACTTAATTTAGAGTAACATGTTGAGATTCACATGATAATCCAGGTACTAGATACTCAAGATGTCCATAACCGGGGACACGGCTAACCATGATTAGTTTATTACACTCTGCAGAGGTTTGCGCACTTTTCCCCACAAGACTCGATCGCCTCCATTTGGTTTCTCGCACTACATGGTGTTTGAGAAGACGGATGACCGAGACATAGTCTTTCAGAAGCGCTAGCACCTTACGATCGGGTAGACCGTACCACCTACATCCCCTACATCTACTAGTCTACCACTGTAAGAGTTCGCACGACTTAGTCAACTATGCTAGAGCCCATAATAGCTTATGGCTGCACACGGAAGTTTCTAGTATTAATAGTCTCATGATCCCTTTGAGCCTGGGTGGCGGTCCAAAAGAAAAACATGCAATCCTAGAATACCCAGGTACCTCAATCCACCCAGATGTGCGTTTAAGTTGCCACCTTAGATAAACCATTAATTAACAAACTCACATCTGTCATGGATATCACTCACCCAATCCACGTCCACTAGCATAGCATGGCATAATGGCAAACGTAGAAGTAACTCTCAAAGGTTTGAAAATAAACAGGTAATAGGTACTACCTCATCTACTTCCCACCCCATAATTTAATTAGATCCTAATCATGCAATGTTTGAGGATTGGTCTAATGCAATAAAACTGGGTAGTAGAAAAGGTATGATCAAAGTGTTACTTGCCTTGCTGATGATCCGCGAAACCTAGAGATTCGAAGTAACAGGCGGCGCACTCCGGGTATTCTATTGCAGACAAACAAACAAGCATACAATAAGTACTCATCTAATGCACGGGTAAAACTCAAACAAGAGAGCTAACCAGAAATTCAACTTAAGAACTCTGGTTGGCAAAAAGAATCAAAACAAACGAAGCAACGGAAGTCAAACGACGAAAGAAATCAACTTCGTTCTACTAATCTGGATCTAGGGAAATTTTTACAGTAGCAAAAACCTGTTTAAGTTGGTTAAACGGATAGAGGGTTTCGAGACGAAACTCCAGGCGCTTGAATCACCTGATTCTGATAAACGAGTGAAAAGTTATACTAAAACGAAAATCAGATCTTAGATCGCGATCAGAAAAATCGCGGATTTAATCCGAGAAAAAGAAAAACGACGAACGTTCGCTAGAACGAACGAACGGACGAACGCTCGCTAATTAAATAAATTGAAAAAATCGATCTATTTAAAAAAAACAAAACTAAAAAACCGACGGAAAAACCGAACGGTTTTTCGAAAAAAATGGCGGCACGGATTTCAAGGCGGCGGCGAACCTCGGGTGGCTTGCGGCGGCGGTGGCTGGTGGCGGCGGCTAGCGGCGACGCGGGGCTCGAGGCGGCGGCTGGCGCTAGGGTTTGGGGCGCGGCTGGGCATCGGGCTGGCTCCCCCCCGGCTTATAAAGCCTAGTCGGGCCGGAGTCCTGGTCGGGCACGGCCCGTAGGTCGGTTCGTTTTTCTAAAAAAAATACGCGCGGAAGAAAAATAAAAAGAAATACTAAACGGACTCCAAAAATCCTGAAATAAATTTTCCCGGGCTTCTAAAATCAAGCCGCACAAGGTGAACATTTATTTGGGGCCTAAATGCAATTTTGAAAAACGCACATTTTTCCTAAATTCAAATAAAATACCGAAAAACTCCGAAATAAAATCTTATTTGATTTTATTATTAAATCCTCAATATTTATTTATTTTGGGAAAGTCATTTTATTCCCTCTCTCATATTTTTGTAACAGAAATAATTGATGATAAAATAATTAAAATCAAATGATCCTATTCTCAAAATTTGAGAAAACTCAAATATGAAAATAACGAAATCCCCAACTCTCTCCGTGGGTCCTTGAGTTGCGTAGAATTTCTAGGATCAAAACCAAAAGCAAATAAAATATGATATGCAATGATGATCTAATGTATAACATTCCAAATTGAAAATTTGGGATGTTACATACGAGATACATTCCTCCAATCGCAAAATGCCTTGGTTCATGAGATTTGAGATTTGAGCCCTATAAACCGGAAGGGGGGAGTACTGCACACGGTGTAGTCTAGTCACTTGTTGAAATCTCTAGAAAGGCAAATACTCCTTTCCAGTTTACAGGGCTATACTACTCCCTCCGTCTAGGTGTGTAAGTCATCTTACGAAAACCAAATAGTCCCAAAACACTTACGCGCGGTGCATTAACTTCTACCTTGTTTCTTGTTTCTTGACATATCAACCAATAAGAGATGAGAGGTGTGCATGCTTTTAATGACTTGCAATGGCTAGTTCATTGCATGCAATGCTATTAATTAGCAAATAAACATTGGTGACCCGAGGAGGAAACGGTGCTAAGCGCGTGGACCTATGCAGAATGAGTATCAACCAATGGATAATGGAGTTTAATTGTTAAACAATAGCAATTTTGTCTCATGCAAGAGCCTGGCTAGTACTCCAAGGAACCGCACCACGCGAGCGTTCGCAACTGCCATGTTTGGGTTGCGCTTGGCTCTTCGCCTCTTCGAGAAGACGAACAATAATGATGTTACTCCTACTTCTACAGTATCGAATCCACTGCTGCATGTCCGTCCACCTCGTGCGGGAGGGATAGCGAAAGCTTCAACTTACTGCTCCTGCCTTTGCATCCATGACAGGTGGGCCCAACAGGTGGTTGGCCCTCCTGTCATGCAGCCAAAGGCAGGTGCAGTTAAGGCACCGGAGCTCAGTCCGCGAGGGAGAGGGCGTTGTAGTGATCAAATTTCTCGGTCTTGTACGAGTTGACGAAGATAGGGGTTGCTTGCTTGCTAGGGTTGCTCACTACATATATATAGGCCGGAGCCTCCGCACTTGCTTGCTAGGGTTGCTCTATTCACACACTCTCATCCTCTCCAGATTTAAACAAGATAGGGGTAGTAGCACTGTCTTTCTCCCTTCAAAAAACACTGGCTTTCTATCCTCACCGCTGGTTATAGATCCGGATGTATCCCCCTCCACCGATGAAGGGGAGGAGGGGCAGTATTTAGGCCGTTGTCGACAGCGAGGGAGGAGACCCACTGCCGGCCGCACCGTTATCTCTGGCCGAGCGCCAGCGCAGGAGGTCCTCCGATCCCTTCGTCGTTGCCTATGGGTGGACCCGGCCTCCCGCCGCCCACCTATCCACATCCCGACGACCTTCAGGTATATCTTCGTTCAAAACCGCCTTAGCTCTACTTCCCCATCTCGCTACGTCACTGCATGTGCATCATTTTCTACCTCTCAGCCCCTCTCGATCGGATGGTCCAACGTCACATTTTTCTTCTATTGTTAGAGGTAAAGCTACTTCATGGAGTCGAATCTTGTAGTACTTGGTTCAAACAAGAAATAAAGTGGGTGTGGGGGAATTTAGTATGTACATCGGACTTGGTACAAACAGGAAGGAAAGGGGGTGAAAGTAGTACAGATTGGTCATCCAACCGGTCTCTTGGTCGAAAAGGGAAATATAGGGGTAACGCTGTACACAGTGGTATGACCAGGACTAGATTTGCTATCCACGCATAGGAGTAGGTGGCTAGAGTGAACAAAAATGGGACCAACCCATATATGTTTCTTGGATGTTTGTTTCTCGGGGCAACAAACTATGAATCACCACTTTATGCCCCTGTTTACGTACATGGTGCTGGACTGCTGGTGCACCCACTGTTATAAGCCATGACAAGTTTAGCCAAATGTTTTTGCTTGTAATTTTTTGAGACTCTGATTGTTTCCTCTGTGCCTTTTTGTGCAAACAGGGATATCCAATTCACCTGGTTGCTGTTGTGACCTTTTGGTGCACTACACAAAACTCTTCTTAAAAGAAGTGAATTTTGTGCTGTTTAACTGGAATGTCAGAATGGAACAGTTGGTTCATTTTGGTGGAACTGCACAAAGGGAGATCTGTGTTCCAATACTCATCATCCATATTGGCGCCATAACCTTCCTTTCAGTAAGAATGATATTTAATGCATGTGTTCATCTCTATTTTCCGACTGCCATGAGAAAATAATGTTGTTTTTTACTAGTACACTTGTACTCCCTCACTGACAAAACCAATTCTGAATTAGAAGGCCAATCATGTACTTGGTTTCACCAACTGGTGAGGAGAAAGAGAAACAGAGCATGAAGAGGAAGAAGAAGAATAAACAGTGCCAATGCGATCTTGCTGAAGCCAGAGGCCTCAGTCGAGGCCATTCAAGGGCTCCGGCAACGACTACCTTACATGTGAGACGATCCTCCAGGGAGCCCTTCCACTTCTGCTGTCTCACTTAATTAATTAGGAGTACTTAAGTACCACTAATTTATTACTGCCTAATTTTCCTGTTGGAGTTAAACAAATCTTTAGTAGGACCCTATGCTGAATCATGTACGTGTGTATGTTTGTCTATAGAGGTGAATCATGTGGTGGAGCAGGGAGGGAATATTATTAGTGTCATGACATAATAGTGCTATTGTTTTGCATGTCAATTTATTGCCATTGGTTCAATGAGGCAATGTTTTGCGTATTGTCCATCATTAATTTGATGCTACTGGTTGAGTAATATGCTAATGTCTTCCTATCCTTTCTCACTAAGATAATGAAGGTTTCACCTTGTTCCTACTTGTGCAAACAGGGATCATGTTGTGCCAATCATACATTAAATGGAACTACACAAGACAATACAATGAACTGTATCCCAGCCAGTGCTTTAACTCTGCTAGAAGTTCTTGATAATCTTTCGATATAATCTCAGCACTAGTAAACAAGAGTGATTTCAACCATACATTTGAAGTGCACAAAAATATATATACTATTGTGTGATTCCAGTGAGTGCTTTATCATCTCTTATGGGACTACATGAATAAGCTTTTTTTCTCAGGTTGGTACGGGCCTAAGGCCTTCATCCATATTAGTTTGTTGTCATCTCTATTTGTATCGTGCTACTGTCATTAGAAACTCCTTTGTCTTTGCACGTTAAAGTTTTGCAACCTATGATAAATGGCAATGCTTTGAGTGTTGAATTGAGCTAATTGGCACTGATTAAATAAACTAATACCTCTCTTTAAGCAAGACTACTATGTTGCTAACTTTACCCATTAAGATAATAAGGGTGCTTCTATTTGTTAGTGTATGTTTCATAAACTAGTCCCACTATTACAGTAATCTCACTCTCTCAATATATGTGCCAACAGGGATGCTCAATTTTGGTGGAACTGCACAAAAACTTTGGGTGCTTCATTGCCTCGACAGCTTCCGTCCTTTCCTGTTAGTCGCTAAACTCTGCATGCTTTCTTCCTTTGTTGTCAGTCGCTTGGCTTATCTCGGCTTCCAGTCAAAGGAAATAGTAATTAATATGCTACCTCACACAGGTTGGTACTGGTCTTTATCCTGATTATTGTGCACGTCATATGTATTGGTAATTTGGTATTGTGCTACTGTATGCCGATTTCATAAAGGAGTAATTTGGAGCCTGAACTCGCAGGCAAATCATTACATTGGGTGATTTCAGTAGAACTGCACAAAATGATCAGATGGACAAGTACTTATGCTGCTGCTATGTACTCCAAAGTTCACTCAAACAAGCATCGATGTTGACAAGAAGTGCCTATATTAATTCGAGTATCAACCGGCGTCAACCAATTGTCAAACTCCAAGTGTTAGGAGAGTGAACGCCAAAAATATTGCTTGGTGCATAGCCCAAAAAACGCAGTCCAGTCTTTGGTCCCAACTTGTGCCTTTTGGTTATCGGCACATATGGTAGCGAACTATATGGCATGGAGTCTAAAGATTCCAGACAAGTTGGTTGACGCGTATATTCATCTGGCACTTAATCAGTCTGCACGCCAAGGATGCTCCATTTCAGTTGAACTGCACAAAAATTTTGGGTGGTTCATTTTCTCAACCGCCTCCTTTCTCGTCTTCAATGTAGAATTTTGGCGAGATACAGGACCAAGATGACCCAGTAAACTGGTTGGATGAAAGTAGTGGCCAAGTTGCTCAAACCTCCCTCGGCACGAGGCCACTATTTGAGGATAAACCTACAAGCAAAGTTCAGATTGTCTGTGCTGCCTCTTATGTACTCGAAATTTTACTCGTACAAGAACTAATTTTAGCAAGAAGTACCTCCGATTGAACACCATTTACCAGTCTGTACCCTAGGTAATTAAAGTTCGTCCATGGATCATATTGGCTGTGATCTCAATCATTTGGATGCATAAACATACTGAACATGTGTATATCTGAATCTTTTTGTAAATTATGTATGAATATTGTCATATGATCTATCAATCATTTGGATGCATAGATATGTTGAGCTTGTGTATATATGAATCTTTTGAGTTGTTGATTGTGAATGTTGGCTATGGATATGAACCTGTCCTGTGAACCTGAGTTTGATATGAATGTTTACCTTTTCTGTTGTATTTGTGTGTGAACTTGTTAGTATGCCTACTGTGGGGTATAAAATGCAGGTCTCTTATAAAAGTAATGATGTGTCCAATTTATGTTTTCCCTTCTAACCACATTATATATATTTATATTATTACTATTATCGTATATTTTATAGAGACTTATATATACATTATAAAAACATCCCAACTTATAAAAGTAAATGTTTAACGGAAGTTGGCAAGGAAAATCCTAGTTGTTTTTGACTCACAGGCAAGGAAAATCCTGGTGATTGCGTACAAAAGCTTGCGAAGATTTTAAGGACCAATTTAATAATAACGCGCTCATTTTTATTTTGAGCAATAACTCGCTAATTTCTTAATTATATATATATATAATGTGCCTCTCCGGTTTATTCTTTGATATTAATTGCTCCTTCTAACATAACATTATATATATAACGAGCCCACCTAACACGTGTATTTCAAGGAAGTGCAAATGGGCTGGGATTTCTTAGAAAATATAAATGGGCCTGATTGACGCGAAATTATTTGTTCACCCAGCCCAGCAAATGGACTGTACATTCTAGAAAACATGGGTTAAATATATGCCACATTTTTGCAAGCTGACATGTGGGCCAATAAGTCGAAGCCTACGCAGGGCGTTGTCAACTTGGTCAACAAATGATTGTGTCATCCACAACCATTGGATTTATATCCAACGACCGGCATGCACCTTCAATCTCTCGTCTTCTTCCTCTAGCGTCGCCGGGACCGCCTGGTCCGGCCTCCGGCAGCTAGCGGCTCTGCTTAGCACGCATCACTGCGAAGCGCTACCCCACCACCGGCCAGGCTATCCCTCCACCCCTCGACACCTCCTGTTATTCTCCACAGACAACAGCCCCACGCCGCAACAGAACCAGTTATAACCCTTCTTCTCCTCTCAATCTGCGACTCCACTGCCGCGTTTTCCCATCTCTGAGTCATCCCCGTCCGGGGCCTCGCCGTCGTCCACCGCCTTACTGCGGTTGGTGCGGCGTGGTCAACAAACAAGAGTCATCGGAAGAGGACTTTACATGGAGAGCCTGACGGCTGGGACCCACGAGGTCCATGGTCGCACGCAAGGAAAGTTCCTCTTTATTAAGCTGGAAAAAAATGTTTCCTCCACCTGACATATGGGACCCACCGGTTGTATCTTCGCACGAAAGGAAGTGCCTCCTTGTTTTGCGAAAACAATTATTCATCCCGTTGACAGCTGGGACCCGTCAGATTTGGTGACTGACTTTTGGGCCTACTAAGCGGATGTGTACGCACGGCTTTGTCAACTTAATCAACAAATGATTCTAGCAGCTGGACCGTTGGATGTTAATCCAACAGCCGCGCTCCTTCTTCAACCTCTGTTCTTGCTCCTGTCTCCCGTGGGCGGCACCGCGGCTGTGCTGCCGCGCACCCGAACCAGTGAAGTTTCCCACTTCTCTCCATCTGCGACTCCACTGCAGCTTAATAAATACTAACGTCTTTGGTTTTAGCTCGGTTTTCCGTAGATTAACCAGGCAATTCTCTTCTTCTTAATTAATCTACGAGGCAATTCTTTTGCCTCCGTTTCGAAGAAAATAAATAAATAGTAACATCTAACTAAGCCAGTTAGTTAGATGCGTACACTTGGTGTTGTAGGATCTTTATTTAGTTTGATGCATACACTTGTTCTTTTTTGGTAGCCCTTTTGTAATGATGGCTGATGTTTGGTTTGGAAGAGAGAGATGTGTCTTCTCTCTTCTGGCCTGCTTACTGCTTCTGTTGCACCCCCAACCCTGGTTGTTGTTGCTGCTGCTGCTGTTTTCAATGTACAATCAGTAGTATGTTTCGTCTGTTGGTTGAATAAATGTGTTGTTAGAACGACAAACACAATGTTTTGGAAGTCGTTGCACGGTTCGATCCTTTAGTGCCCCGTACCGTACGTAGCGCATACTATTTATCGTACGGAACACATTTTTTTTGAAACTCGAAACACATTTTCCACTTGTTGATAACATGTAGCCCACTGATGAAGGCCCAATAGAGAAGCCCGTAATTAACTGGAAGGGAGGCTCTCACATGAATCCAGCCCAGGTACATTCTCATGGTCCCCTAAACATAAATAAATAAATAAAGCTAAATGCTCATGCACCACTTCTTTGGGAAAATAGGTAGCCCAGTATTTCTTTTTGAAGAATACCCAAGCTAGACCTATTTGTTTTCTCCGAATTACTGGGCTGGAAATCTTTCAAGATGAGGAGGGATGCATTCCGGCCTGGCTTAAGAGTATGGTCAATGTCTGTTAAAAGTAATATCAAAAGGGGTTGAAAATTCCAAAAAAATTATAGCAAATGGGATATAAGTTTCTTTTTTTGTTTTTGTTCTTCACTGATATCTTATACGTATTTCATTGGATTTAACATGACATAGTACTAATTCATTTTTAAATTTGTTTCAGTATGGCTATTAATTTTTGGATTAAGAATATTTCGTTCCCCAGCAAAAATTTGCGAATTTTCAAAATTTCCCACATATTTAGTTAATTTTTTGACCCTGGTACTGACCAGAAAATGGCCAACAATTCTAAAAATGGAAAAGGGCTGCAATAAATTCCATATGAATTAGAAAATGAGTAAAAATTATAAAAATAATAGCAAATGGGCTGTACACGCCACAGATTTCGAGGCTGACTTGTTTACGCAAGGCTTTGTCAGTGAACACACGATTCTAGCAGCAGTTAGTGTTGGATGTCCATCCAACGGCCGACGTGCTTCTTTAATCTCTGATCTTCCTGCTCCAGCCGCCTAAACTAGCGCCGACGGGACTGCCTGCTCCCTCCTCTTGTGGCCTGCTGTGATGCCGCGCAGGCTTCCCCGGCCCACCCTACTCCCTCCGCTGGCATGGCCGCACGCAATCAACTGCCTCCTTATTACGCAAAAAAAATGATTCCTCCCACTGGCATCTGGGGTGCACCGGTCGGGAGGTTGACCTGTGGGCCTACTAAGTTGACGTGTACGCAAGGCTTGTCAACTTAGTCAACAAACGATTCTAGCATCAGTAACCGTTGGATTTGAATAGAACGGTCATGCTGCTTCTTCAATCGCTGCTCTTCTTGCACCAGCCGCCCAAACCAGCGCCGGGGAGACCGCGTGCTCCTGCCTCCAGTGGCCGGCTGTGCTGCCGATGAGGCCTCATCACCCCCTACTACTGTTGGAAATATGCCCTAGAGGCAATAATAAATTAGTTATTATTATATTTCCTTGTTCATGATAATCGTTTATTATCCATGCTAGAATTGTATTGATAGGAAACTCAGATACATGTGTGGATACATAGACAACACCATGTCCCTAGTAAGCCTCTAGTTGACTAGCTCGTTGATCAATAGATGGTTATGGTTTCCTGACCATGGACATTGGATGCCGTTGATAACGGGATCACATCATTAGGAGAATGATGTGATGGACAAGACCCAATCCTAAGCATAGCACTAGATCGTATAGTTCGTATGCTAAAGCCTTTCTAATGTCAAGTATCATTTCCTTAGACCATGAGATTGTGCAACTCCCGGATACCGTAGGAGTGCTTTGGGTGTGCCAAACGTCACAACGTAACTGGGTGGCTATAAAGGTACACTACGGGTATCTCCGAAAGTGTCTGTTGGGTTGGCACGAATCAAGACTGGGATTTGTCACTCCGTGTGACGGAGAGGTATCTCTGGGCCCACTCGGTAGGACATCATCATAATGTGCACAATGTGATCAAGGAGTTGATCACGGGATGATGTGTTACGGAACGAGTAAAGAGACTTGCCGGTAACAAGATTGAACAAGGTATCGGGATACCGACGATCGAATCTCGGGCAAGTATCGTACCGATAGACAAAGGGAATTGTATACAGGATTGATTAAGTCCTTGACATCGTGGTTCATCCGATGAGATCATCGTGGAACATGTGGGAGACAACATGGGTATCCAGATCCCGCTGTTGGTTATTGACCGGTGAGTCATCTCGGTCATGTCTGCATGTCTCCCGAACCCGTAGGGTCTACACACTTAAGGTTCGGTGACGCTAGGGTTATAGAGATATTAGTATGCGGTAACCCGAAAGTTGTTCGGAGTCCCGGGTGAGATCCCGGACGTCACGAGGAGTTCCGGAATGGTCCGGAGGTAAAGAATTATATATAGGAAGTGCTATTTCGGCCATCGGGACAAGTTTCGGGGTCACCGGTATTGTACCGAGACCACCGGAAGGGTCCCGGGGGTCCACCGGGTGGGGCCACCTGCCTCGGGGGGCCACATGGGCTGTAGGGGTGCACCTTGGCCTATATGGGCCAAGGGCACCAGCCCCAAGAGGCCCATGCGCCAAGAATCAAGGGAGAGAAAGAGTCCTAAAGGGGGAAGGCACCTCCGAGGTGCCTTGGGGAGGAGGGACTCCTCCCTGGCCGCACCCTTCCTTGGAGGAAGGGCCAAGGCTGTGCCTCCCCCCTCTCCCTTGGCCCTATATATAGTGGGGGGAAGGGAGGTCAACCAAACCTAAGCCCTGGCGCCTCCCTCTCCCTCCCATGACACATCTCCCTCCTCCCGCAGCGCTTGGCGAAGCCCTGTTGGAATCCCGCTACTTCCACCACCCCACCGTCGTGCTGTTGGATCTCCATCAACCTCTCCTCCCCCCTTGCTGGATCAAGAAGGAGGAGACGTCGCTGCTCCGTACGTGTGTTGAACGCGGAGGTGCCGTCCGTTCGGCGCTAGGATCATCAGTGATTTGGATCACGACGAGTACGACTCCATCAACCCCGTTCTCTTCAACGCTTCCGCGTGCGATCTACAACGGTATGTAGATCCACTCCCCCCTCGTTGCTAGATGACTCCATAGATAGATCTTGGTGACACGTAGGAAAATTTTGAATTTATGCTACGCTCCCCAACAGTAGCATCATGAGCTAGGTCTATGCGTAGTTTCTATGCACGAGTAGAACACAAAGTAGTTGTGGGCGTTGATTTTGTTCAATGTGCTTACCGTTACTAGTCCAATCTTGATTCGGCGGCATTGTGGGATGAAGCGGCCCGGACCGACCTTACACGTACTCTTACGTGAGACTGGTTCCACCGACTGACATGCACTAGTTGCATACGGTGGCTAGCGGGTGTCTGTCTCTCCCACTTTAGTCGGATCGAATTCGATGAAAAGGGTCCTTATGAAGGGTAAATAGCAATTGGCATATCACATTGTGGTTTTTGCGTAGGTAAGAAATGTTCTTGCTAGAAACCCATAGCAGCCACGTAAAACATGCAAACGACAATTAGAGGACGTCTAACTTGTTTCTGCAGGGTATGCTATGTGATGTGATATGGCCAAAGGATGTGATGAATGATATATGTGATGTATGAGATTGATCATGTTCTTGTAATAGGAATCACGACTTGCATGTCGATGAGTATGACAACCGGCAGGAGCCATAGGAGTTGTCTTAATTTATTTATGACCTGCGTGTCAACATAAACGTCATGTACACGGTCAAAAAAAACATAAACGTCATATAATTACTTTACTTTATTGCTAACCGTTAGCTGTAGTAGTAGAAGTAATAGATGACGAGACAACTTCAAGAAGACACGATGATGGAGATCATGATGATGGAGATCATGGTGTCATGCCGGTGACGTTGATGATCATGGAGCCCCGAAGATGGAGATCTAAAGGAGCAATATGATATTGGCCATATCATGTCACTATTTGATTGCATGTGATGTTTATCATGTTTTAGCATCTTGTTTACTTAGAACGACGGTAGTAAATAAGATGATCCCTCATAAAATTTCAAGAAAGTGTCCCCCCTAACTGTGCACCGTTGCGACAGTTCGTTGTTTCGAAGCACCACGTGATGATCGGGTGTTAGATTCTAACGTTCACATACAACGGGTGTAAGACAGATTTACACACGCGAAACACTTAGGTTGACTTGACGAGCCTAGCATGTGTACAGACATGGCCTCGGAACACAAAAGACCAAAAGGTCGAGCATGAGTCGTATAGAAGATACGATCAACATGAAGATGTTCACCGACGTTGACTAGTCCGTCTCATGTGATGATCGGACACGGCCTAGTTGACTCGGATCATGTAATCACTTAGATGACTAGAGGGATGTCTATCTGAGTGGGAGTTAATAAGATGAACTTGTTTATCCTGAACATAGTCAAAAGGATTTTGCAAATTATGTCGTAGCTCGCGCTTCTGTTCTACTGTTTAGATATGTTCCTAGAGAAAATTTAGTTGAAGGTTGATAGTAGCAATTACGCGGACTAGGTCCGTAAACTGAGGATTGTACTCATTGCTTCATAGAAGGCTTATGTCCTTAATGCACCGCTCAGTGTGCTGAACCTCGAACATCGTCTGTGGATGTTGCGAACATCTGACATACACATTTTGATAACTACGTGATAGTTCAGTTAAACGGTTTAGAATTAAGGCACCGAAGACGTTTTGAAACATCGCAAAACATATGAGATGTTTCGAGGGCTGAAATTGGGATTTCAGGCTCGTGCCCACGTCAAGAGGTATAAGACCTCCGATGATTTTCTTAGCCTGCAAACTAAGGGAGAAAAGCTCAATTGTTGAACTTGTGCTCAGATTGTCTGAGTACAACAATCGCTTGAATCGAGTGGGAGTTGATCTTCCAGATGAAATAGTGATGGTTCTCCGAAGTCATTACCACCAAGCTGCTTGAGCTTCGTGATGAACTATAATATATCAGGGACATATATGATGATCCTTGAGATATTCGCGATGTTTGACACCACAAAAGTAGAGATCAAGAAGGAGCATCAATTGTTGATGGTTGGTGAAACCACTAGTTTCAAGAAGGGCAAGGGCAAGAAGGGATACTTCATGAAACGGCAAATCAGCTGCTGCACTAATGAAGAAACCCAAGGTTGAACCCAAACCCGAGACTAAGTGCTTCTGTAATAAGGGGAACAGCCACTGGAGCAGAATTACCCTAGATACTTGGTAGATGAGAAGGATGGCAAGGTCGATAGAAGTATATTGGATATACATTGTGTTGATGTGTACTTTACTAGTACTCCCAGTAGCACCAGGGTATTAGATACCGGTTCGGTTGCTAAGTGTTAGTAACTCGAAATAAAAGCTACGGAATAAACGGAGACTAGCTAAAGGTGAGCTGACGATATGTGTTGGAAGTGTTTCCAATGTTGATATGATCAAGCATCGCACGCTCCCTCTACCATCGAGATTGGTGTTAAACCTAAATAATTGTTATTTGGTGTTTGCGTTGAGCATAGACATGATTGGATTACGTCTATCGCAATACGGTTATTCATTTAAGGAGAATAATGGTTACTCTGTTTATTTGAATAATACCTTCGATGGTCTTACACCTAAAATGAATGGTTTATTGAATCCCGATCGTAGTGATACACATTTTCATGCCAAAGGTATAAGATAGTAATGATAGTACCACACAAATGTGGCACTGCCACATAAGTCATATCGGTATAAAACGCATGAAGAAGCTCCATGTTGATGGATCTTTGGGCTCACTTGTTTTTGAAAAGTTTGAGACATGCGAACCATGTCTATTGGTATATATGCATGAAGAAACTCCATGCAAATGGACCGTTTGGACTCACTTGATTTTGAATCACTTGAGACATGCAAATCATACCACATGGGCAAGATGACTGAAAGCCTCGTTTTCAGTAAAATGGAACTAGAAAGCAAATTGTTGGAAGTAATACATTTTGATGTGTGCAGTCCAATGAGTGTTGAGGCGTGTAGTGGATATCGTTATGTTCTTACTTCACAGATGATTTGAGTAAATGTTGAGTATATTTACTTGAAGAATCATGAGTCTGAATTATTGAAAGGTTCAAGTAATTTCAGGGTGAAGTTGAAAGATCATCGTGACAAGAGGATAAAAGATCTATGATATGATCATAGAGATGAATATCTGAATTACGAGTTTGGCACAGAATTAAGACATTGTGGAAATTGTTTCACAACTAATACAGCCTGGAACACCATAGTGTGATGGTGTGTCCGAACATCATAACTGCACCCTATTGGATATGATGCATACCATGATGTCTCTTATCGAATTACCATGATAGTTTATGGGTTAGGCATTAGAGACAACCACATTCACTTTAAATAGGGCACCACGTAATTCCGATGAGATGACACCATATGAACTATGGTTTAGAGAAACCTAAGCTATCATTTCTTAAAAGTTTGGGGCTGCGACGCTTATGTGAAAAAGTTTCAGGCCGATAAGCTCGAACCCAAAGCAGATAAATACATCTTCATAGGACACCCAAAAACAGTTGGGTATACCTCCTGTCTCAGATCCGAAAGCAATAAGGGATTGTTTCTAGAATCGGGTCCTTTCTCGAGGAAAAGTTTCTCTCGAAAGAATTGAGTGGGAGGATGGTGGAGACTTGATGAGGTTATTGAACCGTCTCTTCAACTAGTGTGTAGCAGGGCACAGGAAGTTGTTCCTGTGGCACCTACATCAATTGAAGTGGAAGCTTATGATAGTGATCATGAAACTTCAGATCAAGTCACTACCAAACCTCGTGGGATGACAAGGATGCGTGCTACTTCAGAGTGGTACGTAATCCTGTCTTGGAAGTTATGTTGCTAGACAACAATAAACCTACAAGCTATGGAGAAGCGATGGTGGGCCTGGATTTCGATAAATGGCTCGAGGCCATAAAATCCAAGAGAGGATCCATGTATGAAAACAAAGTGTAGACTTTGGCAGAACGGCTCGATGGTCGTAAGGCTATTGAGTGCAGATGGATTTTAAAAGGAAGACGGACAATGATGGTAAATGTCACCATTAAGAAAGCTCGACTTGTCGTTAAGATGTTTTCCGACAAGTTCAAGGAGTTGACTACGATGAGACTTTCTCACTCGTAGCGATGCTAAGAGTTTGTTGGAATTATATTAGCGATTACTACATTATTTATGAAATCTTGCAGATAGGATGTCAAAACATTGTTTCCTCGACGATTTTCTTGAGGAAAGGTTGTATGTGATACAACCGGAAGGTTTTGTCAATCCTGAAAGATGCTAATAAGTATGCAAAGCTCCAACAATCCTTCTAGGGACTGGAGTAAGCATCTCGGAGTTGGAATGTATGCTTTGATGAGATGATCAAAGATTTTGGGTGTATACAAAGTTTATGAGAAACTTGTATTTCCAAAGAAGTGAGTGGGAGCACTATAGAATTTCTGATAAGTATATGTTGACATATTGTTGATCAGAAATGACGTAGAATTTCTGGAAAGCATATAGGGTTATTTGGAAAGTATTTTTCAATGGAAAGCCTGGATTAAGCTACTTGAACATTGAGCATCAAGATCTATAAGGATAGATCAAAACACTTAATGGTACTTTCAAATGAGCACATACCTTGACATGATCTTGAAGGTGTTCAAGATGGACCAGTCAAAGAAGGAGTTCTTGCCTGAGTTGTAAGGTATGAAGTTAAGACTTAAAGCTCGACCACGACAGAAGAGAGAGGAAGGACGAAGGTCGTCCCCTATGCTTTTATCATAGGCTCTCTACAGTATGCCATGCTGAGTACCGCACCTGATGTGTGCCTTGCCACATATCTGGCAAGAGGGTACAAAGGTAATCTAGGAGTAGATCACCAGATAGCGGTCTAAATTATCCTTAGAGGAATAAGGATATGTTTCTCGGTTATGGAGGTGATAAAGAGTTCGACGTAAAGAGTTACATCGATGCAAGCTTAACACCTATCCGGATAGCTCTGAGTAGAGATACCGGATACGTATAATGGAGCAACAATTTAGAATAACTCCATGTAGAACAGTTATTTGAAATGGCTCCAAATATAGCGTAGTAGCTGCATCTACAAGATGACATAGAGATTTGCGAAGTACATACAGATCTGAAAGATTCAGACCCGTTGACTATAGCATCTCTCACAACATAACATGATCAAACCCAGAACTCATCGAGTGTTAATCACATGGTAATGTGAACTAGATTATTGACTCTAGTAAACTCTTTGGGTGTTAGTCACATGGGGATGTGACCTTGAGTGTTAATCACATATCAATGTGAACTGGATTATTGACTCTAGTGCAAGTGGGAGACTGTTGGAAATATGCCCTAGAGGCAATAATAAATTAGTTATTATTATATTTCCTTGTTCATGATAATCATTTATTATCCATGCTAGAATTGTATTGATAGGAAACTCAGATACATGTGTGGATACATAGACAACACCATGTCCCTAGTAAGCCTCTAGATGACTAGCTCGTTGATCAATAGATGGTTACGGTTTCCTGACCATGGACATTGGATGTCGTTGATAACGGGATCACATCATTAGGAGAATGATGTGATGGACAAGACCCAATCCTAAGCATAGCACTAGATCATATAGTTTGTATGCTAAAGCTTTTCTAATGTCAAGTATCATTTCCTTAGACCATGATATTGTGCAACTTCCGGATACCGTAGGAGTGCTTTGGGTGTGCCAAACGTCACAACGTAACTGGGTGGCTATAAAGGTACACTACGGGTATCTCCGAAAGTGTCTGTTGGGTTGGCACGAATCAAGACTGGGATTTGTCACTCCGTGTGACGGAGAGGTATCTCTAGGCCCACTCGGTAGGACATCATCATAATGTGCACAATGTGATCAAGGAGTTGATCACGGGATGATGTGTTACGGAACGAGTAAAGAGACTTGCCGGTAACGAGATTGAACAAGGTATCGGGATACCGACGATCGAATCTCGGGCAAGTGTCGTACCGATAGACAAAGGGAATTGTATACGGGATTGATTAAGTCCTTGACATCGTGGTTCATCCAATGAGATCATCATGGAACATGTGGGAGACAACATGGGTATCCAGATCCCGCTGTTGGTTATTGACCGGTGAGTCATCTCGGTCATGTCTGCATGTCTCCCGAACCCGTAGGGTCTACACACTTAAGGTTCGGTGACGCTAGGGTTATAGAGATATTAGTATGCGGTAACCCGAAAGTTGTTCGGAGTCCCAGATGAGATCCCGGACGTCACGAGGAGTTCCGGAATGGTCCGAAGGTAAAGAATTATATATAGGAAGTGCTATTTCGGCCATCGGGACAAGTTTCGGGGTCACCGGTATTGTACCGGGACCACCGGAAGGGTCCCGGGGGTCCACCGGGTGGGGCCACCTGCCCCGGGGGGCCACATGGGCTGTAGGGGGTGCGCCTTGGCCTATATGGGCCAAGGGCACCAGCCCCAAGAGGCCCATGCGCCAAGAATCAAGGGAGAGGAAGTGTCCTAAAGGGGGAAGGCACCTCCGAGGTGCCTTGGGGAGGAGGGACTCCTCCCTGGCCGCACCCTTCCTTGGAGGAAGGGCCAAGGCTGTGCCTCCCCCCTCTCCCTTGGCCCTATATATAGTGGGGGGAAGGGAGGGCAACCAAACCTAAGCCCTGGCGCCTCCCTCTCCCTCCCATGACACATCTCCCTCCTCCCGCGGCGCTTGGCGAAGCCCTGTTGGAATCCCGCTACTTCCACCACCACACCGTCGTGCTGTTGGATCTCCATCAACCTCTCCTCCCCCCTTGCTGGATCAAGAAGGAGGAGACGTCACTGCTCCGTACGTGTGTTGAATGCGGAGGTGCCGTCCGTTCGGCGCTAGGATCATCGGTGATTTGGATCACGACAAGTACGACTCCATCAACCCCGTTCTCTTGAACGCTTCCGCGCGCGATCTACAAGGGTATGTAGATCCACTCCTCCCTCGTTGCTAGATGACTCCATAGATAGATCTTGGTGACACGTAGGAAAATTTTGAATTTATGCTACGTTCCCCAACAACTACTCCCACCGCTAGCCAGGCCCTGCGGCGACGACAGCCTCACACCGCAGCCGAACCAGTGAACCCTCGTACTCCTCTCCACGTGGGCATCCAATGCCGCGTCTTCCCCGACTCCGCATCGTCCCCTTCCTAGGCCTTGTCGTCGTCCACCGCCTTGGTGTTCTCGGTGCGGCGTGGTCAACGTGGTCAACGACATTCCATCGGAAGAGTACTGTTCGTGGAGAGGCTGACAGCTGGGTCCACGACCACAGCCCAGTTTTTTTCTGATTTGCCAAGTAAGTCGCTTTGTCAGGCCTGTTGGGCTGCAAATCTTTCAAGACGAGGAGAGCTTTCATTCGGCTGGCCCAGAAAATGGCCCATCAGTACTGAGAAATGGGATGTACATTTTTAAAACACAGCAAACCGGCAATTAGTTTCAAATATCTTTTTTTTCATTTCGAGATTTGAAATTACATTAATTTTTATGCGTGGAGAATTTGTTGGATTTTATATTGATATACATTTTTTAAAACTAGTTTGAATGTGAGTCGAAATTTCAGGATTAAAAACAGTTCGGACCGCACCGAAATATGCAAAATTTCGTATAATTTTTTAACCGTGGCCACAATATGGGTTGTAATGCTAACAAAAAGAATATGGGTTCCAAAAAAACCTTAATAATTAGCAAATGGGCTGTAAATTATTAGAAATAATGGCAGATGGGTTGTATGCTGTTTTCCATAGATTTGAGGCTTTCCTAAAAAAAGGTTGACGCACAAGCAGTGAGAGTTGGATGGCCATCCAACGGCCGTCGTGCTTCTTCAATCTCTGCTCTTCCTGCTCCAGCCGCTCAAACAGGCGCCGGCAGGACTGCCTGCTCCCTCCTCCCTGCGGCCGGTTCTGCTGCCGCGCAGGCCTCACCGCCCCACTGTACTCCCATCGCTGGCCTAGCCATCCCTCTACTCACACCACACCTGTTGTTATTCTCCGGCGACGGCAGACGAACCAGTAAACCCTCGTACAATCGTACTACCCTCCGCGTGGGAAACAACTGCCGAGTCTTCCCTGCCTCCGTGTCGTTCCCTTCCTAGGCCTCATCATCATCCACCGCCCTGGTGCTCTCGGCGCGGCCTGGTCAACGTGGTCAACGACCGACATGCATCTGAAGTGGACTTTACGTGGAGAGGCCGACAGCTGGGTCCACGGCCGCACGCAAGGAAATGCCTCCTTATTATGCGCAAAATAATGATTCCTCCACCTGACATCAGGGACCCACCGAAAGGGCCTCTGTATTTCGTGAAAAAAATGTTACCGCCGCTGACAGCTCGGACCCACCAGCTATATCTTCGCACGCAAGGAAGTGCCTTCTTATTACGCACAAAAAAATGAATACTCCCCCTGTTAGCTGGGACCCAGTGTAGTGGCAGGCTGACTTGTGGGCCTACTAAGTTGACGGGGACGGAGGGCTTTGTCAACTTAGTCAATATGCACGATTCTAGCTCTGGTGACCGTACGATGTTCATCCAATGACCGTAGTGCTTCTTCAACCTCTGGTCTTCTTGCTCTAGCCGCCCAAACCAGTGCCGGTCATGCCTCGTACTCCTGCCTCCCGTGGCCGACTGCGATGCAGCGGAGGCCTCACCGCCCCCTACTACTCCCACCGCTGGCCATGCCATCCCTCTACTCACCCACACCCCCTGTTATTCTACGGCGACGGCGGCCTCACACCGCAGCGAACCAGTGAACCCTCGTACTCCTCTACGCGTGGGCATCCACTGTCGCGTCTTCCCCGGCTCCGCGTCGTCCCCTTCCTAGGCCTCGCTGTCATCCACCGCCCTGGTGCTCTCGGCGCGGCGTGGTCAACGTGGTCAAGGAACGGCTTCCATCGGACATGGACTGTACGTGGAGAGGCTAACAGCTGGGTCCACGGCCGCAGCAAGGAAGTGCCTCCTTATTACGTGCAAAATAATTATTCCTCCACTTGACAGCGGGGACCCACCGGACGGGCCACCGTATTTCGCCCCCCTGACTGCTGGGACCCACCAGCTACATCTTCGCACGCAAGGGAGTGCCTGACAGTCGGGGCCCACCTGGTCGAAGCGTACATAACGTTGTCATTCTGGTCGCGAACGTGTACGTACATATATACTGGTGCATGTAGAGGCGCGCACGTGTCGTAGTAGAGGCGGCCAGGGTGCAAGAAAGAAAATACGGCCACGTATGTGTACATACAGGCGGGTCTCGAACACCTACTCGCACATACGTACGGCCAGGGCTCGTGTACATGGCTGGGTCGGAACAGAGAAACAGCGTCGTCGTCGTGTTCATGGGGAGGAAATGGAATGTGTCGTGTTCATGGGGAGGCAACGGAATGCGTCGTGTTCATGGGGAGGCAACGGAATGCGTCGTGTTCATCGGGAGGGCTTGGACGGAACAAGCGATGGAAACAAGGCCTGCCGTACCGCAGAATGGAGGAAATAGCCTTGTGTTCGACCGGCCACGTTCGAAACGAGATCCTGTTCATCGGGAGGGGTCTGGCGTACCGCAAAACGGAGGAAACGCACCTCCTACGGTCGAAACGGGGGTCCTGTTGATCGGGAGGGGTGTGGCGTACCGCAAAACGGACGAAACGGACTTGTGTTGGAGCGCTACGGTCGAAACGGGGGTCCTGTTCATCGGGAGGGGTGTGGCGTACCGCAAAACGGGACTCCACGGGATACTGTTCATCTCCACCGTCGACCCCCTCCAGCCTCCACGAGCTACTGTTCATCCACCGTCGACCTCCTCCAGCCTCCACCTGTGACTGTTCATCCACGGGCTCCTGTTCATCCAGCCTCCACCGCGCGCTACTCCACCGGCTACTGTTCAACCAGCCCTCTCCACAGGCTCCTGTTCAACCACCCCTCCACGGGCTACTGTTCATCCTGCCCTCCACCATCTACTGTTCATCATGCCCTCCACGGGGTGGTCCTGTTCATCCAGCCCACCACGGGGTCCTGCTCATCCAGCCCCAACCGGCTCGATCGATCGGGGTCCTGTTCATCTAGAGGCAACACCACGGGGTCCTGTTCATCCACCCCCACTGAAAACTATTCATCTAACCCCCCCCCCCCCCCCCCGCAACGCTCACTGTTCATCGAGAGGCAACATTGATCGGCTTCAGTTAGCAGCAGTAGCAAAGGAATCGCTCGATCGGGTTCAGTTAACAGCCATCGATCGATCGCTCGGGTTCAGTAACACGTAGCCTACAGTGCAATTGCTCGGGGTCGGTTAGAGCCCAACGCCTCGCTCGGGTTCAGTTAGAGACAACGCCTCACACGCACGCACGCGCGTACGTGTACGAGAGAAGTGCACATCGCTCGGCCCCCAACCTCCCACCATAACCGGGAACTCCCCGAAATTTTCCTCGCCCTCGCTTCTACCATGGTTTTTTCCGTCATGGATGGCCCAAAGAATGTCATGCAGCTGCGTCTCCGGCCCGCCCAGGATGAAAAGCCCATTTTCTGTCATGATTTTTTGTCATAGAAGTAGGAGCCCACCACATCTATGATGATACCGGGTTTTGTCACAATTATCGTCATAGAAGTGTCATATGTATGACAGAAATTTTTTTCGTTCGACCCAAAATGTCCCGGATGTGTCTTTTTTTGTAGTGCACACTTCATCGAAGAGGCTATGGTGTTGATGTAGAAGCCCTCCATGATCGATGCCCCCTCTGGTGGAGCTCCGGAATAGGCCCCAAGATGGGATCTCATGGATACAGAAAGTTACAGCGGTGGAATTAGGGTTTTGGCTCTGTATCTGATCGTTTGGGGGTACGTGGGTATATATAGGAGGAAGAAGTACGTGGGTGGAGCAACAGGGGGCCCATGAGGGTGGAGGGCGCGCCTAGGGGGGCAGGCGCGCCCCCTACCTCATGGCCTCCTGTTAGTTGGCTTGACGTAGGGTCCAAGTCTCCTGAGTTGTATTCGGTGAGAAAATCACGTTCCCAAAGGTTTCATTCCGTTTGGACTCCGTTTGATATTCCTTTTCTTCGAAACCCTAAAACAGGCAAAAAACAGCAATTCTGGGCTGGGCCTCCGGTTAATAGGTTAGTCCCAAAAATAATATAAAAGTGGATAATAAAGCCCAATAATGTCCAAAATAGTAGATAATATAGCATGGAGTAATCAAAAATTATAGATACGTTGGAGACGTATCAACCTCCATGCTATCAAATACCTCCCGCTAAAGCTTAAAGGACCAGCTCATCACTGGTTAAACAGCCTGCCTGAAAAATCTATTGGCGGCTGGGAGGACTTGGAAGAGGCCTTCCTCGATAACTTTCAAGGCACATATGTCCGGCCACCAGATGCTGATGACTTAAGCCACATAGTTCAACAGCCAGGGGAATCAACCAGGAAGTTCTGGACTAGGTTCCTAACTAAAAAGAACCAGATCGTCGACTGTCCATATGCGGAAGCCCTAGCGGCCTTTAAACACAGCATCCATGATGAATGGCTCACCCGCCACCTTGGCCAAGAAAAGCCAAAATCTATGGAAGCCCTCACGGCACTCATGACCCGCTTTTCCGCAGGTGAGGATAGTTGGTTGGCTCGCAGCAAAAATACGACCAGCGAGGCAGGCCCCTCTAAGGTTAAGAACAGCAATGGCAAGCTCCAACGTAATAGACACAAACGCCGAAGCAATGGGGATAATACCGACGACACTACAGTCAACGCCGGATTCAACAGCTCCAAGTCCAGCCAGCGGAAGAAACCGTACAAGAGAAACAATCAGGGACCATCCAGCCTGGACCGCATACTCGATCGCCCGTGCCAGATACATGGCACCCCAGACAAACCAACCAATCATACCAACAGAGATTGTTGCGTTTTTAAACAAGCCGGCAAATTAAATGCCGAGAACAGGGAAAAGGGATCACAAAGCAAGGATGACGACGAGGAGCCCCAGCAACCGGACACAGGGGGACAAAAGAAGTTTCCCCCTCAAGTGAAAATAGTGAACATGATATATGTTACACACATCCCCAAAAGGGAGCGCAAACACGCACTGAGGGACGTCTATGCGATAGAGCCAGTCGCCCCAAAATTTAATCCATGGTTGTCATTCCCGATCACCTTTGATCGTCGGGATCACCCAACTAGTATCTGTCATGGCGTTTCAGCCGCACTAGTCCTCGACCCAATCATCGGTGGATTTCACCTAACGCGCGTCCTTATGGACGAAGGTAGCAGCCTTAATCTGCTTTATCAGGATACAGTGCGAAAAATGGGCATCAATCCATCACGGATCAAGCCCACAAAGACTACCTTCAAAGGAGTCATACCAGGTGTTGAGGCCCGCTGTACGGGCTCAATCACGCTAGAAGTTGTCTTCAGGTCTTCGGACAATTTCCGAATGAGGAGTTAATCTTCGACATCGTCCCCTTTCGCAGCGGCTATTACGCACTGCTCGGACGAACCACATTCGCTCGATTCAATGCAGTGCCACACTATGCTTATCTTAAGCTCAAGATGCCCAGTCCATGCAGCATCATCACGGTTAACGGAAATACAGAACGCTCCCTCCATACAGAAGAGCACACAGTTGCCTTAGCAACAGAAGTACAGAGCGGCCTTCTCAAGCAGAATCCTAATTCGGCTCCCGAGCCCACGGACACCATTAAGAGGGTCCGAACTACCCTGCAGCAGGACAGCTCGGCTCGTCAGGAGCTCGACTAGCAATCCGGCCTCCGTCTCAGTCCCGATCAAGTGGTGGCATTCGCGCCGCACGTACATAAGTATACACTCGAAATCCCATGGGCATCGACGGAGGCACAGCTAGCTTATGATCCACAGTGTGGCTCAACCGGCACCGGATACGCACATACCTTCACTTTTACTTTTTCCTTTCGGGTATCTATCCCGCAGACCCCATCCGATGGCCTGATCAAAGGTCCTCTCGAAGGACAAACACACCAAGACGGCAAGAATAAAAGCGGTCGGGATAATTGACCCTGTCGGATGGTATTATACAAGCTCGGCACAGGAGAGCCGCAGACATATGGGGAACTTCTCTAGGTGGTTTCGTTAAACGATCACTCTACCTATTTTTCAAGACCCATACACAGCTCTCTTGGTGAAGGCATAGTAAATAGCCTTTTTGCTTATCGCACTACTTGTATAAATGCGCTTTAACGCACCAATGAATTTATAATAGAAACAGTTTGCAGCCCAAATTTCCACGGCTCTAGCTTACCACTGGTTCTTCTTCTTTCTTTTTTGCCTTTTCCATGTGACACCCGTACACTCGGTGTGTTCCACCTTGCCAGGGGCTTCATAGCACCCCACAACATGGCAACCCAAGTCCGAACACTTTTACAGTATAGTTCGGCACCCCGAATTTAGCACTATATGCATTGGCTCTGAATCATGTCTTTGGTCAATAGTTGGGTTGCCCGGCTCCTGTGCTTGCTACCTTACGTTCCGCTATATCGGCTAAGGTAGTAAAGGGAGAACTACTGCGATTGTGCTCTGGTTTATCCAAAGGAGCACCTTAGTAGAGAAAGCCGAAACTGACTGTCATGATACGGCGAGAGCCGGTCAGCTGTTCGAAGGTTGCAAATCGTTGGAGATTTCTCCCGCATTACGCGAAGGATCGGTACTTCCCGATCAGACGCTCATAGCACCCTGGTTCGGATACTAGGGGTTGCGCCAATGTTTTATTGTAAAACTCCTATGGCTAAGTGAGGGCGTTTAAGCCGCATAGTCTGATTGCCTGGTTCGTTGCGCTAAACAACTCCTTCAAGGACCATATAATTGGATCAAGATTGTTTAGATTCCATCCTGAACACCTCCGTACTACCTACGTGGGGGCAGAAGCCGATGACTGGCCAACCCTCAGATTCCATACAACACGGCCGCACAGGAGGAAAAAATTAAAACATAACAAGCATTATATTACAAACCGACTTTGTTTCATTATACAAGGCAAAGACAACACGAATACATTCATTCGAAAATAATGTCCTGCCCACACCGCGTTGCCACAATGCGAGACCCCTCTAGGACATCCGCAAAATATCGCTCGGGTGTGTGGTGCCCCTTGCCCTCTGGTGGCCCCTTGGCCAGCTCGACAACGTTCATCTTCGCCCACCACATCTTGCAACGTGCGAAGGCCATGAGCGCACCTTCAATACAGGCTGATCGCTTGACGACGTCTAGCCGAGGACAAGCAATCACCAGGCGCTTCACGAGTCCGAAGTAGCTGCCGGGCATATCTTCGGCTGGCCATAGCCGGATTATCAAATCCTTCATGGCTAGTTTGGCCACCCTATACAGCTCCACCAGCTGTTTCAGCTGATCGGTGAAGGGCACGGGATGCTCTGGCGCAAGATACTATGACTAGAACAATTTCTCCGTGGAGCTCCCTTCCTCGGCTCGAAAGAACTCCACGGCATCGGACACACTGCGCGGTAGATCTGCGTAGGCTCCTGGAGAACTCTGAATCCGGGTTAGTAAGAAATACTTCTTCCTCATATACTTGCTTTGCATACTAAATCCTTACCCACCGCAATCTTCATGGCCTCCTGGATCTCTTGGAGGGTGCCCTGGGCCTCATTTCGGGCCGTCTCCGCGCCCTGACGAGCCTTGGCGAGTTCGGTCTCTCGAACCGAAGCATCGCGCTCTAAGGTCTCGCACTTCCTCACCGTGTCCTGGAGCTCCTGTTGGACCTCGTTGACCAGGGCCTTGAGCTTCTTACGGGCGGCCTGATCCTTGATAGCCTTCCCCTCGGCTTCAGCCAGGGCCTTCTTCAGGGCCTCGACCTCGGTCATTGCTCCTATACATATCATGACACTTCGGTCAATATATATCATCTTACTCTTTTTGAGTATTTCTCGGGTTATTACATACCTTGAAACTCTTGGAGCTGCCTCTTCACCTGGCCAAGCTCCTCCCCGGCCTGCTCCAGCCTCCGCTTTAGTTCAGAGACTTCGGCAGCATGTGAGGCCACGGCCAGCAGCGACGCCTGCATATTCATTCCAGACAAATTTAGTTAGTTTCCTGCAATAAAGGATTGATCCTTTGTCCCTTTTTTTCTTTCCGAAACACCGGACAGTGTCTCAGGGGCTACTGTCTATATTGGGATTTTCTCTTTTCGTTACTTACCTCAAAACCTGGCAGCAGGCTGCTGCAGGCTTCGGTTAGTCCACTCTTGGCGGACTGAACCCTTTCAATCGCCATGCCCATAAGAACACGGTGATCGTCCATAATGGAAGCGCCTCGCAGCGTTTCCACCAGATTATCTGGTGCCCCTTGTTGGACAAGGGTCACCATGGGAATAGGCATACCCCCCTTCTTTCGAAGGAGGTTGCGTGCCGAACTCCGGAGCCATATCGGTCTCCGGAATCAAGTCCGGTTGAGGGTCGAACTGATTACAGCCCTCCTCCCCAGTCTCCAGGGGGATTGGTTCCCCCTGGTGTTTGGCGACGGGGACTTCACCTTCGGGCGCCTCTCCCTGGCCTGGGAAGGTCTGTTGGGAGAGCACCTTGTCGTCTCCTTTGTCCTTGGGAGAGTAAGCGACCGGCGGTGTCTCGCTGGCCATCTCCTTCGAGTCCAACAAACCTCTTGATGAGGATCATTGGGAGCTGTCATGGGCCGGACTGCAATAGCATAATTAACCATGTCAATACATTGAAGAGGAGAGGTTGGACATAGGGGTATGCGGGAGTCATAGCACTTACGATGCAGCTGGAGGCTTAGTGCGGGGGTGTCGCTCCGGACTGCTGCCGACGTCCCACACGGAGTTATCCGCGAAGGAGCCCTTCCCTTTCTTGGATGTCCCCACCTCCAGGTTCGTGGAGGCCGCCCTCTTCTTCCTTCCCTCGTCAGGGGGAGGGTTGTCCTCCTCATCATCATCATCATTGTCGTCTTTGGCGGCGGAGGAGCGGGTCTTGTCTTCGGACGTCGCGTCCGAAGCGCCCTTGCGACGGGGGCTACTCTGGACCGCCTTGGCCTTCTTCGCCGGCGCGGTATAGGGCGCCGGCACCAGCATCTTCGCTAAACACGGAATGATTGGTTCTTCAGGTATCGAAGCCAGACACTGGATCCGCTTCGCCCTCTCCATCTATTCCTGAAGAAGCAATGACAGTAAACGTTCAGATATCCTCCTTGAAGCAAACAAGTAAAGGACGCATTGAAAACTCACCTCACTGGCGGGGTGGTTAATGTCGTGCCCATGGTCCGAATCCGTGGCTGGTGGAATCTCGTTGCCCTTGAAGAGCAATTTCCAGGCATCTTTGTGAGCGGTCTCGAAGAGCCTCTTCAGGGTATGGTGCTTCTTCGGATTGAACTTCCATAGCGGGAGGCTTTGGCTTTGGCACGGGAGAATCCGGCGAACTCGCATCACTTGGATTATATCGACAAGTTTGACATCCTTGTCCACCATGCTTTGAACGCGCGTCTGCAACGCTATCAGCTCGTCTGGCGAACACCAGTTCAGGCTCTTCTCGACCCAGGAGGTGAGCCGCATTGGAGCACCGAGGTTGAATTCGGCAGCTATGGCCCAGTTGGTGCCGCGGGGTTCAGTAATGTAGAACCATTGTTTCTGCCATTCCTTGACAGTCTCCACGAAAGTGCCTTTCGGCCAGGAGACATTGGACAGCTTACTCACCATGGCTCCTCCGCACTCCGCGTGCTGGCCATCCACCACCTTCGGCTTCACGTTGAAGACTTTGAGCCATAGCCTGAAGTGGTGTTGGATGCGAAGGAAGGCCTCACACACGACGATGAACGCCGAGATGTTGAGGAAAGAGTTCGGGGATAGATCATGAAAATCTATCCCGGAATAGTACATCAACCCGCGATGAAAGGGTGGAGTGGAAACCCTAGCCCGCGGAAGAAATGAGAGATGAATACCACCCTCTCGTTGGGCTTTGGCATGGGGACGACTTGCCCCTGGGCCGGCAGACGGTGGACGATTTCCTTCACCAAGTACTCGGTCGCAGAAGCTCAGTAAATGTCCTTCTCCTTGACGGTGGAGACCATCCACTTGCCTTGACCTCCGGATCCGGACATGGTTGAGTGCTAGCTTGAGTGGGAAGCAGATGAGAGCTTGGGCGCTGGAGCTCAAGATTGGAAGGGCGAAGGAAGAGAGAAGGTGTGGGAGAAGAAGGAGGAATCCTTATCCCCTTATAAAGGTAGTGAATATTGAACGCCTCCCCACTCGCCTCAAAACTCGCCTATTCCCAAGGACTGTGTGAATGGAACGGTTGGGTTACCCACGCCCATATTGATGAGAATCCCGCGATAAGGGGACACGATCCATGCTTTGACAAGACGTGCCAACAGCAACCGCATCTCGAAACATGGAGCGACAGACGAAAAAACGGTTTGAAATTATGACCGGACAAATGTGATGTCATGTTACAGAAAATTGTTAGTGGATTGGACTCGTGTAAAATTAAATTCTCTCTGCGGTTGTGTGTGGTGTGTGTGTTACAGGTCCGGACACATCGATACGTCCGAAGACTATTTTGGAGTTCGTAAGGAGGAACCCGCCTTGCAATGCCAAAGACAGATCTACGCGTCGGATACGTTGTCATTGAAGCCAGGTTCATGGGCTACTGAGGGAGTCCTGGACTAAGGGGTCCTCGGGCGTCCGGCCTGTTAGCCATGGGCCGGACTGATGGGCTGTGAAGAGGCGAAGACCGAAGACTGTACCTGTGTCCAGATAGGACTCTCCTTGGCGTGGAAGGCAAGCTTGGCGGCCAAATATGTAGTTTCCTTTCTTTGTAACCGACCTTGTGTAACCCTAGATTCTCCCGGTGTCTATATAAACCGGAGGACTTAGTCCGGAGGAGGGGGGACTCATTACCATAGTCATACGGGCTAGACTTCTAGGGTTTAGCCATTATGATCTCGTGGTAGATAAACTCTTGTAATACTCATATTCATCAAGATCAATCAAGCAGGAAGTAGGGTATTACCTGTTGGGTAACGTAGTAATTTCAAAAAAAATTCCTACGCACACGCAAGATCATGGTGATGCATAGCAACGAGAGGGGAGAGTGTTGTCCACGTACCCTCGTAGACCGAAAGCGGAAGCGTTAGCACAACATGGTTGATGTAGTCGTACGTCTTCACGATCCGACCGATCAAGTACCGAACGCACGGCACCTCCGAGTTCAGCACACGTTCAGCTCGATGACGTCCCACGAACTCCGATCCAGCAGAGCTTCGAGGGAGAGTTCCGTCAGCACGACGGCGTGGTGACGATGATGATGTTCTACCGACGCAGGGCTTCGCCTAAGCACTGCTACAGTATTATCGAGGTGGACTATGGTGGAGGGGGGCACTACACACGGCTAAGAGATCAAGAGATCAATTGTTGTGTCTATGGGGTGCCCCTTGCCCCCGTATATAAAGGAGTGGAGGAGGGGGAGGGTCGGCCCTCTCTATGGCGCGCCCTAGGGGAGTCCTACTCCCACTGGGAGTAGGATTCCCCCTTTCCTAGTAGAACTAGGAGCCCTTCCAAGTAGTAGGAATAGGAGGGAAGGAAAGGGAAGGAAAAAGGAGAAGGAAGCAAGGGGGCGCCCCCCTCCCTAGTCCAATTCGGATCAGCCCATGGGGAGGGGTGCGGCCACCCTTTGAGGCCTTTCTCTCCTTTCCCTTAAGGCCCATTAAGGCCCAATACGAATTCCCGTAACTCCCGGTACTCCCGAAAATACCCGAATCACTCGGAACCTTTCCGATGTCCGAATTGTTGGGTTTCGTAGTAATTTCAAAAAAATTCCTATGCGCATGCAAGATCATGTGATGCATAGCAACGAGAGGGGAGAGTGATGTCTACGTACCCACGCAGACCGACTGTGGAAGCGTTGACACGACGTAGAGGAAGCAGTCGTACGTCTTCACGATCCAACCGATCAAGCACCGAAACTACGGCACCTCCGAGTTCGAGCACACTTTCAGCTCGATGACGATCCCCAGACTCCGATCCAGCAAAGTGTCGGGGAAGAGTTCCGTCAGCACGACGGCGTGGTGACGATCTTGATGTACTACAGCAGCAGGGCTTCGCCTAAACTCCGCTACAGTATTATCGAGGATTATGGTGGCTGGGGGCACCGCACACGGCTAAGGAATAGATCACATGGATCAACTTGTGTTTCTTTTTCTGTCTTTGGTGCTAGCCCTGCCCCTCTATTTATATCTTGAGCCCTGGGGTCGAAACTTGGAGTTAAAGCCTTCACAAAGTCGGTTTCACCCGATAGGCAAGAGTCCTTCTCGGACTCCAGGGCCAGACGCCAGGGATCCTGGCGTCTAGACCCAGACGCCAGGGACCCTGGCGTCTGGCCCCTGGACTCCACAAAACTTCCTTTTGCGCTTTCCAAAAACCTTGTGGGCTTTCCCCTTTGGCCCAAATAAAGTGTTCTCGTACCCAAACATTTCGGGAAACATCCGGAACCCCTTCCTGTGATTTCCGGAACCCTTCCGGTGACCAAACACTATTATCATATATATCAAACTTTATCTCCGGACCATTCCGGAGTTCCTCGTCATGTCCGTGATCTCATCTCGGACTCCGAACAACCTTCGGTACATCAAAATGCATAAACTCATAATATAACTGTCATCGTAACCTTAAGCGTGCGGACCCTACAGGTTCGAGAACAATGTAGACATGACCGAGACATGTCTCCGGTCAATAATCAATAGCGGGACCTGGATGCCCATATTGGCTCCTACATATTCTACGAAGATCTTTATCGGTCAGACCGCATAATAACATACGTTGTTCCCTTTGTCATCGGTATGTTACTTGCCCGAGATTCGATCGTCGGTATCCCATACCTAGTTCAATCTCGTTACCGGCAAGTCTCTTTACTCGTTCTGTAATACATCATCTCACAACTAACATATTAGTTGTAATGCTTGCAAGGCTTATGTGATGTGCATTACCGAGAGGGCCCAGAGATACCTCTCCGACAATCGAAGTGACAAATCCTAATCTCGAAATATGCCAACCCAACATCTCCCTTTGGAGACACATGTAATGCTCCTTTATAATCACCCAGTTACGTTGTGACGTTTGGTAGCACCCAAAGTGTTCCTCGGCAAACGGGAGTTGCATAATCTCATAGTCATAGGAACATGTATAAGTCATGAAGAAAGCAATAGCAACATACTAAACGATCGGGTGCTAAGCTAATGGAATGGGTCATGTCAATCAGATCATTCAACTAATGATGTGACCTCGTTAATCAAATAACAACACTTTGTTCATGGTTAGGAAACATAACCATCTTTGATTAACGAGCTAGTCAAGTAGAGGCATACTAGTGACACTCTGGTTGTCTATGTATTCACACATGTATTATGTTTCTGGTTAATACAATTCTAGCATGAATAATAAACATTCATCATGAAATAAGGAAATAAATAATAACTTTATTATTGCCTCTAGGGCATATTTCCTTCAGTCTCCCACTTGCACTAGAGTCAATAATCTAGATCACATCACCATGTGATTAACATCGATAGTTCACATCATCATGTGATTAACATCCATAGTTCACATCGTCATGTGACCAACACCCAAAGGGTTTACTAGATTCGGTAATCTAGTTCACATTGCTATGTGATTAACACCCAAAGAGTACTAAGGTGTGATCATGTTTTGCTTGTGAGAGAATCTTAGTCAACGGGCCTGCCAAATTCAGATCCGTATGTATTTTGCAAAATTCCATGTCTACAATGCTCTGCACGGAGCTACTCTAGCTAATTGCTCCCACTTTCAATATGTATCCAGATTGAGACTTAGAATCATCTGGATCAGTGTCAAAAACTTGCATCGACGTAACCGTTTACGATGAACCCTTTTGTCACGTCCATAATCGAGAAACATATCCTTATTTTACTAAGGATAATTCTGACCGTTGTCCAGTGATCTACTCCTAGATCACTATTGTACTCCCTTGCCAAATCAGTGCAGGGTATACAATAGATCTGGTATACAGCATGACATACTTTATAGAACCTATGGCCAAGGCATAGGGAATGACTTTCATTCTCTTTCTATCTTCTGCCGTGGTCGGGCTTTGAGTCTTACTCAACTTCACGCCTTGTAATACAGGCAAGAATCTTTCTTTTGACCGCTCCATTTTGAACTACTTCAAAATCTTGTCAAGGTATGTACTCATTGAAAAAACTTATCAAACGCCTTGATCTATCTCTATAGATCTTGAAGCTCAATATGTAAGCAGCTTCACCTAGGTCTTTCTTTGAAAAACTCCTTTCAAACACTCCTTTATGCTTTACAGAATAATTCTACATTATTTCCGATCAACAATATGTCAATCACATATACTTATCAGAAATGTTGTAGTGCTCCCACTCACTTTTCTTGTAAATACAGGCGTCACCGCAAGTCTGTATAAAACTATATGCTTTGATCAACTCATCAAAGCGTATATTCCAGCTCCGAGATGCTTGCACCAGTCCATAGATGGATCGCTGGAGCTTGCACATTTTGTTAGCACCTTTCGGATTTGACAAAACCTTCTAGTTGCATCGTATACAACTCTTCTTTAATAAATCCATTAAGGAATTCAGTTTTGTTTATCCATTTGCCAGATTTCATAAAATGCGGCAATTGCTAACATGATTCGGACAGACTTAAACATAGATACGAGTGAGAATCTCTCATCGTAGTCAACACCTTGAACTTGTCGAAAACCTTTTTGCGACAATTCTAGCTTTGTAGATAGTAACACTACTATCAGCGTCTGTCTTCCTCTTGAAGATCCATTTATTTTTATGGCTTGCCGATCATCGGGCAAATCCATCAAAGTCCATACTTTGTTCTCATACATGGATCATATCTCAGATTTCATGGCCTCAAACCATTTCGCGGAATCTGGGCTCATCATCGCTTCCTCATAGTTTGCAAGTTCATCATGGTCTAGTAACATGACTTCCAGAACAGGATTACTGTACCACTCTGGTGCGGATCTTACTATGGTTTACCTATGAGATTCGGTAGTAACTTGATCTGAAGTTACATGATCATCATCATTATCTTCCTCACTAATTGGTGTAGTAGTCACAAGAACAGATTTCTGTGATGAACTACTTTCCAATAAGGGAGAAGGTACAATTATCTTATCAAGTTTTCTACTTTCCTCCCACTCACTTCTTTCGAGAGAAACTCCTTCTCTAGAAAGTTTCCGAATTTAGCAACAAAAGTCTTGCCTTCGGATCTATGATAGAAGGTGTATCCAATAGTTTCCTTTGGATATCCTATGAAGATTTACTTCTCCGATTTGGGTTCGAGCTTATCATGTTGAAACTTTTTTCACATAAGCATCGCAGTCCCAAACTTTAAGAAACGACAGCTTAGGTTTCTTGCCAAACCATAGTTCATATGGTGTCGTCTCAACGGATTTAGATGGTGCCCTATTTAACGTGAATGCAGCTATCTCTAATGCATAACCCCAAAGCGATAGTGGTAGATCGGTAAGAGACATCATAGATTGCACTATATCCAATAAAGTACGGTTATGACGTTCGGACACACCATTATGCTGTGGTGTTCCATGTGGCATGAGTTTGTGAAACTATTCCACATTGTTTTAATTGAAGACCAAACTCGTAACTCAAATATTTTACCTCTGCGATCATATCATAGAAACTTTTATTTTCTTGTCACAATGATTTTCCACTTCACTCTGAAATTCTTTGAACTGTTCAAATGTTTCAGACTTATGTTTCATCAAGTAGATATCCCCATATCTGCTCAAATAATCTGTGAAGGTTAGAAAATAATGATACCTGCTGCAAGATTTAATATTCATCGGACCACATACATCAGTATGTATGATTTCCAACAAATCTGTTGCTTGCTTCATTGTTCCGGAGAACGGCATTTTAGTCATCTTGCCCATAAGGCATGGTTCGCAAGCATCAAGTGATTCATAATCAAGTGATTCAAAAATCCCATCAGTATGGAGTTTCTTCATGCACTTTACACCAATATGACCTAAACGGCAGTGCTACAAATAAGTTGCACTTATCATTATTAACTTTGCATCTTTTGGGTTCAATATTATGATTATGTGTATCACTACGATCGAGATCCAACGAACTATTTTCATTGGGTGTGTAATCATATAAGGTTTTATTCATGTAAACAGAACAACAATTTATTCTCTTACTTAAATGAATAACCGTATTACAATAAACATGATCAAATCATATTCATGCTTAACGCAAACACCAAATAACACTTATTCAGGTTCAACACTAATCCCGAAAGTATAGGGAGTGTGCGATGATGATCATATCAATCTTGGAACCACTTCCAACACACATCGTCACTTCACCCTTAACTAGTCTCTGTTTATTCTGCAACTCCCGTTTCGAGTTACTAATCTTAGCAACTGAACTAGTATCAAATACTGAGGGGTTGCTATAAACACTAGTAAAGTACACATCAATAACATGTATATCAAATATACTTATGTTCACTTTGCCATCCTTCTTATCTGCCAATCACTTGGGGTAGTTCCGCTTCCAGTGACCAGTCCCTTTGCAGTAGAAACACTTAGTCTCAGGCTTAGGACCAGACTTGGGCTTCTTCACTTGAGCAGCAACTTGCTTGCTGTTCTTCTTGAAGTTCCCCTTCTTCCCTCTGCCCTTTTCTTGAAACTAGTGGTCTTGTCTACCATCAACACTTGATGTTTTTCTCGATTTCTACCTTCGTCAATTTCCGCATTACGAAGAGCTTGGGAATCGTTTCCGTTATCCCTTGCATATCATAGTTCATCACGAAGTTCTACTAACTTGGTGATGGTGACTAGAGAATTCTGTCAATCACTATCTTATCTGGAAGATTAACTCCCACTTGATTCAAGCGATTGTAGTACTCAGACAATCTGGGCACATGCTCACTAGTTGAGCGATTCTCCTCCATCTTTTAGCTATAGAACTTGTTGGAGACTTCATATCTCTCAACTCGGGTATTTGCTTGAAATATTAACTTCAACTCCTGGAACATCTCATATGCTCCATGACGTTCAAAACGTCTTTGAAGTCCCGATTCTAAGCCATTAAGCATGGTGCACTAAACTATCAAGTAGTCATCATATTGAGCTAGCCAAACGTTCATAACGTCTGCATCTGCTCCTGCAATAGGTCCGTCACCTAGCGGTGCATCAAGGACATAATTCTTCTGTGCAGCAATGAGGATAAACCTCAGATCACAGATCCAATCCGCATCATTGCTACTAACATCTTTCAACACAATTTTCTCTAGGAACATATCAAAATAAACACAGGGAAAGCAACAACGCGAGCTATTGATCTACAACATAATTTGCAAAATACTACCAGGACTAAGTTCATGATAAATTTAAGTTCAATAATCATATTACTTAAGAACTCCCACTTAGATAGACATCCCTCTAATCCTCTAAGTGATCACGTGATCCAAATCAACTAAACCATGTCCGATCATCACGTGAGATGGAGTAGTTTTCAATGGTGAACATCGTTATGTTGATCATATCTACTATATGATTCACGCTCGACCTTTCGGTCTCCGTGTTCCGAGGCCATATCTGTATATGCTTGGCTCGTCAAGTATAACCTGAGTATTCCGCGTGTGCAACTGTTTTGCACCCGTTGTATTTGAACGTAGAACCTATCACACCCGATCATCACGTGGTGTCTCAGCACGAAGAACTTTCGCAACGGTGCATACTCAGGGAGAACACTTCTTGATAATTTAGTGAGAGATCATCTTATAATGCTACCGTCAATCAAAGCAAGATAAGATGCATAAAAGGATAAACATCACATGCAATCAATATAAGTGATATGATATGGCCATCATCATCTTGTGCTTGTGATCTCCATCTCCGAAGCACCGTCGTGATCACCATCGTCACCGGCGTGACACCTTGATCTCCATCGTAGCATCGTTGTCGTCTCGCCAAGCTTGTGCTTCCACGACTATCACTACCGCTTAGTAATAAAGTAAAGCATTACATCGTGATTTCATTGCATACAATAAAACGACAACCATAAGGCTCCTGCCAGTTGCCGATAACTCGGTTACAAAACATGATCATCTCATACAATAAAATTCAGCATCATGTCTTGACCATATCACATCACAACATGCCCTGCAAAAACAAGTTAGACGTCCTCTACTTTGTTGTTGCAAGTTTTACGTGGCTGCTACGGGCTTAAGCAAGAACCAATCTCACATACGCATCAAAACCACAACGATAGTTTGTCAAATAGACTCCGTTTTAACCTTCGCAAGGACCGGGCGTAGTCACACTTGGTTCAACTAAAGTTGGAGAGACAGTCGCCCGCAAGCCACCTATGTGCAAAGCACGTCGGGGGAACCGGTCTCGCGTAAGCGTACGCGTAATGTTGGTCCGGGTCGTCTCAACCAACAATGCCGCCGAACCAAAGTATGACATGTCGGTAGGCAGTATGACTTATATCGCCCACAACTCACTTGTGTTCTACTCGTGCATATAACATCAACATAAATAACCTAGGCTCGGATGCCACTGTTGGCTTTCGTAGTAATTTCAAAAAATTTCCTACGCACACGCAAGATCATGTGATGCATAGCAACGAGAGGGGAGAGTGCTGTCTATGTACCCACGCAGACCGACTACGGAAGCGTTGACGCGACGTAGAGGAAGTAGTCGTACGTCTTCACGATCCAAATGATCAAGCACCGAAACTACGGCACCTCCGAGTTCGAGCACACGTTCAGCTCGATGACGATCCCCAGACTCCGATCCAGCAAAGTGTCGGGGAAGAGTTCCGTCAGCACGACGGCGTGGTGACGATCTTGATGTACTACAGCAGCAGGGCTTTGCCTAAACTCCACTACAGTATTATCGAGGATTATGGTGGCTGGGGGCACCACACACGGCTAAGGAATAGATCACGTGGATCAACTTGTGTTTCTTTTTCTGTCTTTGGTGCTAGCCCTGCCCCTCTATTTATATCTTGAGCCCTGGGGTCGAAACTTGGAGTTAAATCCTTCACAAAGTCGGTTTCACCCGATAGGCAAGAGTCCTTCTCGGACTCCAGGGCCAGACGCCAGGGATCCCGGCGTCTGGACCCAAACGCCAGGGACCCTGGCGTCTGGTCCCTGGACTCCACAAAACTTCCTTTTGCGCTTTCCAAAAACCTTGTGGGCTTTCCCCTTTGGCCCAAATAAAGTGTTCTCGTACCCAAACATTTCGGGAAACATCCGGAACCCCATCCGGTGATTTCCGGAACCCTTCCGGTGACCAAACACTATTATCATATATATCAAACTTTATCTCTGGACCATTCCGGAGTTCCTCGTCATGTCCGTGATCTCATCTCGGACTCCGAACAACCTTCGGTACATCAAAATGCATAAACTCATAATATAACTATCATCGTAACCTTAAGCGTGCGGACCCTACGGGTTCGAGAACAATGTAGACATGACCGAGACATGTCTCCGGTCAATAACCAATAGCGGGACCTGGATGCCCATATTGGCTCCTACATATTCTACGAAGATCTTTATCGGTCAGACCGCATAACAACATACGTTGTTCCCTTTGTCATCGGTATGTTACTTGCCCGAGATTCGATCGTCGGTATCCCATACCTAGTTCAATCTCGTTACCGGCAAGTCTCTTTACTCGTTCCGTAATACATCATCTCACAACTAACATATTAGTTGTAATGCTTGCAAGGCTTATGTGATGTGCATTACCGAGAGGGACCAGAGATACCTCTCCGACAATCAGAGTGACAAATCCTAATCTCGAAATACGCCAACCCAACATCTCCCTTTGGAGACACCTGTAATGCTCCTTTATAGTCACCCAGTTACATTGTGACGTTTGGTAGCACCCAAAGTGTTCCTCCGGCAAACGGGAGTTGCATAATCTCATAGTCATAGGAACATGTATAAGTCATGAAGAAAGCAATAGCAACATACTAAACGGTCGGGTTCTAAGCTAATAGAATGGGTCATGTCAATCAGATCATTCAACTAATGATGTGACCTCGTTAATCAAATAACAACACTTTGTTCATGGTTAGGAAACATAACCATCTTTGATTAACGAGCTAGTCAAGTAGAGGCATACTAGTGACACTCTGGTTGTCTATGTATTCACACATGTATTATGTTTCCGGTTAATACAATTCTAGCATGAATAATAAACATTCCTCATGACATAAGGAAATAAATAATAACTTCATTATTGCCTCTAGGGCATATTTCCTTCACGAATATAGTCGTCCAATATATCGGTATTTACGTCTTGACCATTTCGAGACTCCTCGTCATGTCCCCGATCTCATCCGGGACTCCGAACTCCTTCGGTACATCAAAACACATAAACTCATAATATAACCGTCATCGAACTTTAAGCGTGCGAACCCTACGGGTTCGAGAACTATGTAGGCATGACCGAGACACGTCTCCTGTCAATAACCAATAGCGGAACCTGGATGCTCATATTGGCTCCTACATATTCTACAAAGATCTTTATTGGTCAAACCGCATAACAACATACATTGTTCCCTTTGTCATCGGTATGTTACCTGCCCGAGATTCGATCGTCGGTATCTCAATACCTAGTTCAATCTCGTTACTGGCAAGTCTCTTTACTCGTTTCGTAGTACATCATCCCGCAACTAACTCATTAGTTGCAATGCTTGCAAGGCTTATAGTGATGTGCATTACCGAGTGGGCCCAGAGATACCTCTCCGACAATCGGAGTGACTAATCCTAATCTCGAAATATGCCAACCCAACAAGTACCTTCGGAGACACCTGTAGAGCACCTTTATTATCACCCAGTTACTTGTGACGTTTGGTAGCACACAAAGTGTTCCTCCGGTAAACGGGAGTTGCATAATCTCATAGTCATAGGAACATGTATAAGTCATGAAGAAAGCAATAGCAACAAACTAAACGATCAAGTGCTATGCTAACAGAATGGGTCAAGTCAATCACATCATTCTCCTAATGATGTGATCCCGTTAATCAAATGACAACTCTTTGTCTATGGCTAGGAAACATAACCATCTTTGATCAACGAGCTAGTCAAGTAGAGGCATACTAGTGACACTCTGTTTGTCTATGTATTCACACATGTATCATGTTTCTGGTTAATACAATTCTAGCATGAATAATAAACATTTATCATGATATAAGGAAATAAAATAATAACTTTATTATTGCCTCTAGGGCATATTTCCTTCAGTCTCCCACTTGCACTAGAGTCAATAATCTAGATCACATCGCCATGTGATTTAACATAAATAGTTCACATTACCATGTGATTAAACACCCATAGTTCACATCTTCATGTGACCAACACCCAAAGGGTTTACTAGAGTCAGTAATCTAGTTCACATCGCTATGTGATTAATACCCAAAGAGTACTAAGGTGTGATCATGTTTTGCCTATGAGGGAAGTTTAGTCAACGGATCTGCCACATTCAGATCCGTATGTATTTTGCAAATTTCTATGTCAACAATGCTTTGCACGGAGCTACTCTAGCTAATTGCTCCCACTTTAACATGTCTCCAGATTGAGACTTTGAGTCATCTGGATCAGTGTCAAAACTTGCATCGACGTAACCCTTTACGACGAACCTTTTGTCACCTCCATAATCGAGAAACATATCCTTATTCCACTAAGGATAATTTTGACCAATGTCCAGTGATCTACTCCTAGATCACTATTGTACTCCCTTGCCAAACACAGGGCAGGGTATACAATAGGTTTGGTACACAGCATGGCATACTTTATAGAACCTATGGCTGAGGCATAGGGAATGACTTTCATTCTCTCTCTATCTTCTGCCGTGGTCGGGTTTTGAGTCTTACTCAGTTTCACACCTTGTAACATAGGCAAGAACTCTTTCTTTGACTGTTCCATTTTGAACTACTTCAAAATCTTGTCAGGTATGTACTCATTGAAAAACTTATCAAGCGTCTTGATCTATCTCTATAGATCTTGATGCTCAATATGTAAGCAGCTTCACCGAGGTCTTTCTTTGAAAAACTCCTTTCAAACATTCCTTTATGCTTTGTAGAATAATTCTACATTATCTCCGATCAACAATATGTCATTCACATATACTTATCAGAAATTCTATAGTGCTCCCACTCACTTTCTTGTAAATACAGGCTTCACCGCAAGTCTGTATAAAACTATATGCTTTGATCAACTTATCAAAGTGTATATTCCAACTCCGAGATGCTTGCACCAGTCCATAGATGGATCGCTAGAGCTTGCATATTTTGTTAGTACCTTTAGGATTGACAAAACCTTTTGGTTGCATCATATACAACTCTTCTTTAATAAATCCATTAAAGAATGCAGTTTTGTTTATCCATTTGCCAGATTTCATAAAATGCGGCAATTGCTAACATGATTCAGACAGACTTAAGCATAGATACGAGTGAGAAACTCTCATCATAGTCAACACCTTGAACTTGTCGAAAACCTTTTTACGACAATTCTAGCTTTGTAGATAGTAACACTACTATCAACATCTGTCTTCCTCTTGAAGATCCATTTAATCTCAATGGCTCGCCGATCAATGGGCAAGTCAATCAAAGTCCATACTTTGTTCTCATACATGGATCTCATCTCAGATTTCATGGCCTCAAGCCATTTCGCGGAATCTGGGCTCATCATCGCTTCCTCATAGATCGTAGGTTCGTCATGGTCAATTAAGATGATCTCCAGAACAGGATTACCGTACCACTCTGGTGCGGATCTCACTCTGGTTGACCTTACGAGGTTCGGTAGTAACTTGATCTGAAGTTACATGATAGTCATCATTAGCTTCCTCACTAATTGGTGTAGGAGTCACAGAAACAGATTTATGTGATGAACTACTTTCCAATAAGGGAGCAGGTACAGTTACCTCATCAAATTCTACTTTCCTCCCACTCACTTCTTTCGAGAGAAACTCCTTCTCTAGAAAGGATCCATTCTCAGCAATGAATATCTTGCCTTCGGATCTATGATAGAAGGTGTACCCAACATTTTCTATTGGGTATTCTATGAAGATGCACTACTCCGATTTGGGTTTGAGCTTATTAGGTTGAAACTTTTTCACATAAGCATTGCAACCTCAAACTTTAAGAAACGACAGCTTAGGTTTCTTGCCAAACCATAGTTCATACGGTGTCGTCTCAACGGATTTAGATGGTGCCCTATTTAATGTGAATGTAGCTGTCTCTAATGCATAACCCCAAAACGATAGTGGTAAATCGGTAAGAGACATCATAGATCGCACCATATCTAATAAAGTACGGTTACGATGTTCGGACACACCATTACATTGTAATGGTGTTCTAGGTGGCGTGAGTAGTGAAACTATTTCACATTGTTTTAACTGAAGGCCAAACTCATAACTCAAATATTTTACTTCTGCAATCATATCGTAGATACTTTTATTTTTGTTACGATGATTCTCCACTTCACTCTGAAATTCTTTGAACTTTTCAAATGTTTCAGATTTGTGTTTCATCAAGTAGATATACTCATATCTGCTCAAATCATCTGTGAAGATCAGAAAATAATGATACCTGCCGCGAGCCTCAATATTCATCGGACCACATACATCAGTATGTATGATTTCCAACAAATCTGTTGCTCGCTCCATTGTTCCGGAGAACAGAGTCTTAGTCATCTTGCCCATGAGGCATGGTTCGCAAGCATCAACTGATTCATAATCAAGTGATTCCAAAAGCCCATCAGCATGGATTTTCTTCATGCACTTTACCCCAATATAACCTAACCGGCAGTGCCACAAATAAGTTGCACTATCATTATTAACTTTGCATCTTTTGGCTTCAATATTATAAAAATGTGTATCACCACGATCGAGATTCAACAAACCATTATCATTGGGTGTATGACCATAGAAGGTTTTATTCATGTAAACAGAACAACAATTATTCTCTAACTTACATGAATAACCGTATTGCAATAAACATGATCAAATCATATTCATGCTCAACGCAAACACCAAATAACACTTATTTAGGTTCAACACTAATCCTGAAAGTATAGGGAGTGTGCGATGATGATCATATCAATCTTGGAACTACTTCCAACACACATCATCACTTCACCCTTAACTAGTCTCTGTTCATTTTGCAACTCCCGTTTCGAGTTACTACTCTTAGCAACTGAACCAGTATCAAATACCAAGGGGTTGCTACGAACACTAGTAATATACACATCAATAATCTGTATATCAAGTATACCTTTGTTCACTTTGCCATCCTTCTTATCCGCCAATTACTTGGGGTAGTTCCGCTTCTAGTGACCAGTCCCTTTGCAGTAGAAGCACTCAGTTTCAGGCTTAGGTCCAGACTTGGGTTTTTTCACTTGAGCAGCAACTTGCTTGCTGTTCTTCTTGAAGTTCCCCTTTCTTCCCTTTGTCCCTTTACTTGAAACTAGTGATTTTGTTTACCATCAACACTTGATGCTTTTCTTGATTTCTACCTTCGTCGATTTCAGCATCACGAAGAGCTTGGGAATCGTTCCCGTTATCCCTTGCATATTATAGTTCATCACAAAGTTCTACTAACTTGGTGATGGTGACTATAGAATTCTGTCAATCACTATTTTATCTAGAAGATTAACTCCCACTTGATTCAAGCGATTGTAGTACCCAGACAATCTGAGCACATGCTCACTGCTTGAGCTATTCTCCTCCATCTTTTAGCTATAGAACTTGTTGGAGACTTCATATCTCTCAACTCGGGTATTTACTTAAAATATTAACTTCAACTCCGGGAACATCTCATATGGTCCATGACGTTCAAAACGTCTTTGAAATCCCGATTCTAAGCTGTTAAGCATGGTGCACTAAACTATCAAGTAGTCACCATATTGAGCTAGCCAAACGTTCATAACGTCTGCATCTGCTCCTGCAATAGGTCAGTCACCTAGCGGTGCATCAAAGACATAATTCTTCTGTGCAGCAATGAGGATAAACCTCAGATCATGGACCCAGTCCGCATCATTGCTACTATCATCTTTCAACTTAGTTTTCTCTAGGAACACATATAAAACATAGGGAAGCAATAACGCGAGCTATTGATCTACAACATAGATATGCAAATACTATCAGGACTAAGTTCATGATAAATTAAAGTTCAATTAATCATATTACTTAAGAACTCCCACTTAGAAAGACATCCCTCTAATCTTCTAAGTGATCACGTGATCCAAATCAACTAAACCATAACCGATCATCACGTGAAATGGAGTAGTTTTCAATGGTGAACATCACTATGTTGATACTATATGATTTACGCTCGACCTTTCGGTCTCAGTGTTCCGAGGCCATATCTGCATATGCTAGGCTCGTCAAGTTTAACCTGAGTATTCTGCGTGTGCAAAACTGGCTTGCACCCATTGTAGATGGACGTAGAGCTTATCACACCCGATCATCACGTGGTGTCTGGGCACGACGAACTTTGGCAACGGTGCATACTCAGGGAGAACACTTTTATCTTGAAATTTAGTGAGAGATCATCTTCTAATGCTACCGTCAATCAAAGCAACATAAGATGCATAAAAGATAAACATCACATGCAATCAATATAGGTGATATAATATGTCCATCATCATCTTGTGCTTGTGATCTCCATCTCCGAAGCATCGTCATGATCACCATCGTCACCGGCACGACACCTTGATCTCCATCGTAGCATCGTTGTCGTCTCGCCAATCTTATGCTTCTACGACTATCGCTACCTCTTAGTGATAAATTAAAGCATTACAGGGCGATTGCATTGCATACAATAAAGCGACAACCATATGTCTCCTGCCAGTTGCCGATAACTCGGTTACAAAACATGATCATCTCATACAATAAAATTTAGCATCATGTCTTGACCATATCACATCACAACATGCCCTGCAAAAACAAGTTAGACGTCCTCTACTTTGTTTGTTGCAAGTTTTACGTGGATGCTACGGGCTTAAGCAAGAACCAATCTTACCTACGCATCAAAACCACAACGATAGTTTGTCAAGTTGGTTCTGTTTTAACCTTCACAAGGTCCGGGCATAGCCACACTCAGTTCAACTAAAGTTGGAGAAACTGACACCCGCCAGCCACCTGTGTGCAAAGCACGTTGGTAGAACCAGTCTCGCGTAAGTGTACGCGCAATGTTGGTCCGGGCCGCTTCATCCAACAATACCACCGAACCAAAGTATGACATGCTGGTAAGCAGTATGACTTATATCTCCCACAACTCACTTGTGTTCTACTCGTGCATATAACATCAACACATAAAACCTAGGCTCGGATGCCACTGTTGGGTAACGTAGTAATTTTAAAAAAATTCCTACGCACACGCAAGATCATGGTGATGCATAGCAACGAGAGGGAAGAGTGGTGTCCACGTACCCTCGTAGACCGAAAGCGGAAGCGTTAGCACAACGTGGTTGATGTAGTCGTACGTCTTCACGATCCGACCGATCAAGTACCGAACGCACGACACTTCCGAGTTCAGCACACGTTCAGCTCGATGACGTCCCACGAACTCCGATCCAGCAGAGCTTCGAGGGAGAGTTTCGTCAGCACGACGGCGTGGTGACGATGATGATGTTCTACCGACGCAGGGCTTCGCCTAAGCACCGCTACGGTATTATCGAGGTGGACTATGGTGGAGGAGGGCACCGCACACGGCTAAGAGATCAAGAGATCAATTGTTGTGTCTATGGGGTGCCCCCTGCCCCCGTATATAAAGGAGTGGAGGAGGGGGAGGGCCGACCCTCTCTATGGCGCGCCCTAGGGGAGTCCTACTCCCACCGGGAGTAGGATTCCCCCTTTCCTAGTAGAACTAGGAGCCCTTCCAAGTAGTAGGAGTAGGAGGGAAGGAAATGGAAGGAAAAAGGAGAAGGAAGCAAGGGGGCGCCCCTCCTCCCTAGTCCAATTCGGACCAGCCCATGGGGAGGGGTGCAGCCACCCTTTGAGGCCTTTCTCTCCTTTCCCGTATGGCCCATTAAGGCCAAATACGAATTCCCGTAACTCCCCGGTACTCCCGAAAATACCCGAATCACTCGGAACCTTTCCGATGTCCGAATATAGTCGTCCAATATATCGATCTTTACATATCGACCATTTCGAAACTCCTCGTCATGTCCCCGATCTCATCCGGGACTCCGAACTCCTTCGGTACATCAAAACACATAAACTCATAATATAACAGTCATCGAACTTTAAGCGTGCGGACCCTACGGGTTCGAGAACTATGTAGACATGACCGAGACACGTCTCCTGTCAATAACCAATAGCGGAACCTGGATGCTCATATTGGCTCCTACATATTCTACGAAGATCTTTATCGGTCAAACCGCATAACAACATACGTTGTTCCCTTTGTCATCGGTATGTTACTTGCCCGAGATTCGATCGTTGGTATCTCAATACCTAGTTCAATCTCGTTACCGGCAAGTCTCTTTACTCGTTCCGTAATACATCATCCCGCAACTAACTCATTAGTTGCAATGCTTGCAAGGCTTATAGTGATGTGCATTACCGAGTGGGCCCAGAGATACCTCTCCGACAATCTGAGTGACAAATCCTAATCTCGAAATACGCCAACCCAACAAGTACCTTCGGAGACACCTGTAGAGCACCTTTATAATCACCCAGTTACGTTGTGACGTTTGGTAGCACACAAAGTGTTCCTCCGGTAAACGGGAGTTGCATAATCTCATAGTCATAGGAACATGTATAAGTCATGAAAAAAGCAATAGCAACAAACTAAACAATCAAGTGCTATGCTAACGGAATGGGTCAAGTCAATCACATCATTCTCCTAATGATGTGATCCCGTTAATCAAATGACAACTCTTTGTCTAGGGCTAGGAAACATAACCATCTTTGATCAACGAGCTAGTCAAGTAGAGGCATACTAGTGACACTCTGTTTGTCTATGTATTCACACATGTATCATGTTTCCAGTTAATACAATTCTAGCATGAATAATAAACATTTATCATGATATAAGGAAATAAATAATAACTTTATTATTGCCTCTAGGGCATATTTCCTTCATTACCTCCATAGAGAGGGCCCGAACCTGGGTAAACATCGTGTCCCTTGTCTCCTGTTACCATCGACCTTAGACGCACAGTTCGGGACCCCCTACCCGAGATCCGCCGGTTTTGACACCGACACCGCCCCCCTCCTAGTCCAATTCGAACTAGAGGGAGAGGGGGCGCGCGGCCTGCCCTGGTCTCCTCTCTCTCTCTCTCTCCACTATGGCCCAATAAGGCCCATACACTTATCGGGGGGTTCCGGTAACCTCCCGGTACTCTGGTAAAATCCCAATTTCACCTAGAACTATTCTGATGTCCAAATATAAGCTTCCAATATATCGATCTTTATGCTCGACCATTTCGCGACTCCTCGCCGTGTCCATGATCATATTCAGGACTCCGAACTACCTTTGGTTCATCAAAAACACATAAACTCATATTACCGATCGTCACCGAACATTAAGCGTGCGGACCCTACAGGTTCGAGAACTATGTAGACATGACCGAGACACGTCTCCGGTCAATAACCAATAGCGAAACCTGGATGCTCATATTGGTTCCTACATATTCTACGAAGATCTTTATCGGTCAAATTACATAACAACATACGTTGTTCCCTTTGTCATTGGTATGTTACTTGCCCGAGATTCGATCGTCGGTATCTCAATACCTAGTTCAATCTCGTTACCGGCAAGTCTCTTTACTCGTTCCATAATGCATCATCCCGCAACTAACTCGTTAGTTACATTACTTGCAAGGCTTATAGTGATGTGCATTACCGAGAGGGCCCAGAGATACCTCTCCGACAATCGGAGTGACAAATCCTAATCTCAATCTATGCCAACTCAACAAGTACCATCAGAGACACCTGTAGAGCACCTTTATAATCACCCAATTACGTTGTGATGTTTGGTAGCACACAAAGTGTTCCTCTGGTATTCGGGAGTTGCATAATCTCATAGTCATAGGAACATATATAAGTCATGAAGAAAGCAATAGCAATATACTAAACGATCAAATGCTAAGCTAACGGAATGGGTCAAGTTAATCACATCATTCTCTAATGATGCGATCCCGTTAATCAAATGACAACTCATGTCTATGGTTAGGAAACTTAACCATCTTTGATTCAACGAGCTAGTCAAGTAGAGGCATACTAGTGACACTTTGTTTGTCTATGTATTCACACATGTACTAAGTTTCCGGTTAATACAATTATAGCATTAATAATAAACATTTATCATGATATAAGGAAATATAAATAACAACTTTATTATTGCCTCTAGGGCATATTTCCTTCAGATGACATGATGTAGCGGGATAAACTCAAGCAATATGATGAAAACTCCATCTTGTTATCCTCGATGGCAACAATACAATACATGCCTTGCCGTCCCTACTATCACTGGGAAAGGACACCGCAAGATTGAACCCAAAGCTAAGCACTTCTCCCATTGCAAGAAAGACCAATCTAGTTGGCCAAACCAAATCGATAGTTCTAAGAGACTTGCAAAGATATCAAATCATGCATACAAGAATTCAGAGGAGATTCAAATAATATTCATAGATAAGCTGATCATAAATCCACAATTCATTGGATCTCGGCAAACACACCGCAAAAAGGTATTACATCGAATAGATCTCCAAGAACATCGAGGAGAACATGGTATTGAGAATCAAAGAGAGATAAGAAGCCATATAGCTACTAGCTATGGACCCGTAGGTCTATGGTAAACTACTCACGTTTCATCGGAGAGGCAATGGTGTTGATGTAGAAGCCCTCCGTGATCGAATCCCCCTCCGGCAGGACGCCGGAAAAAGGCCCCTAGATGGGATCTCACGGGTACAGAAGGTTGAGTCGGTGGAAAAGTCTTTTCGTGGCTCTCCTGGTTGGTTTGGGAATATTTGAGAATATATAGGCAGAAGAAATAGGTCGATGGAGTCACGAGGGGCCCACAAGGGTCGGGGCGCGCCCTACCCCCTGGACGCGCCCTCCTTCCTTATGGCCGCCTCGTGGCTCCCCTGACGTGTACTCCAAGTCCTTTGATTGTCTTCTGGTTCAAGAAAAATCATCGCGAGAGTTTCATTCCGTTTGATATTCCTTTTCTGTGAAACTCTAAAATAAGGAAATAAAACAGGAACTGGCACTGGGCTCTAGGTTAATAGGTTAGTCCCAAAAATAAAATAAAATAGCATAATAATGCATATAAAACATCCAAAACAGATAATTTAATAGCATGGAACAATAAAAAATTATAGATACGTTAGAGATGTATCACATGCCTACATTATATTGATGAATTGGAGCTAGTTTTATGTCACCCTAGGTTATAACTGTTGCATGATGAATGCCATCCGACATAATTATCCATCACTAATCCATTGCCTACGATCTCTTCACATATTGATCTTTGCTATGTTACTTTGCCGTTGCCACTGTTACAATTGCTACAAAACTGCTACTGTTACTTTTGCCATCGTTACCCTTACTTCCATACTACTTTGCTACTAAATACTTTGCTGCAGATATTAAGTCTTTCAGGTGTGGTTGAATTGATAACTCAGCTGCTAATACTTAAGAATATTCTTTGGCTCCCCTTTTGTCGAATCAATAAATTTGGGTTGAATACTCTACCCTCGAAAACTGTCGCAACCTCCTATACTTGTGGGTTATCAGGTCCTTTCTAGAATTGTACTGAGAAAAATGTTCTTCTCGCTTTGTCTTGTCTGGGTGTACGTGTGGTGTTGTAACTATATTTCTTATGAACACGTGGCAGCCTTTACTAAAAAAATCTTCTCTTTCCCACGGCTCGACCCTCGCGGAAAATTCTCCCGCATCGTTTCCATCCGCGATCTGAACTGACGACTCTCCGCCGCCTTGCTCCGTTCCTCTCCTCTTCTCGCCCCCTCGACCATCAAATAGCCATCTCAAGGAGGAGATCTCTCCCCCGTTGAAGGAAGTGGGTCCTATGTGATCTTCAAATTCCCCTATCGGGATTTACTACCCTAGGCGTTCTTCCCCTGGTCACCAAACAAAGCCTTATTAATATACTTGCGGGGTGGACGACGCGGCGCATGCCAGGCGCCCATGTGACAACCTGTTGTTGTTGTTTGAGGTGTAGCTTAGTGTGTTATTGTCCAGATCGTCAAATCTTTTGGCATACAGAGGACAACAATGAGAACATACAGTAAGCTTATCAATAGTATTGATATGGCCACTATGTTAGAAGCATGGTGGTTGCTTGTATGATCATGGGCATTGGCCCATGGACGACACCACCGGCAACTCGGAAAAATGCAAGTATGCCATCTTTAGTGGAGTAGACGGACGCCAATATGCCAACTTCAACTCTAGAGATGAACGTAAGTGTGCCATCTTTAATTTATTGATGTGACGGTTCATAGCTCCAGTGTCATTTCCTTTCCAGAAATTCCACTACAAAAATGCCATTCAAAGCTCAAAAACATGCCATCCGTACACGTCAATGACTCAACCGAAAACATGAGTTGATTTGCATGTTCAATAGCAATTAAAGATAGTAAAATTGAGCCTAAACCGAGCTATCTCAGGCCATCAATAAATTTGGACGTCAGATTTCGCGTTGAATAATTTCTGGCCATCAGGTCATGTGTCTCAGTCGTTCCTGGCCATCGAGAGAATTGTTTTCTCCCGCTTGGGCCGATCCTGGGCCGACTGTCCTAGGCCACCACTACAGGGCTGAATTGGAAGCATTTCATTCACTGACATCGATTAACGTCTGATGCAAAATGAATGATCATGATTCCTGTCCACGTCCTCGTAGCCCTGCCCGCAACCCTTCCCCTTCTCGCACCCAACCTGTTAACAACCTAACGGCGCCGCCTCGATCTATTGCTCTCAGGCTCGAATTCGAGTGATGGTGTCCTGAACTAGGGGGTACTCACCACGTCATCTCTCGACCAGGTGGATCGGGCCGAGGACCCCCATGGCGGTTTACTAATGGGCCACTTCGGGCAGCCGATTACATACACGAGGAAGATTCCACAAGACTTGGTGATCAAGACAAGTACTCCTCTCCACCGATGTATTCGACTAGGACTCTTGTTATGCTAGGCCACTGGTACATTATATAAGCCGAGACTGGGCTAGTCGATAGATCATTATGAAATCCATCCATCATACCATTAGGGTTTAGACCACAACATACGATCTCGAGGTAGATGGGTTCTTTGTGTTAGACTCGTGTGTTGGGGATAACATGATGGGTAATCCAGACACACATATGGTCTGCATTTGGGGGAGCCAAGACTATTAAGACGGTTGAATTTTGGGATGCTTGTTGGATGTCCAGACGTATGAGAAAGAAATGAGTTTCAACTTAGGGACGACCTTTATAATTTTTTATTTATTTATATGTACTGTAGCACGTAGCAATGCACGGGCCTTCTACTAGTATAATGCAGTTTCTTAGAGATTAGTTTAATGCCATGAGCTAGAGACATGAAAAACTTTTTCTCCAGTTGCACAGGTCAATTTTGTAGTGAAGAATGAAAAAGAAAAAATAGAAAAGAAAAGAAAAAGAAAAAAGAAAACTAACGTAAAAAAAAGAAAAGGAAAATAAAAAGGGAAAACAAGAAAAAAACCCAAAAGAACCAAACAAGAAAGAAAAAGGCGAAAAAAATATGAAAACCTGGTTCAAGGAAGGTTCTAAAATAAAGGAATTCTTTTTTTAGAATAAATAAAGCAATTCCTTTTTTTGAGAATTTATAAATAAAGGGAATAAATAAAGGAATTCCTAAATCTTCCCAAAACCGATGGGGGAAGAAACCCGAAATGGGCCGGCCCAAACAGAGGTTTCGGCTGGCGAAAAAAGTCCAATGGCCAATGGCCCGGCCCATTGGGTCTTCTAGTCACCACCGGACCCGGAGATAGTAGGTATAGCTGGCCAAACGGGCCGGGCTAAACAGGCCGGCCCGCGAGCACACCGGCACGGCCCGCCATGGGCCAGGCACGGCACGGGCTAAACGGGCCGTGCCCGGCACGCGGCACGCCTTGGGCCGTGCCTGGGCCTGGAGCCTGGGCACGCGGGCCGGCACGGCACGGCCCGTTTAATTTTTTTATATATTTTTTAGATTTATATATATATATATATATATATATATATATATACCTAAAATACAGCCCAATAGGCCTAAAAACCAGCCCAGCAGGCTGAAAATGTGTTGTACTGCTTCTTATTTTTTGATAGATTCATGGATTCATCAGATCTTCGGATTTGCCTTTCATAGTTATAGTAGATTGGTGATGCATTGATTAAGAGCATCTCTAACCGATCCCCTATAAAGCTTCAGAGGAGTATAGGAAAAATCAGTTTTAGGAGTATGATTATGGTGGATCGATTCTTGTTTTGCAGTAGATTAATTGGATCTTAGGATTTGTCAATTTTGGTTATGAGTAAGATTTGCTATTGATTCTTATTTACTGCTGATTCGAATTCGAATTGCAGGATTAAGGGCTGGCAGCAGCCAAGTAAAAAGGTAAGTAGGCAGTTTGGCCTCATAATGTGTAAGATGAGAAAGCCGAAGAAGCATCTTTATATAATCTTTGATGACTGGGAGTTGGGATTCAGCATCCGCAAGATTGATTTGGACACTGATCAGCTGATACCAGGAGGCTACAAGGCACTGGAGGTTGCCCTGCCAGCTCCATCTATCCGCTTTAGGGCAAAGTGCAGCTATCCCATTTACTTCTCTGATGCCATTGGTTCCAAGATCTTGGCAATGCATCCCAAGAAAGAGAATGCTGACCGGGGTGCTTTCTGCTTTGATGTCCACAATCGGAGACTCAACTGCATCCCGCGCCACACTGATCAGTTCAGGCCCATTTACCTCCCCATTGGCGACAAGCTCTTTGCCATTGGGAACTTCTCTTTGGAAATCCTTGACCTGCAGCCGCTGGTGGGCCTAAGCAGCCAGTTGGATGCCTCATCGTGGCACAAGCTCAAAGATGTGCCCATTGACTCTATGTCTGTGATCTCCCACGCTGTCCTCCCTGACAGTCGAACCATATTTGTCAGCAGCGATATAGCTACCCACACCACCCACAGCCTTCACATGGGAGACGACGGAAGCTTCAAGTGGACAAACGGTGAGTGGATACTGCCGTTTGATGGCTGTGGTTACTTTTGATCTTATGCTTGGCACCTGGGTTGGACTTGCCTTGTACAAAGAGAAACCTGGACACATCTGCTCCTGCAGCTTGGCTTCTGTGACCTCTAAGGTGCGCCCAGCCGTGAAGTACACTGAGGAATGTCTGTTCACCGTGGACCCTGCTGAGACGAGCATAGGTGCAACCCTCCTTCACATGGGACGTAGCAGCGATTACTGCCTTGTGGAGTGCATTGAGGTTGGCAACAAAGATAAAGCTCCTTGCATGTTTCTTCGATTGACGATGTTTTCTCTCAAGTGCAGCAAGAGCGGAGACTTAACATTGGGTGAGAGCCGACGGGTTCGGTACTTCAAGCTTCCTAAGGAAATTAGTGAATCATTATTCTTGCGTCCCCAGGCGTTCTGGCTATAAACAAACTGCATCATAATAACACCCTGTTGGTGTTAATTTGCTTATCTATCAGTTCCTCTTGTGGAAGTTGGTGTTGCATGTTAGACAAGCAGTTGTTTTTGTGACTCCTATGATATTATGCTCACGCAAAATTAAGACATTGTTTACTGTACTAGATAAGTGCTTGTGCGTTGCAATGGGGAACATTAGATTTACTGTACTATGATATTATGATATTATGCTCACACAAAGTCAAGAATCAACTCAAACCAAAAACTTTGTTTAGCTTTGTGTCATGTAAATGTAACCTCATTTCTCAATTAAACCTAGGCAATTACCTTCAACTGGACTATATTTGAATTACCTTCAAAATTGCTTGACCACGTATATGAAGTTTCAGACATATTACTCATCCGTAAAAGGTTATATATTTACCACAAAACTGAAATTGTATAAGCTAACCTTCACCAACTGCCCAAAAAAATGTAAAGGCCACATCATGGGGAAAACATAATCACAGTTGCACATGTAGACCGATATCTGAAAATGCTATGTACATGTATACCAATATCAAGTCGCATCATTATCCAGAGTTACAATTCGTCGTTAAGCACAGATATAATCTAATACTCCCTCGGTCCGGAAAGTACAATTACCTGTTTGCAAAAAAAAAACCTCGCACTTTCAAACATTTTACAAAATAATCCCCGTCTCCTTCCTCCGTCCACACACCATCATCGCGCTTCGCCGCCGCCCACCTGCGCTAGCCACCGGGTCGGGGATTAGCGCCTCCGCCCACCCGTGCCTCCACCGCCCACCTTCGCCCCCGCCCTGCGCCGGTGCCTACCCGCACCGCCGCCACGGAGGTGATCTCCGCCTCCGCCACGGCCGCCCATCAGCCCATCTGCGCCGCATCCACGACCGCCCCACCTGCTCTGCCCACCTGCGGCGCCGCTTCGGCCGCCCACCTGCTCCACGCACGTGCGCCGCCCTGCTGGTGGTGGTGGACGTCGACTAGGATGTTGCTGGTTCCCCGAGCTAGTCCTGCTGCTGGTAATTTCCGGTGCTGGCCTCTTGCTACGGTTGCTTCCCTGTCCTCGCCTCTGCTGCTGCTTCCTATGGTGAGTCCATCAGTCAAGGCGGTGAACTGAAATTGAAAGTGAAGATGGTGGACTGAAATTGAAATTCAAATTGAGTAAAGTTTGTTGGAAAATTCGGAACACTTAGTCTGATGCTCTGATGCAAAATCATTCTAATGCTCTTATCCATATTGACAGTGTCCAGTTATTCAGAACTTAGTCTGATGCTCTGATGCAAAATCATTCTGATGTTCTGATCCAAATTGACAATGTCCAGTTATTCAGTGAAGTTATTCAGAAATACTCCACCATGTCAGTGCCCAGTCAAGTAAAAATGACAATTACAAAATGACAGTGGCACATCATTCTGATGCTCGGATGCATATTATTTTGTCGAGAATAGATAATCAATAGTGAGGAACATGCTTCATATTGACAGTCACTCTCACATCACATGGGTTTACACTTGACAGTAGTGTAGAGGGAGAAAGGAAGTTCAGTTCAGTTCAGTCCACTGGGCAGTGTATGTCGCCTCCCTGGAGAAGAGATGCAATGTGTAAACAAAATCCAGCCTTTCAGATATACAGAAGTAAGTTAGGTTCAGAGTTACACATTTCCACAGAAAGAAATTTCCACGGAAACATATGAGATGCAGTACTAATTTGAGGCAGTGCTAATTTGAGAGTTCATGAGTTCATGAGTAAATTTTGAGACGGTACAAATCTTACTGAATTGTTGGATTTGAGTTGCATACGTCTCCTCGACACTAGCAATCCACTCTTTGGCCAAATTTCATATCTTGATGGCCCCGACGGATTCACGGCGGAGTTCCTCCGCGCGTGCTGGAGCATCATCAAGCAGGACTTCCTCGACGTGTTCCAACAGCTCTACGACCTGCGAGGAAGAGGGTTCAACAAGCTGAACCAGGCGCTGCTGACGCTGCTCCCCAAGCACGCCGCCGCCCACGGCCTGCGGGACTACCGGCCTATCAGCCTCATCCACATAGTGGCCAATCTATTTGCCAAAGTGCTTTCGATCCGCCTCAGCGCCAAGCTAGACCGCTTTGTCAGCCGCAACCAAAATGCATTCATCCCGGGACGAAGCCTACACGACAACTTTGTTCTCGTCAAGCAGTCGCTCAAGCTGTTTCACCGTCTGGGCAACATATTTGTGGCACTGCCGTTTAGGTCATATTGGTGTAAAGCGCATGAAAAAACTCCATGTGGATGGACTTTTGGAATCACTTGATTATGAATCGTTTGATGCTCGCGAACCATGTCTCATGGGCAAGATGACTAAGACTCCGTTCTCCGGAACAATGGAGCGAGCCATTAACTTATTGAAAATAATACATACCGATATATGCGGTCCAATGAGTATTGAGGCTCACGGCGGGTATCGTTATTTTCTAACATTCACAGATGGTTTGAGCAGATATGGGTATATCTACTTAATGAAACACAAGTCTGAAACATTTGAAAAGTTCAAAGAATTTCAGAGTGAAGTGGAGAATCACCGTAACAAGAAAATAAAGTTTCCACGATCTGATCACAGAGGCGAATATTTGAGTTATGAGTTTGACCTTTATTTAAACAATGTGGAATAGTCTCACAACTCACGCCACCTGGAACACCACAGCGTAATGGTGTGTACGAACGTCGTAACCGTACTTTATTAGATATGGTGCGATCTATGATGTCTCTTACCGATTTACCACTACCGTTTTGGGGTTATGCATTAGAGATAGCTGCATTCACGTTAAATAGGGCACCATCTAAATCCGTTGAGACGACACTTTATGAACTGTGGTTTGGCAAAAAACCTAAGCTGTCGTTTCTTAAAGTTTGGGGTTGCGATGCTTATGTGAAAAAACTTCAGCCTGATAAGCTCGAACCCAAATTGGAGAAGTGCGTCTTCATAGGATACCCAAAAGAAACTGTTGCGTACACTTTCTATCACAGATCTGAAGGCAAGATCTTTGCTGCTAAGAATGGACCTTTCTAGAGAAGGAGTTTCTCTTGAAAGAAGTGAGTGAGAGGAATGTAGAACTTGATGAGGTAATTGTACCTTCTCTCAAATCGGAAAGTAACTCATCACAAAAAACCATTCCCGTGATGCCTACACCAACTAGTGAGGAAGCTAATGATAATGATCATGAAACTTCGGATCAAGTTACTACCGAACCTTGTAGGTCAACCAGAGCACGTTCCGCACCAGAGTGGTATGGTAATCCTGTTCTGGAAGTCATGTTGCTAGACCATGACGAACCTACGAACTATGAGGAAGCAATGATGAGCCCATATTCCGCAAAATGGCTTGATGCCATGAAACCTGAGATGGGATCCATGTATGAGAACAAAGTATGGACTTTGGTTGACTTGCCCGATGATCGACAAGCCATAGAGAATAAATGGATCTTCAAGAGGAAGACTGATCCTGATGGTAATGTTACTGTCTACAAAGCTTGACTTGTTGCAAAAGATTTTTGACAAGTTCAAGGAGTTGACTACGATGAGACCTTCTCACCCGTAGTGATGCTTAAGTCTGTCCGAATCATGTTAGCAATTGCCGCATTTTATGATTATGAAATCTGGCAAATGGACGTCAAAATTGCATTCCTTAATGGATTTCTTAAAGAAGAGTTGTATATGATGCAACCAAAAGGTTTTGTCGATCCTAAAGGTGCTAACAAAGTGTGCAAGCTCCAGCGATCCATTTATGGACTGGTGCAAGCATCTCGGAGTTGGAATATACACTTTGATGAGGTGATCAAAGCATATGGTTTTATACAGACTTTTGAAGAAGCCTGTATTTACAAGAAAGTGAGTGGGAGCTCTGTAGCATTTCTAATATTATATGTGGATGACATATTGTTGATTGGAAATGATATAGAATTTTTGGATAGCATAACAGGTTACTTGAATAAGATTTTTTCAATGGAAGACCTCGGTGAAGCTGCTTATATATTAGGCATCAATATCTATAGAGATAGACCAAGACACTTAATTGTACTTTCACAAAGCATGTACCTTGATAAAGTTTTGAAGAAGTTCAAATTGGATCAGTCAACGAAAGGGTTCTTGCCTATGTTACAAGGTGTGGAGTTGAGTCAGACTCAATGCCTGACCACTGCAGAAGATAGAGAGAAAATGAAAGTCATTCCCTATACCTCAGCCATAGGTTATATCATGTATGCAATGCTGTGTACCAGACCTGATGTGTGCCTTGCTATAAGTCTAGCAGGGAGGTACCAAAGTAATCTAGGAGTGGATCACTGGACATCGGTCAAGAACATCCTGAAGTACCTGAAAAGGACTAAGGATATGTTTCTTGTTTATGGAGGTGACAAAGAGCTCATCGTAAATGGTTACGTTGATGCTAGCTTTGACACTGATCCGGATGACTCTAAGTCACAAACCAGATACATATTTATATTGAATGGTGAAGCTATTAGTTGGTGCAATTCCAAGCAAAGCGTCGTGGCGGGATCTACGTGTGAAGCGGAGTACATAGCTGCTTCGAAAGCAGCGAATGAAGGAGTATGGATGAAGGAGTTCATATCTGATCTAGGTGTAATACCTAATGCATCAGGTCCAATGAAAATCTTTAGTGACAATACTGTAGCAATTGCCTTAGCGAAGGAATCCAGATTTCACAAGAGAACCAAACACACCAAAAGACTCTTCAACTCCATCTGTGATCAAGTCAATGAGGGAGACATAGAGATTTGCAAAATACATATGGATCTGAAAGTGGTAGACCCATTGACTAACCCTCTTCCACGAGCAAAACATGATCAACACCAAGACTCCATGGGTGTTAGAATCACTACAATTTAATCTAGATTATTGCTTTTGTGCAAGTGGGAGACTGAAGGAAATATGCCCTAGAGGCAATAATAAAGTTGTTATTTATATTTCCTTATATCATGATAAATGTTTATTATGCATGCTAGATTTGTGTTAACCAGAAACTTGATACATGTGTGGATACATAGACAAAACACAGTGTCCCTAGTAAGCCTCTACTAGACTAGCTCATTAATCAAAGATGCTTAAGTTTCCTAGCCATAGACATGTGTTGTCATTTTATGAACGAGATCACATCATTAGGAGAATGATGTGATGGTCAAGACCCATCCGTTAGCTTAACATAATGATCGTTAAGTTTTATTGCTATTGCTTTCTTCATGACTTATACATATTCCTTTGACTATGAGATTATGCAACTCCCGAATACGGAGGAATGCCTTGTGTCCTATCAAACATCGCACCATAATTGGGTGATTATAAAGATGCTCTATAGGTATCTCCGAATGTGTTTGTTGGGTTGGCATAGATCGAGATTAGGATTTTTCACTCCGAGTATCGGAGAGGTATTTCTGGGCCCTCTCGGTAATGCACATCATGATAAGCCTTGCAAGCAATGTGACTAATGAGTTAGTTGTGGGATGATGCATTACAAAACGAGTAAAGAGACTTGCCGGTAACAATATTGAACTAGGTATGATGATACCGATGATCCAATCTCGGGCAAGTATCATACCGATGACAAAGGGAATAACGTATGTTGTCATTACGGTTTGACCGATAAATATTTTCGTAGAATATGTTGGAACCAATATGAGCATCCAGGTTCCATTGTTGGTTATTGACCGGAGAGGTGTCTCGGTCATTTCTACATAGTTCTCGAACCCGTAGGGTCCGCACACTTAACGTTCGATGACGATTTTGTATTATATGAGTTATGTGATTTGGTGACCGAATGTTGTTCAGAGTTCCAGATGAGATCACAGACATGATGAGGGGTCTCGAAATGGTCGAGAGGTAAAGATTCATATATAGGACGATAGTATTTGGACATCGGAAGTGTTCCGGGGGTACCGGGTATGTATTGGGTCACTGGAAGGGGTTCCGTGCTACCCCCGGCAAACTATATGGACCTGTTGGGCTAAGAGGGGAAACGCAACAGCCAGCATGGGCTGCTGCGCCCCCTTGCTGGACAAATAGGAAGGGGAAAGGAAAGGGGAAGAGAGAAGGAAGGGGAGGCAATTTGGCCTCCCGCTTCCTTCCCTCCTCTCTCCCCTTTCCTTCCCTCTCCGAAAAAGATGGTAGGGGGGGGAGAATTGAACAAGGCCCCCAAGTAGGATTCCTCCTACTTGGGGCGCCCCATGGCTGTCCCCCTCCCCCTCCCACCTATATATATGTGGGGAGGGGGTGCCTAGAACACACAACAAAAATTGTTAGCTGTGTGCGGCGCCCCCTCCATAGTTTATGTCTCCGGTCACATACACGTAGTGGTTAGGCGAAGCCCTGCACGGATCACTTCACCATCACCGTCACCACGCCGTTGTGCTGATAAAACTCTCCCTCGATACTTTGCTGGATCAAGAGTTCGAGGGACATCATCGAGCTGAACGTGTGTAGAACTCGGAGGTGCCATACGTTCGGTTCTTGATCGGTCGGAACGCACTAAAAAAATACACTTCCATGATGATAAGTGTTTGTCACAGTAGGTCACATTTTCTGTCATGCATGTACATCCTTGACGATTTTATGAAAGAATCAAGATAGTCATACCTGTGCTATCGTAGAAGTGTTCCATGACATTACCAAAATTATCATCACGGAAGTGTCCACTTCCATGATGATAAATCGCGCGTCATAGAAGTGCTTTCGTCGAGGGTGACCGACACATGGCATCAACCGTAAAGGGTCGCCGTTAAGATATCGGGTCTGGTTTTGGATCCGATAACCCGTTAACAGCCCAGACCAATGGGGATTTCCCACGTGTAAAATTCTCATTGGCGGGAGGAAACACGTGTTTGCTCACCGTTGGGACAGATGTCATCCACTCATTGGACATGAGGCGCCTATGATACGTTAACACGTGGCACGACCCAATAGAGGCCCATTCTGGTGAAAAGGCCGGCCCAGCTAAAGGCCCACCATATTTTTTCAGACACTAGTGGGCCTTCCCATTAACAGCTTGCCATGTTTTGGGCCAAATTGAGGCCCATGCCAGATCAAGGCCGTTCGCAGCCTGCCATGTTTTGGGCCAAATTACGGCCCATATCGGATCAGGCCCGTTAACAGGCCACTGTTCTTATGGGCTCATTCTAAGACAGGTTTGTATTTCAGCCTGTTAAATGCCCGTTTACCAGTTCCTCCCAATAATAGTTTCAGCCTGTTAGCAGCCCGTGGTGCATCTGGGACGTTGTCGGGCCGGTTTAACTCTAGGCCATTTAACAGCCCATGCAGAAACCGGGCTATTTCTTGTCCGAAGTAACTTTAGGCCTCTTAACGGCCCGTAGTCTTCATGGATAAATTTCAGCCCAACTGGCCTATCGGCCTGTTAATGGCCCATGTAACAGTTGGGCCTAATTACGACCCACGTTGAATCCGGCCTGCTTACAGCCCATCTGATAATGGCCCGTGACACTTTTAGGCTTATTGTCCACGTAGATACCGGCCTGCTTAAAGCCCATCATTTTATTGGGCTAAACAGGCCCGAGATATATTTTTGGCATGTTAACTGCTCGTCCTATTTGGGCCAAACATGGGCCTTAGGAAGTTTCGGCCTGTATTGGCCCGTGAATTTTTCGGCTCAATGCTAGCCCAATCTAGGTTTTAGCCTGTTAAAAGCCCATAGTATTCTCTGGCCCGGCTGGCCAGAACTTTACTCGGCCTGCTAAAGGCGGGAAACAACTTTAGGTTTAGACCTGCTAATGGCCCTAGATGATTATAGGCTCACGTTTTGTCCCATATGAGTAATGGGCCGGCCTGAAGGCCGACAACACTGAGATCCACTGAACCTTCCGACCTATATTACAGCATACCGACCAAGAATAAACCTAGAGTATGAAACAAGGAAATTACAGCATATTACATCCCCTCGACATCAAAGTTCGCCGCCAGTGATAATAAAGGGAAACCAGACAGCAGATTACATAAACTGGGCAGGTCGCCACCAGTGGAAGTTAATAGGCGGACAAAATAATAGACAGAACCAACATCACTTCAACACAGTTCAAGAAAGGTTAGCCCGGGCCAGGAGCTGCAGCACAAGCAGCTTAGCAACCCGATGAGACTGCGCTTCGTTGGTGCTCATATCCACCAACTTAAGCTGCACAACATCAATAAACGTCTTGTACTTATGGTTAATCTGTAACATCCCAAAATTCTAAATTTTGGGATGTTATATTAAATAGATAGTTTTCATTGGTTGTTTGGTTGTGGTGTGATTGTTTGTGTGAAATTGAGTGAAATTTGAAACTTTATGGAAGTTAAATGAGTGGGAATAAAAGGACTTTCCCAAACTTTCATTTTGCGTAGATGATCTCCGTGAATTCAAATTCTTTTCAAATACAAAACCCTAGAGAGAAGATGACATGACTTCTTCTATTTGAATAAATGAAAAGGGTTTTGAAGAGATTTGAATTTTATTTGGAAATATTTTTCCAATTCATAAACTTCATGCAACTCAATTATTTTCATGAGAGAAGATAAAATAATTTCTTCAAAACATATGAAATATGAGTTGGGAGTTTCGAAGGATCAAATTCAAAATCCCATTGGAATTATTTGGGTTTTTCAAATTATTTTTTTCCAAAAATAAAATATGGAAAATAGGGCAACATGATTCCCTACAGCAGAAAATAGGAGAGAAATAAATTTGAAATCATTTTGGTATTTTTAAAATGATTTTACTGAGTTTTATTGCACCAGTAGCACTCTTTGATTTATTTAAATTGTTGTGGATTTTATTTGACGTTAGGAAAATGTTCATGTCATAGAAAATCTTTTTCTGAAAATTATGATATATTATATGCCTTTATAATATTTTTATTTATTTATTTATTTATTGGTAATTTTAAACAATCTTTTTCTCCGCCGACTCGGCAGGCCCAGCCAAAGCCAGGCCAAGGCCCAGCGCGCCACCGCCTTCGTCTCCGACTCCAGCGCCCGCACGACACCGCCGCCGCCGTGTCCTTCCCGGACACCGCCTCCCGCCGCCTCCTCCCTCTCCCCTCCTCCACACCACGGAGCCGCCTCTCCCTAGTATAAATACTCCGCCCCGGGCCCCGTTCCTCCTCTTTTGCCGCAAACTGCAGCCACCGCCACCCTCGCCGGAGTTCCCTCCTCCGACGAGATCTGCCGCCGCCGCCGCGCTCCATTCCGTCACCCTCGATCCCCACCGACGCCGCCATCACCTTCGCATCGTCGAGACACGCTTCCCCGTGCCTCCGCCCGTCGTCGCCGACGCCCGGAGCAGTCGCCCCGTTCAAGCCGAGCCGCCGCCGCCGTCTTTCACGTCACCGGCGACCTCCATGCCGCGGTAACCGCCGCCTCTCTTCCTTCGTCCGTTAGATCTAGGATCAACAGTTAGGATTAGATCGCGTTTTTATTTTTATTTTTTATTATTTTATTCGAAACATTTTTTGTTTAAATAGTGAACGTTCGTTAGTTTAGGCTCCGGAGTGAAAGGTTTTCATCGAATTATGTTCAGTAGCGAACGTTCATTCGTTAGGGTTTTTCTTTTTAATTTCTGGCCAAGGACTTAGATGCAATTATTTTACAGTTTAACCTCTAGACTTCAAACCTTCGCTACTTTTCACCTGTTTGTCCAAATCCAACGAAACCAACGCCCTACTTCTTCGTTATGACCCCCTCTATCCAAATAAACAACTTAAACATATTTTTAAAAGTTTTAAAATTTTAATTCAAATAGATTTGAATGTGAATCTTCTTTCGATCATAACTTGAGTTTTATAACTCCGTTTGCGTTGATTCTTTTTGCTAATTGAAGCTCTTGACCTAAACTTTCTGATAAGGCCAAATCCACATAATTTTGGTAATGTTAGGAATTGTTTTATGTTGCAAGAGTTATTTTCTTGGCTTTGAAGTTTTCCGAATTGTTTTCTTCGTTCTCTCCGATCTTTGAGTGATCGCTTATGTGTGGATACTATTGCTTGCTTATGATAGATTGACCGGGGTATGACGAGTAGAACTATCAGGAGTTATGAGTGCGAATCATCTTCATCAACAGTACGAGGCAAGTTCACACTTTGATCATATCCCTTTCATACCCAGTTTTATGCATTAGTTTTAATCCTCAAACATTGCATGGTTAGGATTTGATAACATGTGGGTATTGGGAAGTTGTTGATGAGGTAGGAACCTATTGTCCTACATTCAAACCTTGCGAGTTACTATTACGTTATGCTTACTGCTATGCTATGCTCGTAGACGTGGATTGATTTGAGTGAATCCATGAAAGATGTGAAAATTATCATTAATGGTTAACTTAAGGTGGCAACTTTAATACACATCTAGGTGGATTGGTTGGGGCACCCTGGAGTACCCAGTGGTTTGCCCGGGCACCTGGAGAACCCAGTGCTTGCCCAAGGGGATCCCGGAGGACCCGTGTGATCACCCTATGGAATGCCACCCAGGCTCAAAGGGATCATAAGATTATTCATGCTAGAAACTTCTGTGTGCAGCCACAAGCCATTATGGGATCTGGCATAGTTGAGTAAGTTGCGTGAGCTCTTGAAGAGGTGGACTAGCAGATGTAGGGGGATTGTAGGTGTACCGGTCTGCCCGGAGTAAAGAGTTAATGCTTCTGAAAGACTGTGTCTCGGTCATCCGTTTCTCAAACACCATGTAGTGCGAAAAATCAAATGGAGGAGATCGAGTCTTGTGGGGAAAAGTGCGCAAAACTCTGCAGAGTGTACAAACTAATCATGATTAGCCGTGTCCCTGGTTATGGACATCTTGAGTATCTGGTTCTTGAATTATGATGTTGATCTCAACACTTTATTTAATTAATTTGCTTGGGTTAATGATTATTATTTTGGGATTGAGTTGGAGGAACCTTCTCAATATTTATCAACCAACTTTGTAGTTAAATAAAATATATTCATTTGAAGTAGGGAAAATTGGCTTTTTGCAAAAACATTATAACCATAGAGCCTCCACCAGCCATATATGCATGTAGTGATAGCTATTATTCATCATTGTCCTATGGTGTGAATTTTCTAGTGCATTCAATGTACTGACCCTTTGTGGCTGCAAGTCTCATGTTGCAGGAATCTTACGACGAGTAAGTGATACGTTAGGGTTATGATTTCTACACTCAACTTTGCCGTTGGTGTTGATGGGAACCCACAACCTTATTGTTACTTCCGCTATTTGGATTGAGGTAATAGTATTTACGTTACTTTATACATGTGATTTACCTCTGTTATAAATCCTCGAGTACTATGTGTGTCAGCATACCAATCCAAGGATGACACTTAAGCACAGAGACTTGACCGTCTGAGGTCGGGTCGCTACAAGATGGTATCAAAGCACATGTTGACTGTAGGACGTGACCCTAGAAACTGGCAAGCCCATAGGAAAGATTTTTCTCTACAACTTTCTTTTCAAAAGGATCTTTTACCTCTCTTCTCTTCTGAGCTTATTCAAATATCCCCCTTTAGTGAGACTATACCCCTTTTCCCCTTTGACCACATGAAGATTCGAATGATGAGACCAACCAAGAAGGACAAAATATCGGACAACCAAGACCACTTCGGGATGAAGAGTATTTTACTGAGCATTTGTTATAATTGGAACTACAATGGTTGAAGACTCCGAAGACTAGGAGAATTTGAAGGCCCTATAGAATTTTCCAAATTTGTATGACCTTGGAAGGCACCCCTTACGGAACTTGGAAGACTATGGAAGCTGTCAATACCCGAGATCAAGGTGTATCGGAGAAAGACCGGAGCATGGAGCATTAGAACTCAAAGTTTTTGTCAAGAAACCCTAAGGAAGGAGATATCAACTATGGAATGATAGCTCATGGCAATGACAAGGGAAGAAACACGGCTATCCATGATGTTATCGCCTGCTTATACTATGGCCACCGTGCTGAGTTAAGCATGCATTTCTTCGGAAGGATTGGATGGTAGAAGGCTGATGGAGCACCTATCAGCAAGAGAGGAAGTTTTTAGCCGGTGTATCACTAGGATCTGGAGTATTACATCAAGGATTTTAAGATGTACTTGCAAGAAGGCATATTTGACGAGAAAGCATTCTATGAAGAACTTAGGACCCAGATGCTGAAATAGCCAAACTGGAGGAGCTAAAACCTCGAGATACCAGAGATTTTTTAGGAACTGAAGGACAGTAGGACCATGGCTCATGCCAAGGATGTTGAACCCCAGAAGTTTGGAACGCAACTCCAGAATATTAAAGGACATCACGAGAGACTTCGCGTCAACAGAGATGATCTGGCAAAGGAACTTGAGAAGGACAAAACACGATCGGAAGAAACCCATCGGAGACATGAACAAGACTGGAAGAGTTTGACGACTTTGAAGATTTATTGACCTTTAGAAGACCAAACCCTTGTTATATACCTATGTTAGATGCGACGTTTGTGAGCTATCATTTGTTTGTTGTTTTTCCGACAGCCACAAAATAAAATCTGTCTTTTCAAAACTTTTGTTTGTATTGTGTGCATCCCTCTCTATCTCTGTCATCTCACCCCAAAACCCTTGGAACCAATAAAGGATGAATGGAGATGAGCTTGTATTTTCTGGACCGATGAGTCAATTGGAGACAGAACGATGGATCAGAACATGGAGGATCATATGGAGAATAACACTATAGCCGAAAAGGATATGACCCAGCATGCTCTTCAGTGCTTTGAAAGAGGTGTCGCTACTTGGTGGAGGATGTACCAAACCATCAATGGATGGCAAGGAGTAACCACTTGGAAAGAATTTAAGTTGACCGCCAAAGTCTCGGTTTGTGTCCCAGAAATTGAAGCCTTATGGAAATGGTATGAAGAAACCCTATGCATGCAAGCTCTATGGAGAAATAGGAAACAACCATAAGGAACACAAGGGTGAATGCACTAATTGTGAAGGAAGTCACCCAGCTGAAGAATGCCCAACTAGGCAGATCACTTGTTTCTTGTGTGAAGGGATTACCCACTACCCTGCTCAGTGTCACATTTACCCCATGGTACAAAGAACCATCCAGCAGAAGAAAGAAGCAATGAAAGGAGCCCTCATGGAAATTTTAGAAGAATCTGTGATGAAGGAAGAGGTAGAGGACACACCCGAAGAAGACCCAATTAAACCCTGCACCAAGTCTTTCTATTCATGTGGAGAAGAAGGACACATCTCCTAGAATTGTATGAATTGGGATCCAGTAGAATTCCCGACGGAGGAAGTAGAGTATGACCCACAGGAAATAGAAGCCCTGATTGGAACAGAAAAGTCCAGAAAGAGAAGTAGATTGGACTCCAGGAAGGATCTGAGTCATATCACCTGTTATAGGTGCAAGGAGTCAGGACACTACCTTAGCAGTTGCCCAAAAAGGAAGCCAAGGACCCAAGGAGGCTATATAATCACAAGGAAACCTCGGGACTTGTCATAAGTAATATGTTTTCGTTGTAATGAAGCAGGACACTTTGCCAGGGATTGTCCCAAGGAGAAGGAGACTTGTGATAATTAGTTGTGTCTGTGAGAAGTAATGTAATAGTAGTAGAATTAGTGGGAACAACTCTTTTGTATCGAGGTGTTGAGTTGAGACATGTAATGGAAAAGCAAGAGATTGTAATCATTGGAGAATAAATAAAGTTAGCATCGTTGGTACGGATATGGATTTTATGAGTTGTTACTCCATGAAGAAGGATTTTAACCATTTTCGAGGATATGAGAAACATGGTCTATGGAAGAATTGGTGCATTTCAAGGGTGGTAGTACCCTATGAGGAAACTTAACCCCTGGAAAGGATAATGATATTCCACGGAGTGGACCTCGGACAAAATAAGTATGAGTTTTAATCTCGATGTGTTGGATACCCCAAGAATATGAAGGGATGAGGTACTATTGGATATAAAGGAGGTAGAATGTTGGTAATATGGAGCAATTGTAACTCCATGATGAGTTTGAGTAATTACGTATGAGTTTGGTACAAATAGAAGGAAGAAAGACAGTACAATTGGATGGATTTAAGAATGCTAGGAAGCTGGATGTTGGAATAGTGATCAGTTGCCCCAATGATGACTTCAAGGTTTACAAGTGATGAGATGGGCCATAACCCACAGGCCCCAGGACCTACCAAGAAGCAAGCACATTCTTGCTGAAGGAAAAACCCTGGAAGAAGATATCCCTTTATCAATAGACAATCTTATAGGAGTAACGCAAAACCTGAGAGTTGTGAAGAAACGATAGATGTTTCTTTGGCTTGCAGAATCAATGGATTCATCCGAACTTGGTTCGTCGACAAGAGAAAATTTTGCAATGCTTGTGAGGATGACCAGGTGTTAGAATGCGAGATTCGCTAAACCATATACAAGGTAATGATTTGGGTGCGGGATGGATTGATCAGCATACCGACTTACTCTTATTATTCGCCTTGCTATATGGGATGGTAAATTTGAGTGACTTACCTATAGTATAGTGACGACGATATTAAACCTTGTTTAAACCTTAGAATGGTATATGTATTTTCCCTTGTACAAGGCAGCCGTTGCCAATCGTAGGATATACAGTGAGGTTCAGCCCAGACCCATTTCCTGCAGGAGAAAACCATAAATTGTTGACCACCATGAGATATCGATAGTTGTTTAGTATTGGCGCCAGACCTGTCAGCTAAGAAGACCCAGTCTCGAAATAACCTTACTAGGATGAAAGGATAGAAGAATTGAGGAAAAGGTTATGCTGCCGCTGGAAGAGCCAGAGGAGGAATTTTCCCGAGAATTTGAGAAGACCGGCCCCGTCAAGAATAAGGATGGGGTATATGAGTATTGATGGGACCGTAACAATGTTTCTAAGGGTGGTAGCACCCCAGACCCCCTGTGATGATCGATGGATTTTGAGAAGACCCCAAAACCAACCTATTTCTTTCTAGCCTCTCCCAATCTCTAGGACGAGATTCATTTTAAGGGTGGAAGGTTTGTAACATCCCAAAATTCTAAATTTTGGAATGTTATATTAAATAGATAGTTTTGATTGGTTGTTTGGTTGTGGTGTGATTGTTTGTGTGAAATTGAGTGAAATTCGAAACTTTATAAAATTTAAATGAGAGGGAATAAAAGGACTTTCCCAAACTTTCATTTTGCGTTGATGATCTCCGTGAATTCAAATTCTTTTCAAATACAAAAACCTAGAGAGAAGATGACATGGCTTCTTCCATTTGAATAAATGAAAAGGGTTTTGAAGAGATTTGAATTTTATTTGGAAATATTTTCCAATTCATAAACTTCATGCAACTCAATGATTTTCATCAGAGAAGATAAAATGACTTCTTCAAAACATATGAAATATGAGTTGGGAGTTTCATAGGATCAAATTCAAAATCCCATTGAAATTATTTCGGTTTTTCAAATTATTTTTCTCCAAAAATAAAATATATGGAAAATAGGGCAACATGATTCCCTACAACAGAAAATAGGAGAGAAATAAATTTGAAATCATTTTGGTATTTTTTAAAATGATTTTATTGAGTTTTATTGCACTAGTAGCACTCTTTGATTTATTTAAATTATTGTGGATTTTATTTGACGTTAGGAAAATGATCATGTCGTAGAAAATCTTTTTTTGAAAATTATGATATATTATATGCCTTTATAATATTTTTATATATTATTTCTTTGTCTGGTAATTTTAAAAAAAATCTTTTTCTCCGCCGACTAGGCCGGCCTGGCCGAAGCCAGGCCAAGGCCCAGCGCGCCACCGCCTTCGTCCCCGACTCCAGTGCCCGCATGACACCCCCCCGCCGTCGTGTCCTTCGTGGACACCGCCTCCCGCCGCCGCCTCCCTTTCCCCTCCTCCACGCCTCGGAGCCGCCTCTCCCTCCTATAAATACTCCGCCCCGGGCCCCGTTCCTCCTCTTTTGCCGCAAACTGCAGCCAGCGCCGCCCTCGCCGGAGTTCCCGCCTCCGTCGAGATCTTCCGTCGCCGCACTCCGTTCCGTCACCCTCGATCCCTGCCGACGCCGCCATCACCTTCGCATCATCGAGTCACGCTTCCTCGTGCCTCCGCCCGTCGCCGCCGACGCCCGGAGCCGTCGCCCCATTCAAGCCGAGCCGCCGCCACTGTCTTTCTCGTTGCCGGCGACCTCCACGCCGCGGTAACCGCCGCCTCTCTTCCCTCGTCTGTTAGATCTAGGATCAACGGTTAGGATTAGATCACGTTTTGATTTTTATTTTTATTATTTTATTCAAAATGTTTGTTGTTTAAATAGTGAACGTTCGTTAGTTTAAGCTCTGAAGTGAACAATTTTCATCGAATTATGTTCAGTAGCGAACGTTCATTCGTTAGGGTTTTTCATTTTCTTTTTAATTTCTGGCCAAGGACTTACATGCAATTATTTTACAGTTTAACCCCTAGACTTCAAACCTTCGCTACTTTTCACTAGATTGTCCAAATCCAACGAAACCAACGCCTACTTCTTTGTTATGATCCCCTCTATACGAATAAACAACTTAAACATATTTTTGAAAGTTTTAAATTTTTAATTCAAATAGATTTGAATTTGAATCTTCTTTCGATCATAACTTGAGTTTTATAACTCCGTTTGCGTTGATTCTTTTTGCTAATTGAAGCTCTTGACCTAAACTTTCTGATAAGGCCAAATCCACATAATTTTGGTAATGTTAGGAATTGTTTTATGTTGCAAGAGTTATTTGCTTGGTTTTGAAGTTTTCCGAATTGTTTTCTTCGTTCTCTCCGATCTTTGAGTGATTGCTTATGTGTGGATACTATTGCTTGCTTACGATAGATTGACCGGGGTGCGACGAGTAGAACTATCAGGAGTTATGAGTGCGAATCATCTTCATCAACAGTATGAGGCAAGTTCACACTTTGATCATATCCCTTTCATACCCAGTTTTTATGCATTAGTTTTAATCCTCAAACATTGCATGGTTAGGATTTGATAACATGTGGGTATTGGGAAGTAGTTGATGAGGTAGGAACCTATTATCCTGCATTCAAACCTTGGGAGTTACTATTACGTTATGCTTACTGCTATGCTATGCTCGTAGACGTGGATTGATTTGAGTGAATCCATGAAAGATGTGAAAATTATCATTAATGGTTAACTTAAGGTGGCAACTTTAATACACATCTAGGTGGATTGGTTGGGGCACCCTGGAGTACCCAGTGGTTTGCCCGGGCACCTGGAGAACCCAGTGCTTGCCCAAGGGGATCCCGGAGGACCTGTGTGATCACCCTATGGAATGCCACCCAGGCTCAAGGGATCATAAGATTATTCATGCTAGAAACTTCCGTGTGCAGCCACAATCCATTATGGGCTCTGGCATAGTTGAGTAAGTTGCATGAGCTCTTGAAGAGGTGGACTAGCAGATGTAGGGGGATTGTAGGTGTACCGGTCTGCCCAGAGTAAAGAGTTAATGCTTCTGAAAGACTGTGTCTCGGTCATCCGTTTCTCAAACACCATGTAGTGCGAGAAATCAAACGGAGGAGATTGAGTCTTGTGGGGAAAAGTGCGCAAACCTCTGCAGAGTGTACAAACTAATCATGATTAGCTGTGTCCCCGGTTATGGACATCTTGAGTATCTGGTTCTTGAATTATGGTGTTGATCTCAACACTTTATTTAATTAATTTGCTTGGGTTAATGATTATTATTTTGGGATTGAGTTGGAGGAACCTTCTCAATATTTATCAACCAACTTTATAGTTAAATAAAATACATTCCTTTGAAGTAGGGAAAAATGGCTTTTTGCAAAAACATTATAACCATAGAGCCTCCACCATCCATATATGCATCTAGTGATAGCTATTATTCATCATTGTCCTATGGTGTGAATTTGCCAGTACATTCAATGTACTGACCCTTTGTGGCTGCAACGTCTCATGTTGCAGGAATCTTACGATGAGTAAGTGATACGTTAGGGTTACGATTTCTACACTCAACTTTGCCGTTGGCATTGATGGGAACCCACAACCTTGTTGTTACTTCCGCTATTTGGATTGAGGTAATAGTATTTATGTTAATTTATACATGTGATTTACCTCTATTATAAATCCTCGAGTACTGTGTGTGTTAGCATACGGATCCAGGGATGACACTTAAGCACAGAGACTTGACCGTCTGAGGTCGGGTTGCTACATAATCTTGCATAGAGATTGGAGTTAGAGTCGTATTTGAGCGGAAGCATGTATTTCTGCTTGAATTTCAGACTGAAGAAGTTGAACAGATTTAGGCGGCGACTTCATCGAGCTTGTGTCACTGAGTAAGTTTGACACTACATCAAGATGTGACTTCGGGGTTGTATCCCTACCCTCAATATGTGTTGCCTTCTCCTCTGGAATATGTGTTAGAGGGACAAAAAATGGGCTCGTCTCACTATCATTGTGGCAGTTCTTCCTAGCAGCAGTGTTGTCACCCTGAAAGAGAAACAAGTAGGTCGATAACATGTTTTGCACGTATAACCATCAGTGCTGTCAATTCATCTCATTTCTTTGTCAGAAATAAAGAGACACGGTTTAAAATAGCATTAACATAATAGGCATTGTTCATAGTTAAGACGGCATGAAATGGCATTGTGCAGGAGTGGCCAGCTTCACCAGACCACTGGATTACAGATCAAGAACACAAGCATAGATCTAGTTCTAAAAAATGTATAAGCATGAATGGTGAGTGTACTGTCAATTATACCATTTCAGATTGGTAAATAAAGAGATACGATTTAAATAACATCAATATAATATGGCATTGTTCATAGTTGAGAGATAACAGGATATGACATTGTGCTGCTGTTGGTAGTCTCACCACACCACTGGATTACAGATCAAGAACACAAGCATACACATAGTGCTAAAGAAGATAACTTTTTATGTTTAGTTTAATTTACATGGTACGAATAAGGAACTAGATTGTACAAGTAAAGACTGAAATTGAGAAGGACAAACTTATGTTTATGTACTCCTACTTTATAAACTTTGAACAAGCAATTTGATGCAGACGACAAAAATAAACAACATTTGCACTCATAGCTATCCAAATATAAACAACAAAGTTTGAAGGCTCGAGGAGAACAAACTTACATTAGTAGTGAAGACAGGCTCTATAAAGGCCTTGTCCATATTAATGGGGGGGGGGGCATTTAAGAAGTTTACCGCACACTCTTCTTCAAGAGTATTGCCTTTATTCTACATTTTGTTAAGAGTAAATATAGATGTGAAAATATAGGAACAAATGGCGATTATTTAACTTAAGATGTAGAGTACAAATGTAAATACATAATACATGCAGAAGGCACTGACAAGAGCAATGCGGAGCTAAACTTCTTTAGTAACATTGGTTTTATTCAATATTTTGGCAAGAGTAAATAAAGATCTGATGTGTAGAAAAATGGAGGACAAGGGAAAATAAGCTGCAAAGTGTACATGAAGAACTAGCTGACAAATATAAGTACAATAATGAAGGACAACCGATACTTACAAGAACAATGCAGAACTAAATTTCTTCACAGGCATTGGGTTTATTCTACATTAATTTAAGCATTAATATAGATCTGATAATTTGGAGCAAACAGTGGATAATCAAGCTATAATGCACAATGATGTCACATAATCCACCAGGTATGAATGTAAGGACATCGATAGGTGATACGTCTTCGTCGTATCTACTTTTCCAAACACTTTTGCCCTTGTTTTGGACTCTAACTTGCACAATTTGAATGGAACTAACCCGGACTGACGCTGTTTTCAGCGGAATTGCCATGGTGTTATTTATGTGCAGAAACAAAAGTTCTTGGAATGACCTAAAACTTCACAGAGATTATTTTTGGAAAATATAAAAAATATTGGCAAAAGAATCAAGGTCAGGGGGCCCACACCCTTGCCACGAGGGTGGGGGCGCGCCCCCTGCCTCGTGGCCCCCTGGAGCTCCACCGACCTCAACTCCAACTCCATATATTCGTGTTCGGGGAGAAAAAAAATCAGAGAGAAAGATTCATCGCATTTTACGATACGGAGCCGCCGCCAAGCCCTAAACTCTCTCACGAGGGCTGATCTGGAGTCCGTTCGGGGCTCCGGAGAGGGGAATCCGTCACCACCGTCATCATCAACCATCCTCCATCACCAATTTCATGATGCTCACCGCCGTGCGTGAGTAATTCCATCGTAGGCTTGCTGGACGGTGATGGGTTGGATGAGATTTATCATGTAATCGAGTTAGTTTTGTTAGGGTTTGATCCCTAGTATCCACTATGTTCTGAGATTGATGTTGCTATGACTTTGCTATGCTTAATGCTTGTCACTAGGGCCCGAGTGCCATGATTTCAGATCTGAACCTATTATGTTTTCATGAATATATGTGAGTTCTTGATCCTATCTTGCAAGTCTATAGTCACCTACTATGTGTTATGATCCGGCAACCCCGAAGTGACAATAATCGGGACTACTCCCGGTGATGACCATAGTTTGAGGAGTTCATGTATTCACTATGTGTTAATGCTTTGGTCCGATACTCTATTAAAAGGAGGCATTAATATCCCTTAGTTTCCATTAGGACCCCGCTGCCACAGGAGGGTAGGACAAAAGATGTCGTGCAAGTTCTTTTCCATAAGCACATATGACTATATTCGGAGTACATGCCTACATTGCATTGATGAATTGGAGCTAGTTATGTGTCACCCTATGTTATGATTGTTACATGATGAACCGCATCCGGCATAATTCTCCATCACCGATCCAATGCCTACGAGCTTTTCACATATTGTTCTTAGCTTATTTACTTTTCCGTTGCTACAGTTACAATCACTACAAAACCCAAAAATATTACTTTTGCTACCATTACCGTTACTTCCATATTACTTCGCTACTAAATACTTTGCTACAGATATTAAGTTATCCAGGTGTGGTTGAATGGAAAACTCAACTTCTAATACTTGCGAATATTCTTTGGCTCCCCTTGTGTCGAATCAATAAATTTGGGTTGAATACTCTACCCTCGAAAACTGTTGCGATCCCCTATACTTGTGGGTTATCAAGACTATTTTCTGGCACCGTTGCCGGGGAGCATAGCTCTATTCTTTGAGTTACTTGGGATTTATATCTGCTGGTCACTATGAGGAACTTGAAAGACGAGAAAACAAAAATTTATCCCTCAACTACGAGGGGAGGTAAGGAGCTGCCATCTAGCTTTGCACTTGATTCACCTTCTGTTTTAGTAAGCTTGCAACACCTAAACCTACTTCTGCTATTAATTCCGATATGTCGCATGTTATTGATGATGCCACTTCTGCTATGCATGATACTTATGATGAAACTACCTCTATGCTTGATACTACTGTGCCACTTGGTGAATTTCTTGATGAACAACTTGCTAGGGCTAGAGAGAATGAAATTATTGAAACTGATAATATTGATGAAAGTGATGATGAAGACTCTCCCAATAAATATGAATTTCCTGTTGTGCTTGAGGGCTATGTTATGGATGAAGAAACTACTAGAGACTTTCTTGCTTGCAATGATAGAAGTGATCTTAAGAAACTATTAGCTAAGCTGAAACAAAAAACTTTGAATGCTAGAATGAAATATGATCCTGCTTATGCTACTTCACCAATCTTTGTTACTGATAAGGATTATGAATTCTCTATTGATCCTGATATAATTACTTTGGTTGAATCTGATCCTTTCTATGGCTATGAATCTGAAACTATTGTGGCACATCTTACTAAATTAAATGATATAGCCACCCTGTTCACTAATGATGAGAGAACTCGCTACTATTATATCCTTAAGATATTTCCGTTCTCATTAAAGGGTGATGCTAAGATATGGCTTAATTCTCTTGATCCTGGTTGTGTGTGTAGTCCCCAGGATATGATTTATTACTTCTCTACTAAATATTTCCCTGCTCATAAGAAACAAGTTGCTTTAAGGGAAATATATAATTTTGTGCAAATTGAAGAAGAGAGTCTCCCACAAGGTCGGGGGAGGCTTCTCCAATTACTTAATGCTTTGCCTGATCATCCTCTTAAGAAAAATAAAATACTTGATATATTTTATAATGGACTAACCGATGCTTCCAGAGACCACCTGGATAGTTGTGCTGGTTCTGTTTTCAGGGAAAGAACACTAGATGAAGCTGAAATTCTATTGAATAATATGTTGACTAATGAAAATAATTGGGCACTTCCTGAGCCAGCTCCTGAGCCAACTACTGAGCCTATTCCTAAACCAACTCCGAAGAAAAGGGGTGTTCTATTTCTTAGTCCTGAAGATATGCAAGAGGCAAAGAAATCTATGAAAGAAAAGGGTATTAAAGCTGAAGATGTTAAGAATTTACCTCCTATTGAAGAAATACATGGCCTTAATTTACCGCCTATTGAAGAAATATATGATCTTAATTCATCACCTATTGAAGAAACTCATGGTCTTGATAACCCGACACATGTAGTAAAGGTAATTTCTCTCTATAGATTTGACGAAGGTGATATTCCTCACTATAAGTCTGCTAGACAACGCTTAGATGAGTTTGACAATTTTATTGTTAAACAAGAAAACTTTAATGCTTATTTTGGTAGACAATTAAAACAAAATGCTTATATGATTGAACACTTGGGTGATTATATGTCTAGAGTTAAAGGTGAACTTAAACTCATTAGTAAACATGCTTCTATGGTTACCACTCAAGTAGAACAAGTACTTAAGGCTCAGAATGATTTGCTCAATGAATTGAATAATAAGAATAATGATTTTGCTGTTAGAGTGGCTACTAGAACTGGTAAAATGACTCAAGAACCTTTGTATCCTGAAGGCCATCCTAAGAGAATTGAGCACGATTCTCAGAGAAATAATTTAGATGCACCTAGTCCTTCTAAAAAAAAAGAAAAATGATAGGACTTTGCATGCTTCTAGTGAACCTATTGCTGAACCACCTGAGAATCCAAATATTATTTCTATTTCTGATGCTGAAACACAATTTGTAATGAACATGAACCTAGTGATAATATTCATGATGATGTTCATGTTGATGCTCAACCTAGTAATGATAATGATGTAGAAATTGAACCTGCTGTTGATCTTGATAACCCACAATCAAAGAATCAATGTTATGATAAGAGAGACTTTGTTGCTAGGAAACACGGTAAAGAAACGGAGCCATGGGTTCAAAAACCCATGCATTTTCCTCCTAAACCATCCAAGAAAAAGGATGATGAGGATTTTGAGCACTTTGCTGAAATGATTAGACCTATCTTTTTGCGTATGCGATTAACTGATATGCTTAAAATGAATCCTTATGCCAAGTACATGAAAGAAATTTTTACAAATAAAATAAAGATACCAGAAGTTGAAATTTCCACCATGCTTGCTAATTATACTTTTAAGGGTGGAATACCAAAGAAACTTGGAGATCCAGGAGTACCTACTATACCATGCTCCATTAAAAGAAATTATGTTAGAACTGCTTTATGTGATCTTGGAGCCGGTGTTAGTGTTATGCCTCTCTATTTATATCATAGACTTGATCTAAATAAGTTGACACCTACTGAAATATCTTTGCAAATGGCTGATAAATCAACTGCTATACCTGTTGGTATTTGCGAGGATGTGCATGTTGTGGTTGCAAACGTTACTATTTTAACGGACTTTGTTATTCTTGATATTCCTGAGGACGATGGTATGTCTATTATTCTTGGAAGACCCTTTTTGAATACTGCAGGGGCTGTTATTGATTGCAACAAAGGCAATGTCACTTTTCATGTTAATGGTAATGAGCATATGGTACACTTTCCGAGGAAAAAACCTCAAGTCCACAGTATAAATTCTATTGGAATAATCCCATCGATTACTATTGGAGGTTTTGAATTTCCTCTTCCTACTGTCAAAAAGAGATATGATATTCTTATTATTGGGGATGTGCATATCCTCGTTGAGGTAACATAGTGTTATTCGAAATTTCTCCGGTTTCATGCGATTCGGAATGAGTTTGTTAACAAGACTTGATCAACCTTGTTAGTGGATTCCTTTTGATGAGCATGAGATGGATGAAGTTAGAAGGCACAACCTTCTATACCCTCCTTTTACTTTCTGTTATTTAGTTGAAATAAAGTAAAAATAGTATTTTTCTGTCTGTTTTCTGAATTATCCATGCAATATAAAAATACCCCGAAAATAAAACTTCTCCAAATGCCCTGAAATTGAAATATGATTTTTCTGGAATATTTGAGAATATTTGGCACTAAGAACATAGCAGGGGGAGCTGGCACCTGGCCACGAGGGTCTAGGGCGCGCCCACCCCCCTGGGCGCGCCCCTGCCTCATGGGCCCACAGTGGCTCCCCTCCACTTATTCCTGCACCCACACACTTCTTCTTCCTCCCAAAAAAATCACCAACTAGCTCAAGCACGAGTTCTAACTCATTTTTCTGCGATTTTCGATCTCCTTGCTCAAAGCACCTCTCACAAAACTGCTTTGGGGGATTGTTCCTTGGTATGTGACTCCTCCACTGGTCCAATTAGTTTTTGTTCTAGTGCTTTATTCATTGCAAATTTGTGCTGCCTAGGTGACCATGTTCTTGAGCTTGCATGTCAAATTTATATGGTTCCAAGTAGTTCTAATGCATTATATAGACTCTAGGCACTTGTAGGAGTAGTTGCTATCAACTTTGTTGAGCTTGGTTCACTTTTATTGAAGTTACTAAAAATTTTAGATTTTTTTCAGAAAACGATGAAGAGATTTTTGAGGGGCTCATCGAGCCGAAGCTCGAGGGAAAAGCAAAGTGAAGAAGAAGAGAGGCCCAAATATAATCTGCCTCGTACCGCGGAGGTTCAGCTGTGTGAATGGCCTTGCGATGATTTCTTGAGAGCAACCGGGATTTATGATGATTTTTATGAGTTGGCTGAGAATGCAGGCCTCACCGACTTCCTCCGCGACCAACACGAACAGTATCTCTTACTCACCAATACCTTTGTGCAAAATTTTCATGTCCATTCTAGGAGGTCACCACCTACGGTGGATTTTTATTTATATGATGAGATGACCCTTCGTGAATTCTGTAGAGTTTGCAAGTTACCTTTTCCGGGTATCATAGAGGAACCACATAGTAATGATGTGGAGGGGTTTATTGATACAGTTGCTGTAGGGGAAACGAGGAAAGTTTCCGATGCACGAATCACTAGCATACATTTTCCTGTTCTACATTACTTTGCTATATTTGCTAGTAGATGCTTAATTGGTCGCGGAAACTGCGGAAACTTGAGTGTCCCTGATATTATTATTTTGTTCCACGCCTTGTTTCGAGATGACACATTTAGTATGGGCGCTATTGTTGCAAAGCGGTTAAATCTTAACCGTACTAAGGGCCCCATCTTGGGAGGCATCTTCGCCTCGCGCCTCGCTGCAGATTTTAAAATACCTATTAGACACTATGAGAAAGAAGAAAAGTTGATGCCTCCTGTTTTTCTAGACTATAAGAGTATGGCATCACATGATTTTATTGTTAAGAATAGGGAAAGGGCGCTTAAATACAAACTACTATTTGATAAGAATCACCCTGAGACTATTACCTTGCCTGCTCCTTCCTTGTTTGATTTGTCTGCAGGCAAGTATCTCATTCCGCTGGCAGCCATCCAAGTGTACCGGAACCCTACATCAGCCACAGAGCCAGAGCCGGAACCACAATTTGATCCTCCACGACAGTCTAATTACCAGTGGGATACGGAGATGATTGCCAACCAGTGGCAATCATAGGCTTCTTTATCTCAGTACGACCCCAACTACAACTTTGGATATCCGTCAGGCCAGCCGTGGCAATAGACCAACTTAGGCCAAAAGCCTAAGCTTGGGGGAGTACATATTTCTCACCGACATTACATTTATGTTCACACACTCATTGCTAGATGTCGGTGCTCATACTTTTTCACTGTAATATCCATGCTAGTTTATTTTCCTTTTTATGCTTTCTTCTTGTGTGTTTAATAAACCTTAAGAAAAAGAAAAATTTAGTTGTAGCTTTTAGCTAGTTTACTTTTCATGCTGTAGTAGTAGTAATTAAAAGAAAACCCAAAAAGATTTCCTGTTCTTCTTTTGCTTGTTGGGAGCTTTCCCGTGTAAATAGTTTTTATTTCTTTTCTTTTCTTTGGGGGTCGATAGGAGAAGACCATGATTAAATTGTTGAAGTGGCTCTTATATGCATTATTGTTGATTTAACCAAGAGCCCATATTGCCTTGTCTTCTCCTATTTATTGAATGCTTGCAGATTCCAGCTTAGTCCAATGCACGTGCACTGTTATTATTATTCACATCGTTCGGTCGTGCAAGTGAAAGGCAATAATGACGATATATGATGGACTGACTAAGATGGGAGAAGCTGGTATGAACTCGACCTCTCTTGTTTTTGTAAATATGATTAGTTCATTGTTCCCGCTTCAGCCTATTATGAATAAACATGTTTGCAATGACAATTAGAGATTATATTTACTTATGCCATGCTTAATTAGCTAGGAGCTTATAATGGTTTACCTTGCATGCCAACATGCTATTAAAATGGTTGTGATGTGGTATGATAGGGTGGTATCCTCCTTTGAATGATTCAAGTGACTTGACTTGGCACATGTTCACGCATGTAGTTGAAACAAAATCAACATAGCCTTCATGATATGTATGTTCATGGTGGATTATATCCTACTCATGCTTGCACTCAATGTTCATTAATTTTAATGCATGTTCATGACTGTTGTCGCTCTCTAGTTGGTCGCTTCCCAGTCTTTTACTAGCCTTCACTTGTACTAAACAGGAATACTGCTTCTGCATCCAATTCCTTAAACCCCAAAGTTATTCCATATGAGTCCACCATACCTTCCTATATGCGGTATCTACCTGCAGTTCCAAGTAAATTTGTATGTGACAAACTCTAAACCTTCCAATGAAATTCTGTTTTGTATGCTCGAATAGCTCATGTATCAACTAGGGTTGTCCATATCTTCCATGTTCGGCGGGTTATTCTCAAGAGGAGTGGACTCCGCTCCTCACTCACGAGAAAATGGCTGGTCACTGGGATGCCCAGTCCCATGCTTAATGCAAATCAAATCAAAATAATTGCAAACAAAACTCCCCCGGGACTGTTGTTACTTGGAGGCACTCATTGTTTCGAGCAAGCCATGGATTGATGCTTGTTGGTGGAGGGGGAGTATAAACTTTACCATTATGTTTGGGAACTGCCTATAATGTGTGTAGCATGGAAGATATCACCATCTCTTGGTTGTTATGTTGACAATGAAAGTATGCCGCTCAAAATATTATTTGTCTCTGCTTTAAAATCGAGCTCTGTCACCTCTACAAATCCCTGCTTCCCTCTGCGAAGGGCCTATCTATTTACTTTTATGTTGAGTCATCACCCTCTTATTAAAAAGCACCAGCTGGAGAGCACCACTGTCATTTGCATTCATTACTATTAGTTTATATTGGGTATGACTGGATCTCTTTTTACCATGAATTACAATGTTTAGTCAGTCCTTGATCTTTAAAGGTGCTCTGCATTTATGTTTTGCGATCTCAGAAAGGGCTAGCGAGATACCATCTTGTTATATCATATCATGATTGTTTTGAGAAAGTGTTGTCATCCGAGTTCTATTATTATTGCTCGCTAGTTGATTATGCATTGACATGAGTAAACATGAGACCTAAATGTTATTGTGAATATGGTTAGTTCATAATCTTTGCTGAAAACTTGAATGCTGGCTTTACATATTTACAACAACAAAAGCAAACAGAGTTTGTAAAGTTTTTCTTTATCACTTTCAGTTTATCAACTGAATTGCTTGAGGACAAGCAAAGGTTTAAGCTTGGGGGAGTTGATACATCTCCGTCATATCTACTTTTCCAAACACCTTTGCCCTTGTTTTGGACTCTAACTTGCATGATTTGAATGGAACTAACCCGGACTGACGCTGTTTTCAGCAGAATTGCCATGGTGTTATTTATGTGCAGAAACAAAAGTTCTCGGAATGACCTGAAACTTCACAGAGATTATTTTTGGAAAATATAAAAAATATTGGCGAAAGAATCAAGGTCAGGGGGCCCACACGCTTGCCAGGAGGGTGGGGGGCGCGCCTGCCCCCCTGGGCGCGCCCCCTGCCTCGTGGCCCCCCTGGAGCTCCACCGACCTCAACTCCAACTCCATATATTCATGTTCGGGGAGAAAAAATCAGAGAGAAAGATTCATCGCGTTTTATGATGCGGAGCCGCCGCCAAGCCTTAAACTCTCTCGGGAGGGCTGATCTGGAGTCCGTTCGGGGCTCCAGAGAGGGGAATCCATCGCCACCGTCATCATCAACCATCCTCCATCAGCAATTTCATGATGCTCACCGTCGTGCGTGAGTAATTCCACCGTAGGCTTGCTGGACGGTGATGGGTTGGATGAGATTTATCATGTAATCGAGTTAGTTTTGTTAGGGTTTGATCCCTAGTATCCACTATGTTCTGAGATTGATGTTTCTATGACTTTGCTATGCTTAATGCTTGTCACTAGGGCCCGAGTGCCATGATTTCAGATCTGAACCTATTATGTTTTCATGAATATATGCGAGTTCTTGATCCTATCTTGCAAGTCTATAGTCAACTACTATGTGTTATGATCCAGCAACCCCGAAGTGACAATAATCGGGACCACTCCCGGTGATGACCATAGTTTGAGGAGTTCATGTATTTACTATGTGTTAATGCTTTGGTCCGGTACTCTATTAAAAGGAGGCCTTAATATCCCTTAGTTTCCATTAGGACCCCGCTGCCACGGGAGGGCAGGACAAAAGATGTCATGCAAGTTCTTTTCCATAAGCACATATGACTATATTCGGAATACATGCCTACATTACATTGATGAATTGGAGCTAGTTCTGTGTCACCCTATGTTATGATTGTTACATGATGAACCGCATCCGGCATAATTCTCCATCACCGATCCAATGCTTACGAGCTTTTCACATAGTGTTCTTAGCTTATTTACTTTTCCGTTGCTACAGTTACAATCACTACAAAACCCCAAAATATTACTTTTGCTACCGTTACTGTTACTTCCATATTACTTTGCTACTAAATACTTTGCTGCAGATATTAAGTTATCCAGGTGTGGTTGAATTGAGAACTCAACTGCTAATACTTGAGAATATTCTTTGGCCCCCCTTGTGTCGAATCAATAAATTTGGGTTGAATACTCTACCCTCGAAAAATGTTGCGATCCCCTATACTTGTGGGTTATCAGTAGGACAATAGGTACTCAAAAGAGCAAAGCAGCGACCAACATAGTTGTGATATCCTACGTTTTGCGGCGCTGGTTCTATCGCCAATATAAGTCGGGTGCTATGTGATTTCTCTGATATCACCACCTTTTTCAAGGACTTTGCTTGTACTCCTTCAGGCTCTGCAATCACCCTCTTCCTTTTGGATTTCTGAAACACAAGAACAACATTTGAATGGAAAAACATGGTATGACAACAAATGTAATAGGCGTTGATAATGGATGGGCATGGCATCTTGACATATATCATGAGTAAACTAAGCAGATGGCGGTTGTAACGCCCTCGATGCAGCTATATCTCCCACGTGTCGAAGCACGACTTAGAGGCATAACCGCATTGAAAGCAATGTCACAAGTGAGGTAATCTTCGCAAACAACCCATGTAATACAATAAGGGAAAAGAGATACATAGTTGGCTTACAATCGCCACTTCACACAATTACATGAATAAAGCATTACATCAACCAGATACAATCAAGGTCCGACTACGGAACCAAAATAAAAGAAGAACCCCAAATGCGACAAGGTCCCGATCGACCCCAACTGGGCTCCACTACTGATCAACTAGAACGAAACAACACAAAGGACAAGATCTTCATCGAGCTCGTCCTTGAACTTGGTTGCGTCATCTGCACGGTTCAACGGCACCTGCAAGCTGGTTTTGGAAGTATCTGTGAGCCACGGGGACTCAGCAATCTCGCACCCTCGCGATCAGGACTATTTAAGCTTATGGGTAAGGTAAAGGTATGAGGTGGAGCTGTAGCAAGCGACTAGCATATATGCTGGCTAAACATACGCAAATGAGAGCGAGAAGAGAAGGCAAAGCACGATCGAGAAACTATGATCAAGAAGTGATCCTAGAACAACCTACGTCAAGCATAACTCCAACACCGTGTTCACTTCCAGGACTCCGCCGAAAAGAGACCATCACGGTAACACACGCGGTTGATGCATTTTAATTTAAGGTCAACTTCAGGTTTTCTACCACCATACATTAACAAATTCCCATCTGCCCATAACCGCGGGCACGGCTTTCGAAAGATCAAATCCCTGCAGGGGAGTCCCAACTTAGCCCATGACAAGCTCTCACGGCCAACGAAGGATATTCCTTCTAGCGGGAAGGCCCGATCAGACTCGGAATCCCGATTACAAGACATTTTGACAATGGTAAAACAAGTCCAGCAAGACCACCCGCTGTACCGACAAATCCCGATAGGAGCTGCACATATCTCGTTCTCAGGGCACACCGGATAAGCTAAGCGTACAAGAGCCGACGTAACCCAAGTTGCCAAGGGATGGCCCTGCACGGTGCTCTGGGTTGGACCAACACTCAGAGGAGCACTGGCCCGGGGGTTTAAATAAAGATGACCCTTGAGTCTGCAGAACCCAAGGGAAAGAAAAGGCTAGGTGGCGAATGGTAAAATCAATGTTGGGCCTTGCTGGAGGGGTTTTATTCAAGGCGAACTGTCAAGGGGTTCCCATTATTACCCAACCGTGTAAGGAACACAAAATCCGGGAACATAACACCGATATGACGGAAACTAGGGCGGCAAGAGTGGAACAAAACACTAGGCAAAAGGCCGAGCCTTCCACCCTTTACCAAGTATATAGATGCATTAATTAAATAAGATATATTGTGATATCCCAACAAGTAAACATGTTCCAACAAGGAACAACATCTCCATATTCCAACAAGGAACAAACTTCAATCTTCACCTGCAACTAATAACGCTATAAGAGGGGCTGAGCAAAGCGGTAACATAGCCAATCAACGGTTTGCTAGGACAAGGTGGGTCAGAGGCTTGGTTCAACAATATGGGAGGCATGATAAGCAAGTGGTAGGCATCGCAACATAGGAATAGCAAAAGAGCGAGCATCTAGCAAGCAAAGATAGAAGTGATTTTGAGGGTATGATCATCTTGCCTGAGGTCCCGCAAGGAAGAAGAACGAGTCCATGAAGAAGACAAACGGACGTAGTCGAACGGGTCCTCAAAAACGCGACATTACTGTAACCAACCCAAAGAAGCAAACACCGGAAAGGAAGCACACAACATAGTAAACAACCAACACAAGAACATGGTATGATATGCGAGATGCGGTATGCGATGCATATGCATGATTTTCAAGGGAATGAATGAACCTGGCCTCAACTTGGAAATCCAAGTGTGCCACTGGATAGGTGAGGTGATTTCGGTTGAAATCGATATAAAGATCACTGGAATCGGAGTCACGGTTTGGAAATGGCAAGCAAAACAAATATGACACCAGTTTGCGATAAACAACAAGTAGCCAACTAAATGCATCAAGATAAATATGCTACAACACTCAAACAAGACAACAAAATACATGGCAGGGATCCACTCATGATGCTTAACAAAAGATGAGCACTTAGCTACGGCCAATTCATCCATTAACAGGTTCAAACAAGCATGGCAAAAGTGCAATTGATAAACAGATCTCAGACTTAGTGAAATTAACACTTGTCTGGAATTTCAGATTAGGTAGCACACTTTGGAGCATGAAAACTATATGCTACAGGAACTTAACATGGCAAAGCAAGGCATGGCATGGAGCTACTCAAAGAGCTTAACAAAAGTCCCTTAGTGACCTTGAGCCAAAAGGGATCAGAAAATACAATTGCAAGCATATGAACATGGCAAAAACATAATCAGGTCACAGACTTAGTGAAAAACTGGAGCATGCAAATCACATACCAAGTAGGCATGTTTACGAGCTCGATGCACTCACTACAGGGCAAGGCATGACTATCTAAGCATACACCCATCAAGAATACACATTATACAAGCTAGACATGGCAAGAACAATATCATAGCATGCATGGATCAACTACAACATCATCGGCAAAATCACTAACAAGTAGACAATCTGTCCAGATTCACGAAATGACAAAAGTAGAGCTCGATTGACTCAAGCTAGGGTGCTCCATAATTGCAAACAAAGACATGGATGGATAGAGCACTACAAGATTAACAAAACATCCTTACTGATCATCCTCAAAAGAAGCACGGATCACTAGGAACCAACATGAACATATGGCATATTGATAAGAACAACTCAAGGACTTAGTGGAATTGCTAAGTCCCTAAAATCAGCATTAACAAATGCACCACTTTGCAAGCTTGTGCTAGTCACCACGCATATCACAAAAATACATGGATGACACCTCTGGAAAGATGACAAAGCATATAACAAAACTCATGTAGAGCTCAGGGGCATATCATACACACAATAATCATGGCAAAAATGACAAATAGCTATTTGGAGCAGCAGATCTGACAATTAACTCAAATAGCACTCTTCGAACAGCATTTCGGGCATCTAGAGGAACTCAAATGAAAATGATGCAATGAGATGAAACGATGTACTCTCTGAGACGAACATTTTGAATTGCTACACGTGCAAAACGGAGCTACAGGTGCAAAGTTACGATGCGATAAACATGTGCATTTGAAACATGGAAAACTCGGGGACTTGGTGAAATTATACCCTCGAGGTAAAAGTCAATGGCACGGGATCCGAGGTTTGTCGCCGCGGTTCTCGCCGGAGAAGGCGGAGAGAGAAGTAGACCTCGCCGGAGATGGCGGATCCGGGCCGGATCTCGGCGCGGGGCGGCGGAGGAGGCTGCCGGGGCGGCGTCGGAGCGGGTCGGCGAAGGGGCGGCGGCGCCGGCGTCCGGGCGAGGCGGCGGAGTCCGGCGAACCTCCCGCGGCGGCTCGGTGGCGCCGGACGACAGGAAGGAGGTGGCGGGGATCGGGCACTCCCAGGCGCGGGAAGCTCGGGGCGGCGGCGCTGGCGTCCGGGCCGGGCGGGCCGGATCTGGGCCTCCCGGGCCCGCGTGGGAGAGGCGGCGGGGCAGGCCAGGTGGCGGCGCGCGGTTGGATGCGGCGGCGGGGAGGGCGACGTGGCACGCTCCCATTGGCCGGGGCGATGTGGCCGGCGGCGATGGACGCGTCCGCCGACGAGACGGACATGTCCGGCGGTGTTGAGGGAGGAGTTTTAGGATTTTGGGGAAAGGATCCGAAAACGAAAATGAAGGGGTCTATTTATAGAGGTAGAGGGAGCTAGGAAGCTCCAAATGAGGTGCGGTTTTCGGCCACGCGATCGTGATCGAACGACTGAGATGATGGAGGAGGTTTAGGTGGGTTTTGGGCCACTTTGGAGGGGTTTTGGGCTGCAACACACACGAGGCCTTCTCGGTCCCTCGGTTAACCGTTGGAGCATCAAACGAAGTCCAAATGGTACGACACTTGACAGGCGATCTACCGGTAGTAAACCAAGGCCGCTTGGCAAGTCTCGGTCCAATCCGGAAATGTTTAACCCCCACACACGAAAGAAAGATAGAAATGACCACCGGAGGAGAACGAAGCGCCGGAATGCAAAACGGACAACGGGGAAAATGCTCGGATGCATGAGACGAACACGTCTGCAAATAAAATGCACATGATGACATGATATGCAATGCATGACATGCAAGCAATGACAAGGCAACACAATGAATAACTGGAGGACACCTGGCATCGGTCTCGGGGCATTACAGCGGTGCAACGAAGCAAAAGAAATGCAAGACACCCTATGCAAGATATGTGCAACCAATAAAACCTTGCCAAATTAGAACATGCACCTTATTGGGTGAATAGGATAGGCCATCTGCCTTTGACTCCTTGAGCTCAAAATAGTCATTAGGATCATATTCTGAATACGAATCTATAGGTCGGGATCATGTGGGTTTCATTGCATCCACAATGGACCTCAATCCCTTGATGCCAAGTTTGTTACCCATTGAACTATTCTGCAATATTCTTTTGATGTGCGCATTCTTATATTCATTGTGATTACGTACAATATCTGTAAAGCATGAAAACACAAATAGTAGTGAGATTATCTTTGTAGTGCAGAGGATATTGTAATATAATAGAGGCTCCCTATAAACCCTTGTGTGCTATCACTGGATTCTGATGAGAGAGCCCATGTGTGCTGTAATATGGTGAGTAGATTAATATAATCTGGCACAACTACTCAAAAAATAGGCTCCTTATTGGGGGCCCCAGATGTAAGGATAGTTGGCAGACGATAGGTTCATAATATACTGTATAGAAAGTTTATTGCCAAACCATGATAACGAGAGCGTAGAGCCAGTAGGCAGATCGTAGTGTAGATAATAGGGGTACACCATAACCACCATAAATAAATGGAAAGCAGAACTGGCTGGAAAACATAGGGTTTTTCCGCTACTAATATGCAGCCTATTGATCACCTACATGCCAGCTCTATTCATCTGAAGGCGCACAGCTGTTACTATCAGTTTAGTCTATCAAAGACCGTGCGGCTCCCAACATTTCCGGGGTATTATGGCAGACCAACTCGAAGTGCAAAATCATTTAGCAGAACTGGCCCAATAGAGGTGTTGACTGCAGATGTCCCTGCTCCCCTTCCCGACAAGCAACATACTATGCTTACTAAAGAAGAACAGAAGAGGAACATGTTAAAGAACAAAAGAGGAAGCATATTATTGAGATTCCCCTTCTTTCTATACAATGTTGGTTGCCCACCCATGATGAATCAGAGTGCCCAAAGAAATGCAATTCCATGATGTCTCTCTATATGTGGACACGTGCATTTGGAAAATCAAGTGGGAGCATTACGTGACCAATTAAATGTGTGTCTGTTAACTAATGTCAGTATCATATCACAATTCGTATTTGAAGAAGTAAGCTTTGGACTTTTGATTGGTCTGTTGTTTAGCTTCAAGAGTGGACTGCTGCTAGTGCGACACAAAGCAGCTACACAGATCATAGTGTAGATATAATGAGAAAACCATAAGCATCAGGAGTAAAATCAGCAAAGTGGAACTTGCTGGAATATATGTGCTAGTATTGCCGGTACGGCTAGAAAGGCTTCAGATACCAGCTCTCTTCAACTTAAGGTGCGGTACTATTAATATCAGTGTAACTCTCAAAGGAGACACAACTCCCCGCATTTCCTTGCTAATCTTATAGGATTCAAGTGGGCAGGCCACTACAATTCCTATTCCCATGTTTACAAAATCCTATGAATCAAAGAGGCCCGAAGAGTTCAAAGTGTCCATCACAACCGACCATATAGACCTCTACACTACAAATGTCCCTGCTCATCTTCACTAAAAGGAACATACTATACTACTATCACACTCCCTCCGTTCCAAAATATAAGTCTTTGTAGAGATTTCCACTATGTATCACATACAGATGTATATAGATACATTTTAGAGTGTAGATTCACTCATTTTGCTCCATATGTAGTCCATGGTGGAATCTATACAAAGACTTGTATTTAGCAACGGAGAGAGTACTTATTAAAGAAGAACGGAAGATGAACATGCTAAAGAAGAGCAAGCAGATTTTGGATAATAAAATGTTCGTTGCGCAGTGCCCACACATGATGAACCGGAGTGCATTAAGAATGCAACTCCCTGTTGTCTCTCTATATGTGGTGCACGTGCTTTTCAAAAGTAAAGTAGGAACATTAGCTGAACAATTAAACGTTATCTATTTTAGTAATATCAGCATCATATCAGATTCATATTTGAGCAACAAGTTTTGAATTATGAGTGGCACGTTGTTTAGCTTGATGGATTCAGGTGCAGTGCTAAGCAGCTACGATGATGGTACTGAATATAAAGGCTTGTCTGCATGCAATTCGCGTGACTTTTGTCATTTGGGTCAGTCGACCATTTCAGGCGGTTGGATGAAGATCCTACGTCTCCTAACCCTTCTTCTTCCTTGTCTCTAATTCTTCCCATACAGAACACCGCACGGTTGAAATCCACAAGGATTCTTCCCTAAAGGGGTCTTGATCCACAAGACGAAAGGTAGAAGGAGCAAAGCTCACAAATATCTCACATATACTTTGCTAACCCTAACATATGGTCTAGGTACAAAATATATAGGCTTGGGGAGGTAGGAGACGAAGTGGATGCGAAGTGGAGGCCCAACAGCAATCTCAGCCGCTCATCCTGTAGGGCCCATGTGCACGGGGGTCCCGTGCGCACTATACACGCCCATGCGCATGTGGTGCTATAGCCGTAGCTCCCTGTGTAGCCCATGGGCACGGGGTCTCGGGGGCCCGTGCGCACGGGGTCGCCTGGGACCTTCTGTCTAGATTCTTGTGGACTCCTTCCTCCTTGGCGACTTGGGGCGCTTCTCCTTGGACTTGGTGATGCTCCTTAGCTACTTGGAAGTGTTCCTCTTTGTACCTAAGTACACACAATACATTTTGATGAGGTAACACCCAAGTCTCGTTTGTGTTCATAGGCATGTCAGGTAGGAAAGAGTTCACCTTGGTTTATATTGCGCGTGCTCTAGCTCTTGTCATGTGCTTGATGTGTTTGTGTAGAATCCATGGGGATGATGGAAGGATGCTCCGCATCATCTCCCCCCCTTTGGGAGAGATCCGTCCACTGATCGTGGTCTTTATCACCATGGTACTTGGCCAAGTCTTTGACGTTGAAGATGTCGCTTATGTTATACTTGTCTCGTGGGATGTCAATTTTGCAAGCGTTGTCGTTGTAGCGTGCTAGCACCTTGAAGGGTCTGTCGACTCATGGTAGTAGCTTTGACTTGCACTCGTTGGGGAAACGGTCCTTGCAAAGATGAAGCCATACGCGATCTCCTGGTTGGAACACCATTGGTATCTTGTTGATGTTGAGCCTGGTGGCGATGCAGTGTACTTGCACTACTAGGGAAAACCTTATACATAGAGACTTATCAGTAGCGCGGTTTAAAAGGAGACACTACTGCTAATTAGTAGTAGCGAGGGGTATAAAACCCGCGCTACTACTAAGTTGATAGTAGTAGCGAGGGGTATAAACCCATGCTGCTACTAAGTGGTCTCCACCATGCCCCCGGGACAGGCCATAGTAGTAGCGAGGGGTATAAAACCTACACTACTAATAAGTGTGTAGCTATAGCGCTGGTAAAACACCCACGCTATTACTAAGCGTGTCCACTACTGCACCATCCACCCCGGCCCGATCCATTCCCACCCCACCACTCTCTCTCTCATCCTTAAAAAAACTCTCTCACGAACTCACCTGCTCCTCTCCCCACAATCTCCTCGCCGCCGCCACCACCCATGCAGGCCAGTTTCGGCAAGCACCGGCTGCGCGCAACACTCCCCCAAGCTCCCACCTTCCTCCGCTCCGATCCCCATGGAAGCCACCGCCGCCGCCTCCCTCGCGCGGACCCTTGCCTCCTCGCCGCTCCCCTCGCGGCTTCCGCCGTAGCCGCGTGCGCATGTCCGTGGCGCCGGAGTGGCAGAGGAGGGGCAGGGTGGTGCTCGCCGCGGCGGCCTCGACTGGCAACTACGTGGTGCCGTTGGATGCCGCGCCATTGGGGATCACGCGTCCGCTCGTCGAGATCCTGCGCGACCTCAACAAGCGCGTCCCGGAGACCACCGTGCTCCCCGCCGCGCCTCCGCCTCCGCTTCCGACCTCAACAAGCGTTGGTGATTAGCATAGTTGGGCGGGCAAGCTCTGCCGCTGCCGCCGGAGGCTCCAGCTCCTGCGAGTGTACGTTGCACGGGAAGGGGGAGTGCGCCTTGAACGAGTCCGACGACGGGAGGGCCCAGCAGCTGTCGATGCAGAATGAGCGGGCCGTCCATGACGTGCTGGCGAGCTGGGGCGGCCGAAGTGACGTGGCCACTTCGCTATGGCAGGACGCCTACCACGCCAGTCTGTCTCGCCTCTGGTGATGAAGTGCTCGGCTCCAGTAGCGTCAGACTGGTAAGAAGTCACCGTCATCCTAGAAATTTGCCTCTCATCCCCTGATGGTTTGTGCCAGTTCGACGAGTTTGAAGTCAAGTTCATCGGCAGGGGCCTCCTTGTGGTCACGAGGTGTTTGTGGAAATGCCACAATGCTGCTGCACGTGTGTTGCAGTCAAAGAGGGGAGAGTGTAAGTATTGCCAAATGTTTATTTCCATTAGTCTAGCGTTGCACCTTCACATGTGAGCAAGTAGGCGATGCCTAATCAGTCCATGAAATTATCCCTAAAGTTCTATGCATGTTGCCTAAGTTTCTAGTAATGACTGTAAATCGTCCATACTTGGTTCTAGGAGGCAGTAATCACCAAATTAGTGGTGAAATACCAATAAAAGAACCAGCAGATCCTGGGTATTAGCCAATCCTTGCTGTGTACATCAGGACCAAAATTAGGAGTCGGAGGTAGCTAGAACTTTCTAAACTTTTCCCTTCAGGATGGCAAGGCGTTGACAGAGGTAGTCTCCAATGAGGCAAACTTACGGCGGCTCAGCTCGCGCGATAGACCTAAAAAAGCTTTATCTGCCTGCTTGACCAACCAACATGCCGGTTTATGTTTTGTTTCATTTTTTATCCTTGTCTCCTTTGTGGTGTTGTAGGCCTTGGCGGGTTCTTCCCAATCCTTAGCACAAAATGTCACACATTTTGACGCGTGATTGAGAAAAAGGTTGCCTGTGTCGTGCCTCTCTGCTCCGATTCCCAATTTCTGTGTCGTGCTAGCTCGAGATCCAGTCGAATGCCTGTGCCGTCGGAGAGACATATGTATGAGGGGCTTGTTAACCATGAAATCCTGGCCGATCCACCAACCATAGGCACACGGATTCTCCCACTGATCGTAACCTCATGCATTCTCCACTCCTCATTACTGATGGATTTCCATTCCTCTGTCTGTCAGGTACCATACCAACCGGATGCTCAGCTTCTACGCCCCCAGTGAGCCTCCCCCATTTGCTGATTCTAAAACTGCTCAAGTATGGTTTGTGATCCGAGTGGGTCGATTGATTTGATGTTAATTTGTTTGCTTCACTCTAAAAAGCACGGACACGGGGACGGAAGGACGGGGATACGCATACGGGGATACGGGATACGGCATTTTCCAAAAACAGCCATTCGGGGATACGGTGAGTATATATAAAATAAAATAAAAATATGACATATAATATAGAATTAAGACAGAAAATTAAAGAAAAAGAGTTGAGAATAGAGAATATTGCTCCATTTGGTGGCTCTTTTATCAAGTGCTTGATTGATCCTCGTCCCCCATGTCATTGCAAGTTGCATCTTGCAGAACACATCAAACAGCAAAGAAGATTAGAAAAATAGAAGACATAACCAGAAGACAATATGAACACATCAAAAGAGTAAAGACTTTTGCTTTGCTCACCCAATTTGCAATGCCATTTGGCTCCCAATTGCAGCACCAGGACCCAGACGCCCTTCACTCTCACCCACGGATGATTGGCTACCGGCTGTGCCGCTCGCAGATGCCATGGTTTGGTACCTATCAGGCCAACAACAAGCAATCAATTCCTATCAAGAACAGCAGCAGCCATCAGCACAAGCAAAGAGCAGAAAGCAGCAAGCATCAGATCCAATAACTTAGTGCAAGCAAACAGCAGTAGAGCACCAAGCAGCAAGCAGCAAGCATTTGAAGATTAAAAGTGGAGGAGTTGAAGAAGAATGAGGAGAGGATGCAGCTGGGTTACCTGCGGCTCCGAGGAGAGGCTGCTGCTGCTGGTGGTGCTGGAGGGGACGGTCGCCGGTCGAATCCCGGCGCGGCGGCGGCGGTGGCGGCGAGTCCAGGCGGTGGGGGCGAGTCCAGGAGGTGGCGGCGCCGTCTGTGCAACATGGGAGGCAGGGAGGGAGCGCCTCTTCATTATGTCGTGACCCTGCAAAATAGGGTTTCTTGATGGGCCGAGGCTGTATTTTTGGGCCAGGCCGTATCCCTAACGTGTCCCCGCGTATCCCAGCGTATCCCAATCGTTTTTTCATTTTTTTTAATTCGAATTTCGGGGATACTCCAAAATTCGCGTATCCCGGCGTATCCCGCCGTATCCCCGTATCCCGGCGTATCAGGACGGCAGTTTGGCGATTCCTGGCGTGTCCGTGCTTTTTAGGCTTCACTCTGTTTATTTATGGCTGCTACTTGTTCTGAGTCGTGCATCTACACTTGGTGTGACTGTTGTGTACATGATTCCAAGCATGCTGTAGTTTAGCATGGATTGATATCTCGTATTGGAGAGTTCAAGGGCACATAGGCAGTGTGCTTGTATATCTAATCTGACGAGTTGATTTCACCTATAGTGCTTCTACTTGAAATGTGATGATCCACATGCTAAATATTTGCTCTTTATGGAATTCTTGGATTTTGCCCTGTTTCTGGTTAAGATAATATGATAAATGCAGCCTTTTCAGATCACCGAAGACTTCTCGACAAGTTGGTGTTGTATGGCCTGGTTGAGCTCAAGGTTAACGGAGACAACAATTGTCAGGTCTACCTACCGAATTTAGTTTTATGTTTACTTTTTGAGAATAGTATATTTAGTATCATTAGTACAGACCTGCTCTACAAGTACTTATCTCTTTCTGTATCTTCCTTTTAAGCAGTTTCGGGCATTGTCTGATCCATTTTACCGAACTCCTGAACACCATAGATTTGTGTGGCAACAGGTGGTCAATCAGGTTAGTATTGTGAATTAAGGCATTCCATCCCCTCTCATAGAAAATTCAGTGTTATTTTAACACTGACCCCCTTGCATAAACATCGTAGCAGCACAGCCGTATGTACAAGAAGCAGAGCGCATCAGTTCATGCTCGAGCCCCGAAGAAGGTAGCAACGTTTGGGTTTTCCTCAAGGATGCCAGACACTATTTAAAGTATGTTAAATGCAAACTATGTTGTTGATTTATGATAATTATTTATTTACCTAGTGGATCCCCAATTGTATATCTGTCCCTATCAATGCAAATGCTGAGCCATGTTCCACTTTTACTACTCTACATTATATTTTCACTGCGTGAAGGGGTTAGTATGCTCCTTGTCTTTTTCAATGATTGTCTTTTTCATCGACATGCACCGCATTATTTTTCCGTGTCATTCTTCTGAAGTTTCTGAACCACTGTTGGTAATACTGCAGGGTTCTAGTGGCGATGCCGACGGTCGTCGAGAGGTTCGTGGACTGGACGGTGTCGTGTCTGCCGATGTACGGAGAGGCGAAGCTACTGCTCATCATCTACCTCTGGTAGCCCAGCACACGGGTAAGCAGTCGGTCAGACAACCCGAGCCCGAGAGATGATCCACATTTCAGATAGACCTGATTCGTTATGTGGCCAATTCTGAATCTGAATCTTAATGGTCTTCGGATTTCAGGGTGCGGGGCACATGTACGATGGCTTCCTCCATCCGCTGGTGTCGTGGCACGAGGCTGACATCGACCGGGGCCTACTTGAGCTGAGGGCTAGTGCGAGGGACGTGACGGCGTCACAACTCAAGGCGGCGGCTGCCATCGGTCAAGTGTGGCTCGTCAAGGCTGCCCGCTATGTTTCGTCGCAGCTGCAGGCCGCGAGATCAGGCCGGGAAGGCGCCACACATTGAGGAGTGAGCCAATTTTTGGATCGGACCATAACAACGTGTCTCAGTCTCTGACGTCTAGAAGTAGTGGTAAATTTTTGAATTTGCATGGCAAGGACCACTTACGTAGGTAGCTGACACGCACAATACTATGTTTACACTCTTACTTATGTAAAAGATATGAATTATACATGAGTTGCCTCTACAATGAGGAACTGTGATAGTAGATACGACAATTGTGTGATAGAATGGAATTGATTGATTTTATTTTTTTAATTTCTAATACGTTAGTAGTAGCGTGGGAAAAAACTGCTCGCTACTAGTACTTAGGATACTAGTAGCGTTGGTATTGTAGACATGATACTACTATTCGTTAGTAGTAGTGCGGGTATGAAATAGTAGTAGCGTGGGTGGCACACGCTACTAGTAACAAAGTTAGTAGTAGCGCGGGTTTAATGCACGCTACTACTAACTATTAGCTGTAGCGCGATACTAGTAGCGCGGATACCCGCGTTGCTAGTAGCCTTTTTCCTAGTAGTGTTGACGCTCGATCGTTGCCCTTGTATCTTCATGCATCTTCTTGAGAAAACTTGCCCTTGCACTTGCATCCATGTTTGCGCATTCTTGGAGTGGAAGAGGTAGAATGTCCAATGGGGACAATGGGTTGAATCCGTAGACAACCTCGAAGGGGGACTTGCCGGTAGTAGTGTGTCAAGCTCAATTGTAGGCGTACTCGGTGATGGGTAAGCACTCCTCCCACTCCTTGATGTTCTTCTTTATCAACACGCGTAGGAGCATAGATAGCGTCGGGTTGGTGACTTCCATTTGGCCATCGGTTTGGGGATGATAGGCCGTGGATAAAAGAATCTTGATGTCGAGCTTGGCACATATGGTCTTCCAAAATTAGCTTAAGAACTTGACGTCCCGGTCCGACACAATGGTCCTTGGTACTCCATGCAACCTCAAGATTTCCCTACAAAAAGATTAACAATATGTGAAGCATCGTCTATCTTATTGCATGGGATGAAATGTGCCATTTTGGAGAATCGGTCCATAACAACAAATACATAATTCTTTCCATTTGTAGTCCTAGGCAAACCAATCACGAAATCAATACTAATATCTTCCCATGTTTGATAGGGAATTGGAAGTGGCATATTTAATCCATGAGATTGAGCTTTGGACTTAGCTTTGCGGCATGTAGAGCATTTGTTGGTGAACGTGCCACGTTGCGGAACATCTTTGACCAAAAGTAATTGAAGGAGAGTGTGGCGAAGGTCTTTTCATGCCCGAAATGTCCCATAAGTCCACCTCCGTGAGCCTCTTGCAAAAGTAACAAACGAGGAGAAGACTCGGGTATACAAAGTTGTTAGCACGCATAAGGTAGCCATCCTTGAGATAATAGTTCTCCCAACAAGTGTGAGTAAGACATTTGCATATGGAAGTGCAAAGGAAGGATCATTTGCATAAAGATCTTTAATATGCTCAAAGCCAATAACATTTAGCTCAAGTTGAGTAACAAGCATGCATATGTAGGAAAGAGCATCCGCCACAACATTTTCTTTGCCCTTAATGTACTTGATCACATAAGGAAAAGACTCAATAGATTCACTCCATTTAGCATGCCGTTTATTCAACTTAGTTTGACCTTTAAGGTACTTTACTGTCATTTTCTGCTTGTGGGCCAAATTCAGCCCGTCGTTACAGTCGGCCCGTTTGTGGACCGTTAGTCTGTTGGGCCATTTTCCTAGCATCACCAAATATGGCCTATTAACGGCCCGTTATGGTCAGCCCATAAAATGTACGATTTCCATTAAAGGCCCGTCTATGGCCCATTAAAGGCACGTACAAGACCCATAAAGGATCCTATGAGACGTAGAAGGCCCATGGATCCTACAAGACGTAGAAGGCCCATGGATCCTATGAGACGTAGAAGGCCCATGGATCCGACGGCCCGTGAAGGGCCATGGTCGGGCGAGTTGGCCCCCGTTTGAACGATATAGCATATTCAAAGAATTATCCTACTCAATACTATCACCTCTAAAAGCATACACTATACAACAAAGAGATCAAGGCATAGAAAGGTAGAATAATCCTACACTATACAATAAAGAAATTACAGCCGATTATACCCACTGGGCATTATGGTTCGACATAGGTGATAATAAAGCATACACAAACAACAAATTACATACACTGGGCAAATACAGCTCATACATCATGAACACGCATCAACTTAACTCAATTTGAACTATAATCTCTTCAAAAAATAGGATTGGCCGGATTCAGATAGCACAAATTTCAGTCTGCAAAATATCCAATTCCTTCATGGTTACGTCAGTGTCTTGTTTCATTTTTTTGACTCCTGCATCTAATACCTGCATGTCCAGTCTCAACTTGTTGATTATACGTTGACAATCATGTACACGTTGTCTTGCCACCTCTAGTTGATGCTCGAGAACATCAGCACATTCCAATTCCAATCCATAATCATTCAGTAACGCCATGCCGCGCTGCTCGCAGATCTTTGTGTTGATGTCACTTCATCCTGAAATGTTTCTGTAAGTACACATGACTAGGGCAAAAATATAGTTACAACAGTGATGCGAACAAGCCACTATTTTGTACTACATGGCAAAACAAGACTAACAATAATGTTACACGTCACTTTCAAAAAAAAATGTTACACGTCATGAAGCATAAGCAGGTGGTATTTTAAAAATTATAAAAAAGATAGTCTGTGCGGCCTGCATACAGAAATCCCTCTTAGCTCACCAGAGGAGCATGATGTTGGGACCCAATCGAAAACACAGACAAGTTACAAATTTAGACAACACATTGCGTACAAGTAAGCAAGCAGTTGGCCATTCTGTGCCTCAATTAAAGTCTTAGGGAGCATAATGAACAGCAGAGGGTTTCATACAAACATACTACAGCAGGCAAAACTATGCAATCATTAGCGTAGTATAAACTAGATTGTGAGCCTCATGCAATAATAGTTGGTTAATAGACTTCAAAGCTGCAGGCACACTTCGGCAGAGTAATTAAATGGTAAGGCCTTTAATTATGTCAACTAATAGTGATACAAGTACCGAACATCAGGCATGATTATTTGGGCATCTCATTAACTGAGGACAAATAAAGCAATTGAAAAGAGAAAATTAACTATGCCTGAAACAAACAAGGAATTGAACTGTTGAGTTGCATACAGTGACTTACCTTAGCAGGTTGAAGAGGCTCAGCGCAGCTCCTACTTCTCTTGCAAGGCTCCTTCCTAACATCTTGTACTTGGAAATCCTCAATCTTATCTTCATTGCACCCTCTCTACAAGGTGACACAAACTAGTTACTCGTCTCCTTGGAAGATAAATATGCATACTTTCCAGTCTGTAAACACAAAAGAATGAGATTATAACAAAACAACACCACATAATGAAACATGCCGCATCTCTTGCACTTGCACACAATGAAATGAAGATTTACTATGTCTGCACTATGTAAAAACTAGGCATACCTTCGAACTGGATCTCCAGGTACTCTTGGAGAGCCTACTATAGTGTACAGCCAGACCTTTATGTCACCTATGAGTTAGACAAGGCCCCACTACAGCAGCCCTTAGTGTTTAAATCGTTGACAAGCTCTGTTAGAGTGTTAGGTCAAGAACATCAAGTAATCAAAGCAAACATTCCTAGTATGGCTGGCTGATACAAACAAGCAATTGAACAGATGTGTGAGAAAATCTTACATATCAAGAAAAGAAGCCAAGAAGGAGGCTTAAAGACCATCACTTGACTGACTAGATTTAAGGGGCATTTAAACATCATGTGCAATGTATGAACTAACATAAACATTGCATATTCCAGATTCTACAATGGAATGCACATGTATTAGGTTATGCCATGTATGATGATGCCTAAATGTACAGATAGCAGGCAGGAGTGATTCATCATTGCACGCACAATTGAATTGCAGGTTAAGGGCCAGTTCGATTCCGCCTTTTCAGGGCATATTGTCAAAATAAGCCATAAAAGATGTAAAGAAGTCATTTTTGAGTTATGGGCTTGGACTTAACTAATTTCGCTTTGGAGGGGGGTGTTTCGGGTAGAACCTCACTAAAAATTGAAGGGAAGGGGAATAGTGAAATGACTCTGTTGTCTACCTATATTACACTCAAAATGCAACTGTTGACGCCCGTGTCACACCTGACCCTCAAGTAAAAACAAACACGCAAGCATTCATTGCCCTGCCCGCTTGCATCTCCTCTCCCCTTTCCCTCTACCTCGATCCCCTGCATGCAGCACTAGGGTTCCTCCAGCGAGCCGTCACCACTGGTCCCATCTGGCCTGGTCCTCGACGATGCTATGTCCAGCTAGGCTACATGGCTGGCGGGTAGGGGTAAATCTCCCTGGATGCTCCTCCCTCTGGCGCTGCGCCTCATTCTCATGGTCTCCAGCAGCTGCTCCACTGTGGTTCGTTCAACGCACTACTCCGGCGGACGCTGCACAACTACGGCTGATGCCACACTGCGGCAGAAGGCACCTTATTCCCCCTCCCCTCCTCCCAGGCCATGGCCTTGAGGTGCTTTTAAAGGATGAGCTCATCCAACAAGGTGAGGATCTCCTCTGATTTTTTGCCAAATTTTCATTCTGATCCACTATACGATGAATTGCTATGAGCTACTTCTGCTGCTGCTATATAATGCATTGCTATGAGCTGCTCCTGCTGCTGCTATATGATGAATTGCTATGAGCTGCTGCTGCTGCTGTATGATGAGTTGCTATGAGCTGCTGCTGCTATATGATGAATTGCTATGAGCTGCTGCTGCTATATGATCAGTTGCTACAAGCTGCTCCTGCTGCTGCTATATGATGAATTGCTATGAGCTGCTCCTGCTGCTGCTATATGATGAATTGCTATGAGCTGCTCCTGCTGCTGCTATATGATGAATTGCTATGAGCTGCTCCTGCTGCTGCTATATGATGAATTGCTATGAGCTGCTGCTGGTATATGATGAATTGCAGACTGCTGCTGCTGTATGATGAGTTGCTATGAGTTGCTGCTGCTATATGATGCTTTCAGGTGGTGCTGCTATACGATAATAACCAGCCACTTGGACCATCGAATTTCAATAAATAATTGTTCTTCATTTAAATGTGGGTCATGCCTTCTTCGTTTAAATTAGGCAATGGGATCTCTATGGAAAACATTGACCAAAGTAGATTATGCCAAGTAGATGGTATCTTTGTATTTGCATTTTGAGCAAATAGTGATGGTCTGTTTTCCTATCATATTAATTACTGCACTGGGTTCAATTTGTGATGTTTGCAAGTCCAATTAATTTCCACATGGGCAGCAAAATGAAAAAAATATAATGCAATCTAGACTTTCCCTTGATCATACCAAAGATAAGCTGAAAACGCAATGAAAAGAACTGGTTGGCTTATTACATGGAGCTTATATTCACAGGTGCTTATTTTCTTAGGATAACTCGTAATAACTGTCCCTAAGAAACTTGGCTAATAGAACTGGCATACAAATAACATGTCATGATGATTGCAATGGAGGAGTGACATACGATAGCACACTGTATAGGCTCACCGTTGCCTCTCCTTTTTTGCGATGTTCCATGAAATTGCTACATACATCTTGTACTTTTTCATTGTGTAACCCTATCTACAAGTTGACACGGCTAATTTCATACATCTCTACATGATACAACATTGCATATCCCTTGCGCGTATTTAAACCACCAATTAACGATTGTGTGTGTACCATAAACTAGCCATGACTCTGTATGCTGGACTAGCAGGCACTCTAAGGGAGGCTAATGTAGTGCACTGGAATTCCTACATGCACCTACAATTTTGTGTAATGTACCGCCCCTGTTCCTAAATATATGTCTTTGTAGAGATTCCAGTATGGACCACATACATATGTATATAGATGCATTTTCGAGTGTAGATTCACTCATTTTGCTCCGTATGTAGCCTATAGTGGAATCTCTAGAAAGCCTTATATTTAGGAATGGAGGTACGAGGTAGTATCATGTATGACATCTACATATCTAATTTAGCAGCCAGTAGTAGAAATCATTGTCTACACATAGGGATTACTGGTCGAAAATCCTAGCAAAGCACGCTGGCAGGCACAGAACAATACAAGAGAGAGAGACATGCTTACAAGATCATAGCAAATCCTCAGTCCAGGATCTTGGTTGGCCAAGCTGTTAGATCCAGAAGAAACATCCTCCTTGTAGTTTTTGCCAGTTGCATAACAGGTAATAGCGACCAGTTAGTATATTTGAAGTACATCGGGCACGTGATGCTGGACGGGTTTAAAGGTGACAAGTACCTAGGCCGTGGCGGGTGCTTGGCATCTCTCCAGACGGTGGGAATCAGGTTAGAAACGTCGAGGGTGATTTTTTTGGCTGTCGGGGTCTGGTAAGGAGATCTAGAACTGTCGAGTAGGGTGTTTGTGGAGCAGCTCCGGTAGGGTGGACTACGGTGTGGGCGAAGCGGATCTGTGGCCATGGACGAGGGCGTAGGTGAAGCTGCTCCGGTGGTTGGGTTAAGGATGGTGTCGACGACGCGGATTTGCGGCCATGGAC